>NC_066874.1:31832342-32432342 GCF_022985175.1 Labeo rohita | reverse complement strand
ATTAAAAAATATATGCACGTTTCAACTCCTGGACAGTTTCTGTCATTCCTTTTTTATTTAATTTAATTTAATTTAATATTCCTTTTATTTATTTACTACTTTTTGCCTTCTTTTCAGGTTGTGCACAGTTGGAAAGAACAAGCTCTGCCATTCCTGTCTTTAAATGCATTTTATTTAATTCATTTACATTTTATAATTTAAATTTAAATTTTATTTTTAGTATTGAAATGCTACAATTAAAAGTGTTGTTTTGTTGAAAATGAATGGTGACTATATCATTCAGTGAATAACACTGTAAATTTCAGTCTATTCCTCAAGCAAAGGTATTATATGACTGCGCACTACTGTTACGTCAGTGTCATGTTTTTTCATATAGGGCAGTTTAAAACAACAGTATGTTTTATGTGTTTCATGACAGAAAGAAAGCTTAGAACATGACTAAATGATGACAGAAATGTCATTTTAAGCCCCACTATCCCTATAAGTACATACAACAAGCTGTAGTCTTGCAGTGTAGTCGCCTGAGCTCATTTACGTCTGTGTTTGTGTACTCGCGTACAGAACGTTCCTGGCCTAAGACAGCATTTTCATACCTTCCACCCTCTATCCATCTCTCTTCTGCTGAATCTCATTGTGTTAAGAGCTTTAGGAGCTGCAGGAAGATATACAGCTCTGATCTGTGGACGTTTGATCGCTTCATTCGGGTTTGGCCCAGTTAGCGAGTGTTGTTGCTGCTTAGGGAGGCACTTCTGTCAGAACCGGCCTTTCTTTATCATCCGGCTCCTTAAACATCCACTCTTACCTGCCAACAGGCGAGCAGCTCATTGCCAGAGAGAGAGAAAGAGCAGATGAGAGTTTGGAAGGGTAGTGATTAAAGTCAAGATGAATCCAAACTGAGCCTGTTTACTTTCTTAAAGTGACAGCTCACCTCAAAATAAAGATCCTGTCATTATGTACTCATGCAAATGTCTTTGCAAACCTGTATGCTGTTCTTTCTCATCCTGGGACATTCAAGGTCACAAGGTCACAATCCAAATAAAAGCCTTGATGTTAATTGTACAAATTGTACTCATTGTACAAAATAGTCACCCCTGGAGTATGAAACAGTCAGTTTTCTGATATAAAGTCACTCTCAAATACTAATAACTCATAAAAGTCGTGCTGCGTGTCTGAAAATACTGTTTTGTCCATCTGTTTTGATTAATTGCCTTTGTTTTTTTTCTAATTTCTATCTTTGATGGTATGACACATAATTAATGATAACAGCGACAATGCTATTTATTTGCTGGATCTCAAATAGCATACTTTTAGCACAATAATCACACAATTGCAAAAAAATTCATACAGAGAATTCCTTTGTATTATTATTTTGATTATATGTATCGTTTTTTTAAACAGTGATGGTAAAATATACAAACTTCACCAGTACATTTTTATTTTATTTTATTTTATTTTATTTTATTTTATTTTATTTTATTTTATTTTATTTTATTATTTTTTAAATGTAATTTAATTTAATTTAATTTAATTTTTAACAGTCATGGTGGAATAAAAAACTTTTAGCCAGTACATTTATTTTATTTTATTTTATTTTATTATTTTGTTTAACAGTGATGCTGAAATACAAACTTTTAGCAAGTACATTTATTTATTTTATTCTATTTTATTTTTAACAGTGATGGTGAAATACAAACTTTTAGCCAGTACATTTATTTTATTTTATTTTATTTTATTTTAACAGTGATGGTGGAAAGCAAACTACAAAATAAAATTAACTTTTACTTACTTTATAAAATAAAACAAAAATGTATTTTATTTTATTCACCTTTTCAACTCCTGTACAGTTGGTGTCATTCCATTTTTATTTCATTTAATTTAATTCCTTTTATTTATTTTTTTGTATTCACTTCTTTTTACTACCTTGACAACTCTTTCATAGTTGGGAAGAATAAGCACTGCCATTGAATTTTTATTTTATTTTATTTTTATTAAATTAAATTATTTTTAATAAATTTTATGTATTTTTTATGTAATGTTTTTTTTTTTCCTTTTTAAGCTACAGAAAAACCCCACCTAACAGTATTGTAAAAGTAGTTCAGTAAAGTAAAGTCACACAATAACTTTTTTTGTAATGACAAACCACAATTCATTCATTCATAAAAGAAGAAGCAACAGCTGTTTGGCGAATGAATTGTTTGAGTCTTTATAGTGAATCAGTTGATTCAGTTTACAGAGTGATTCGTTCACAATCCGGTTTCTGGAGTTCAACTAGAAGCCAGTGTATGGGGAAAAACAGAAAAATTCACAGGGAATGCGCACTCTTAAGAAATAATATATTTATTTTTAAACACATTATATTATTAAATGTTAATAGAATAGCTGGGTTCAGTCATTCTTATCAAGTAAATAAGACTGCTCAGTCAGAAACACACACACACACGCATGCAGCATTTCTTTTGGGGCTATTCTCAGGCTGTGTAACACAGATAAGGGTTATTTCTGACCCCGGGCCGTGGTTGCAAATCTCTGACCATTAGGCTCGAGCAGATAAAACTGTTATAGGGTTTGTGTGACACTGCTGAAATTCCCCTGTAATGTTCTCCATCAGTTTCCCGAACACTGAATGTTAAAACACCTCATGACTGCAGATGTGCTCTAGTAGATATTACGCTTTTTATGAAATGTCACACTGTCTGTAAAACCAGTATATGAATATAGAGCGGTAATATAGTCCGTTTGCAGATCGCTCACTGGAATAATTTAAATATAAGACCCAATGAAATGACCCGGTGAGCGCGGTTTTATTTAATGTGTTGACATATTACCTCTTAAAACAAGAAGATGAAGTGCATTAGATGACCTAAAAGCTAATGGACATGCACTAAGAGCAATGCAACTTCAATTTGGATTTCACTGAAATCTTTATCATTGTAATTTGGAAGCCTTTACTACTAAAAAACATTTACACCTCGGAAATTCAGTAAAAATGTAAGACTGATGGCTCCTGAAACATACAAGGTGACAAGGTCATAGTCAAAATAAAAACATCATTAATCGTAATATGAATGAAACAGACTGTCAGTTTTCTGTAACAGAATCACTGTTAAATTCTAATAACGCCTAAAACTCCAGCAGTTTGTCTGAAAATACTGTTTTGCTATTTGTTTTGTTTTAATGTCTTTGGCTTTTTGTCTTTGACTGTCCTAATTTATAATATCTTTAATGCAAACATTTTCAGTGCTGTATTTAATTTTAATTTAATTTAATTTAATTTAATTTAATTTAATTTAATTTTTTATTTATTTTATTCTAATTTATATTTTATTTCATGATTCTTATTGTCGTTGTGTTTATTTTATTTTATTATTTTTATTTTATTAAAAAAAAAAAAAGATGATTCTTATTTTTGCCGTGTTTATTTTATTTTATTTTATTTTGTCCCTTGTTAACTCCTGGACAGTTGGAAAAAATAAGTGGCTTCATTAATCTCATATATGCTGGTGCTGTATTGTACGAAGCACAAAATTCTGTTGCTGCTTACTATATAAGACATTTAGCCATTATGTGATGGTAATTATTACAAACTTGCATTGCTGTTAACCTGTGCTTTCTGTGTCTAACAGGATGATGCACTGGGCAGGTCGCATAGAGAAGGAACTGGAGAAGGTGCTGCAGCTTGTCACTGGAGTCCAGCAAATGAAAGGAGTAAGTTGAACATTTTTAACTTGTTTTACACTGTACTGCTGTGCTAGATGGAAAAATATCATGTAGTTTCAGAGCTTTAGGCCAAAGGCTCTTCTTTTCAGTACATCAGTGTAAAAGCGACCATAATAATCAGGCTGTATTATTTACCTTTGTTGTGGTGCCTTAGGAAGAAGCTGTAACTTGTTTCTGATGTTATGATAACAGTGCTTGGGTAAGATGATTACAGTAATAGCAGTTTTTTTGTGGTCGTTTCAGTAGTGACATTTCATAACAATCTTTTTCTGTTGACAGCGGTCACACAGTCTTGAGCACTAAGCAATAATCTGTCTTCACAGTTTCTGAAAGCCTGAAGTACTATATATTTTGTTTTGTATACAGTATTTCACATGTATGTTTCAATTGTTAAATGTGTCTTCTGTATTATTTGTGAAATTGTGAGAAATAATTAGGTAATATTTAAATAGTCTGAGACCAGGAAATGCATTGTTGTTGTTTTTTTACAAATTAGAATATGGGCTAAAAATAATATATACTGTAAAAATGAAAAAAAAAAAAAAAAAAATAAATAAATTTAATAAATTGTAATAAATGTGATGTTTTTAAAAAAAAATTTTTATAATATAATAATTTTTAATATAATTTAAATAAATTATATAAAATTCTGAGATCATAAAATGTTTATTTTAATTTACTTTTTGTATTAGTTTTATTAGTTTTTGTTTTTAATGATTTTGCTGTTTTTTGAGCGAAAAGAAGAATATAATATAATAATAATATAAAAAATTTGAATTGTTTTATCATTATCACTGTCTGAAATACAAATAATAATAATAATAATAATAATAATAACAACTTAATAATAATAAAAATATTAGTAATATGTGAGAAATTATTTCAAGTAAATCGCATCTCAGGCTATTTCTGTTTTCAAGCTCTGGCAGTTTTTGTTTGTTAGCATTAAATATATTCTGCTGGCATACACAGCAGAGTAACTGATAGGGAGGCTAAACATTCTCAGTTTTTTTTGCGAGGGCAAAATATATTTTAATTTGTCCATCCGTATGTGTGTGTGTGTGTGTCGTTTAGAAAATCAGTTTGGGATACTGAATGCATGCAAGTCTGTGTTTGCACTCTCAGTAGCTAGAGGTTGCTGAGTCTGTGGTCTGGGTGTGTGTGTGTGTGTGTGTGTGTCTGTGTGTGTGTGCAGTGAGTCTGTGAAAGCGCATTTATCTCCGGCCCAAACAGGAGTCGTCACAGGGAGTGCTAAATGGCCCAGCATGTGCAGAAAAAGCCATTTTCTAAATGGATGCCTCTCCCTATATGTGCATCTGATAGAAATCTTCCCTGGGCTACGGCGGCCCGCTAACAAGATTGCTTTCCTTCGTCACTCTCTCTTTCCTCTTCATGCCCAGTTTATTCTGATATTCTTTTCCCACCCTTTCTGTAAAAAAAAAGTCTTGCAAATGAATTCTAAGCATTTTTTTGCTTCTCAAAGTTATTTTAGGGAAAGTAAATAGAACGGACTTGCTGCATTTAGTGTGCGACAATCTTGAATGCATATTGCTTGAAAAATTGCAAGCAGGTGAGTTGAAAATATTTGGAGAAACGGAGAAAGAACGAATCAGAAAGATCTCAATGCAAGCTGAACACTAATACTTAACCATGACGAAATATCAGATAGCAGATGTTATTCAGACCTCTGGTTAGATAAACTCAGTAAACATGGTTAGGACTAGTGATAGAATCTGATGACATTTGATCATTTTGAAATGATCAGTATCAGCTGATCTTCACCTGTTTGACTGAATATGAATATATTGTGTGGCATCCAGAACTTTGAGATTTACAACTGGAATTTTGTTCCTTTTAAAAATGAAAATAAATGAAAAGTTTAGTAATGCAAAAAATAAATAAATCTATAAATAATAAAATACAAAATGAATAAATAAATGTCTTTGCTGAGTGTTTTATTTTACAGATGATTGACCTTTTATTTACCTCTTTTGATCAGGTTTATTTATTTTTTATTTTTAAAAAAAATTAAATGCTTTTTCTGGGAGCTGGTTAGTTTGGTTTGAAACTTATGAAAACTTAAAAAATCTATGGAAAAATAAAAAGTATACTTTCACAACACATGACATGGGTTTATACTTTGTAATTGTAATTCATGATTTTGAGTTTCTAAAATTAACATTTCATTTTTTTATTTTTTTTTGGTTGATATTTAATAATATTTAAATGTTCTGAAACCATGACAATTTATTTTTTGTATTTATTTATTTAGATTATAATTTACACTGAGTGTAACAATTTAACCAAATTTAACCTTTAATTTAAGAAAAATTAACCAAAATAAATAAAATTAATATAAATGTACAATTAATTTAAACTAATTTGGTATAAATTGATATGTGTTTGTGCGTGTATGTATGTGTGTGTGTGTGTGTGTGTGTGTGTGTGTGTAATATAATATATATATGTTAGAGGTTGTGTTAACTGAAAATTTTCCCCCCACTTATGAGTCTTGTACTTCAATGATAGGTTAGAATTTTGTGAAATTTTTTGAATGAATATCAAAGGATATCAAAAGGATAAACAATGCAGATTTATTTTCACAGCCACCTTAGCTCATATTTACCAAGGGTGCCAATATTAGTGGAGAGCACTGTATATAGATATAGATATATAATAAAGCCTTTAAAAATAATGTTTATAAGTGTATACTATTAATATGCAAGTAAATAAATATATAATATTAACAAATAATTTGAATCTCTTGATAATCATGAATCTCTTGCTATTTTTGTTGAAATATCTATGAAAATAAAGAAAGAATGTGAGCCCCGGCTGGAAACAGACTATTAGTTTTACAGTGAGATTTTTGTTTACAATCCAGAAATATTCCACTGACCTCCTGGTTATTTGAGAGAGTAACCTGATTTGAAAAACACTAGTTTAAAATATTGTCATCAAGTTGATTCAGTCTCAGTATTTTCGACTCAAATAAAACCAACTAATTTAGATGTTACCATACAAACCACATTTTGTTTTCCTTGACTAAACATTTTTACTGTGTATGTCCTGGGAAGCTAACATTTTTCCAACTGAATAATTTAGATTAAAGAGATCCATCTGACAAAAACAGTTTGGGAACCCCTGAGACACATGAACATCCTTTCAGTTGCATCACTTCCATCCTGATTTACCCGGCTTCTTGAAATTAAATAGAACGGACGTTGAAAGCGCTGCTCCTTTTCTTTCTCTCTCTGTTTCTATTTCCGTCCTTCTCTGTGTCTTTAGTCAGTGATGTTAGATAAGCAGTCGTACAGCTTTACTCCCACACACACTCCCTAACAAACTACACTTAGTTCAGTAGCGCAGCTATAAATAGAACACACTCGTGTGGATGTTTCTGGGCTCCTCTTCAAGGTTATGACAGCTCATGTTGGGCCAGACATCTGCATATTTTATGCCTTGTCCTAAGTTTATCTCTTTCTTGTTTAATTCTTTTTTTTTCTCTGAAGCCAGCTGTGTGTGTTTGTTGGGTGCTTGGACACCTGGACTGTTATGTGTTTTGTGTAAGAGACAGAAATAGACACTGAGTCAAGAAAAGGTTTAGAAAGTCCTGCTGAATGCAGGCTGTTCTCTGATTCAGATACAAGTATGAACTAGATTTGCTTGTCCTGAAGTAAAAATACCAGCGCTTACAAGAAGAATAGTGTTTAACATACTGTCTGTACTGAAAGTGAGCAGTGCATCACAACACAGCCAAACTAATTTGCATGTTAATAATCAAAGCTGGTACTTTGATGGATGTTTTTTTGACATGCTGCACAGCTACTCTAACATATGTGACCCTGGACCACAAAAGCAGTCGTAAGTAGCACGTGTATGTTTGTGGCAATAGCCAAAAATATATTGGATCAAACTGATCGATTTTTCTTTTATGCCAAAAATCATTAGGATATTAAGATCATGTTCCGTGAAGATATTTGTACATTTCTTAAAATAAATATATCAAAACTTCATTTTTGATTAGTAATATGCATTGCTAAGAACTTTATTTGGACAACTTTAAAGGCGATTTTCTCAATATTTTGATTTTTTTTTTTTTTGGCACTCTCAGATTCCAGATATTCAAATAGTTGTATCTGTACCAAATATTGTCCTATCCTAACAAACCATACATCAATGGAAAGCTTATTTATTTATCAAAATTTTTTTGGTTTTGTGGTCCAGGGCCACATATATCTAATTGAGTCCAGTTAATTTTATGTGTTATACTATAACATTTTGTTATTGAATAACTATGCATACACAGTAATTATATGTATACACCACTGTAGTGTAACATTAACATTATGTAAAATTATTTATCCAAAGTCTGTTGGAAACACCAAAAATGTGTATTTTTGCTTTGTTTTTCAGTTACAATATCTTTTTTGTATTTATATTTTCTGTTTTCATATTAATTTTAAAACTTTAAAAATTTTGTTGTGTACTTTTGTCATTTTTATAATTCATCTAAAAATGTGTACTTCATTTGTATTAATTTTAATCTTTAAATTCAAGTTTTACTATGTGGAAATTAGAAATGTTGCCTAGCTAAAATAAAATATTGAATATTTTATTACATTTGCTTTCAGTTAACGTTTATTTTATTTGTTATTATGCTTTTAGTTTTAGTTAACTATAATAACCCTGATCTAAAAATCTTTAAAACAAAATCAATTTGCTTGAAATTTAATTTACTTGACTTGTATATCATGAATATCTTGAATTAAATTTGTATTTTTAGTGCATTTGTTTCTTGATTTAAGCGTAAACCTCACAAAATTTTGTTAGATTTATTAAATGTTCATATGTAGTCTTTTTATGTTAGGATAACAAGGATAAACAAAGAGATTTAGATTATTGTTTGCATTTCTACATAAAACAGTTTGATGATATTAATTGATAGGTGCATGTTTGAATGATATGTCAAAATATGCGTAATATATATTATGAACCTAGCATGTTACGCTTACGGTTCATGATTGCAGTATGCATTGTAACTGTTAATCAATGATTTTAATGAGTGTGATGAAGAGAACTAGCAACTTTATTCATGATGCATTCTTAGCTGTTTTTTATTTATTTATTTATTTTTTTTTTCTGTACAAATGTGCATTAGATGACTGCTTTTTACAGTTGTGATCTTTTTTTTATCATGCCATGAGCGCTGCATTTAGATGCATTGTCAAGTGAACCGTGTGAACCACTGAAAATGTATACTAGTCACCTTGTTATATAGCGCTTTATACAATAAAGATTGTTTCAAAGTAGCAGATTGATGATTAGAAGAATAGTTGAAATATGTAATGGATAAATCGAAATGTAAAAAGACTAATCCAAGCTTTCTGAGACAGGATATGATGTCACTCCTTCTCTTTATCCTGCAGCCAGCAGCTAGTGTTTTGAATGACTTAATTAGGATGAAGTCAGGAATCATATTGGAGTAATGTGAACTGTTGAGAGCGACGCTAGAAAACTGCCCTCCGTGACCTTTGATCTCTGCCTGCTTTCTGCTGGAGACCATGCATAATTCAATCTGACGGGTCACAGCTAATAATACTGGAACTGCTACTGATGCCCCCTAAAGAAATACAGCACAAGCCACAAGTCTGCAGTCGGAATGATTTGTTTTATCACATTATGTAATGATTTCATTTGATATATGTGACCCTGGACCACAAAAGCAGTCATAAGTGTACATTTCTCAAAACTGAGATTTATACATCATCTGAAAGCTAAATAAATAAGCCAATAATTGGAAGGAAAGGACAATATTTGGCCGAGATACAACTGTTTGAAAATCTGGAATCTGATGGTGCAAAAAAATCTAAATACTGAGAAAATCGCCTTTAAAGTTGTCCAAATAAAGTTCATAGCAATGCATATTACTAACCAAAAAATAAGTTTTGATATATTTACAGTGGGAATTATACAAAATATCTTCATGGAACATGATCTTTACTTAATATCCTAATGATTTTTGGCATAAAAGAAAAATCGATAAATTCGACCCATCCAATGTATTTTTGGCTATTGCTACAAATATACCCGTGCAACATAAGACTGGTTTTGTGGTCCAGGGTCGCATATTTCATGTCATAACACTGAAAACAACTATATATCAGACCTGAATGGAATAGTTAACCAAAAAATGAACATTTTCTCTTCACAAGAGAGTGGAATGGTGTGGATTGCTTGTGGATTATTGTGATGTTTTTAAGATGGCACCCATTCACCGCAGAGAATCCATTGGTGAGCAAGTGATGCTACATTTCAGTGAACGTTGTTTCTGTTTAATTTTTTATTTTATCAGTGTAGGAATGTGCTAATGTGAAACTTGAGTCTCCTATGTATTTCACATGATAAGCGCCATTTGTGTTCTTCTTTTTGCTCAAACGCTCAGAATGGGAAGAAAATACATTAGCCGTTAACCAAGATCTTAGGCCTCCAGCTCATTACCCATAATGCAGCTGATGTTCCAGGCTGAAGCGTCTACAACATTAGCCCACGTAGTTTGATGTTTTATAAACACAAGCGCAAACTTGAGAGAGAGTCTGACTTGATTCTAATAGCTTGACGCTGCAACATCAACATCGATTTGATTAGCATGTGGCAAATCCTCCTGCCGATAAAGATTTAACATGATTGCCACTTTATCTTAAGTCTCAGATGTTTCTCCTGAGAAAAAGACCCCAGTAATCTCACACATTTGATTTTATGGCTCTATACTCTTGTTGTTGATAACTATTCACTGGTTTGTGTTATTATTTCTCCCAAGGAAATAATAACACAAAAAAATTTAAGAAGTTTGCAGAATGAAGAACTTTACATTTAGCAGATACATTTTTGTCTGGACAGGCTTGATTTGTAAAGCCGTACGATGCAGGTGTGTGTGTGTATATGTGGGCGGTTTGTTCTCAGTGGTCTTTATAATCATTGCTTCAGGCTTCAGCTGACAACAGCACTTTGAAATCATCTTTTATACATGAATTGTTCAAACACACCCATGTATTCACACAGTAACACACACACACATTTCTGGACGTTGGCGTTTCATCAGGGACTGCAGATGTAATCGCTGATCGGTGGTTTGGTATAATTATGTTTCTGGTTTAATTGCACTTAGTACTGAAGTCAACATGAAATTCAATTTGACTGAATGATTTCAGCATTGATAATAATCTGAAATATTTCTTGAGCAGCAAGTCAGCATATTAGAATGATTTCTGAGGGATCATGTGAGACTGAAGACTGGAGTAATGATGCAGAAAATTCAGCTTGTATCAAATGAATAAATTGCATTTTAAATAATATCCAGATGGGAAATAGAAATTGTAATAATATTTCGTAATATTAGCATTTTTGATCAAATAAATACAGCCTTGATGAACAGAGTAGACTTATTTCAAAACAGTAAATTTTTTCATTTATTAAACTTTTAACTGTATCTCACTGGTTGACGTTTTTGTTATATTCATGTTGTGTTAGGACAATAATTTTGACCATTTTAATTCACTTAAATTCAAAACTTTAAGTCTTTTAGAGGATTAAAATCAATGCCTTTTCGTGTTGACTTCAAGAGGAAAAACACAGCATCCTAGTGACTTATAAGAAATGATCTCATCTAAGCTACTCCCTCCTCTCAAAATATTAGGAGATTTTTCTTTTACTGTTTTGTTGTCTCTCGCAGCCTGAAGCCAAAAAGAAAATAAAATCACATAGACTTAAAATGCGCCAAGAGCACTTTTCTGTCTTTCGGTGATAAAAGCCTAAAGGAAACCCGGTGAACCAGGTTCACCCATCAGTGTGTATATGTGTGTTTATCAATGTGCATAGCATGCCTTTAAATGTAGAGTCCGCAGTTTGCAGGGATTGTCTCTCTGTCTTTGTGTATTTGTGCCTTTAGGATTGTCTTAAAGGCATAATAAAAAAAATACAATTCTGTCATCATTTACTCACTCTCATGGCAGAATTGGATGAACTACCTCTTTAAGGTTTTTCTAAACTAGTTGACATTGGCATTCACATCATTACCCATGGGAATGCAAAATCACAAATGAGATCTCTTTGATATCTCATTTGTTTTGCCTAGACTGCAATGGGATTACATAGAGAGCAAATGGAGATTAAATCTCCTGCTTCTAAGATGTTTCTCCTGAGACTCTAGTAATCTCACAGTGTGTCCTCTTTAGAAGAAAACAACTGTGTGCTCAGATTCAAAAACCAGCTGAAACGTTCCTTTAAAAGGAATAGTTCACCCAAAAATTAAAATTACCACATTTACTCACCCTCAGGGCATCCAAGATGTAGATGAGTTTGTTTCTTCATCAAAACCAGATTTTGAGAAATGTAGCATTACATCCCTTGCTCACCAGTGGATCCACTGCAGTGAATGGGTGCTGTCAGAATGAGAGTCCAAACAGCTGATAGAAACATCACCAAAATCTACAAATAATCCACACCATTCCAGTGGATCAGTTAACATCTTCTAAAGCCAAAAGCTGCGTATTTGTAAAAAACATCCCTATCATTAAGACATTTTTAAAGTTAAACCATTGTTTCCAGTTAAAATGGAGTCCTCTGTCATAATGTTACTTTTTCTGCAACAGTTTTGTTACTTCTGCATTCTGGTTTTCAGCAAACTGCGTGTACAAATGTTATATTTCACCGATTTGTCTTTGGCCTGAGCTGAAGAGACACAGGAAGAGGCAATCCTCTGCATTTCCCTACGTGAAGACAATATCGTGTATTGGCTGAAAATCCAATTATTGCGCTTTCAGTGCATGTCCCTCACAGACTGAAGCCTTGGTGTTGCTTTTACACAGCAGCATTATATTGATATTCCTCAATCATGTTCATTTATTTTCTGCAAATTTCAGTGGTTAATTCGATTTGAGCAGTTTAATGTATAGGCTTCATTCCAACTTTTTGTAGTTTTTTTTTTTCTTTCTATATGTTACTTTTATGCATTTTATGCTTCAAGAAATGTAACTTTTAAATGTAACTTTTAAATCCCCAACTGACAAAATACATTGTTTAGAATGTTCAGTGATGATGTCATTGTAACATTTGCATATAATGTCACAACTGGTCTCCTTTCTTGCATTTGCGTTCTAAATTGTGATTGGTCTTCTCTTTCTTGTATCTATTTAACCACCTAAGTTAAAACACTCTGATGTGGCACTTCACTTAAACAGAACAGAAGCTGAAAATCCCATGTGAAAACTTTTCTTTTGCTGCTTTACAAGAACTTTTTTTTGCTTACTTGGCAAGTCTTTTCCTATCTTAGTACAGCTATTTTTGTACATCCTATAGATATAGATATAGTGAAAAAATAGCTAGTGGCATTTTAATTTGGCGTTAAATTCGACACTTGAACAAGAGATTGTGTGTGTCCATCTGTGCACTATGCATGTGTGTTTGTAGAAGGTCTGTGTGATGTTTGAAAGTGGATTGGCACATTCTGTCTTTCATATGTGTCAGTTTCCTTGCAGAGGAAAGATTAAGGTTGTATCACTTTGCTCTGTGTCTTAAAATACATTTCCTTTCCTCTTGTTTCCTTGTACAATGAGATCAAAAGACGTGAACGCTGGCTGTGGTGTGTGTGTATAATGTAGAATGATGATTTTCACTGTTCGCTCATCCTTCACCAACCCCCTATTGGAGATGTCATCAGTCCTGTATCTTATCTCCTCCTCCTGAACACACACACACACACACACACATACTAGAAAATATCATACAGCAGTAACTGTGGTGGTTACAAACCTCAGTACTAAATAGAATAGAATATATTTTGACTGTTTTTTTACATTATACATTTTCTTCTCTGACCTGACTAGTAAATCAGACTCAAAACCAAAATGATTATTATTATTATTAATATACAATATATTTTTTCTAAATTTTATATATTGCTAGGTGGTTACTAGAGTGCTGTGGGTGTTTGCCAGTTGCCAGTTCTTGCCATCTTCCATCTTCTAACAATGGCCCAATTTTCTTCTCATTTCTTTGTGTCAACCTGTACCCAGCTCTCTTTTTCCCAACTAAAGCCTGAGCAAATGCAGGCAAGTTGCCGATCTGACTAAAAGGACACGGCAGTTCGCAGGGAATGCTGGGAAATGTGAGAGCGGATGCGTTCAGCTGAATTCAGATCAGCGCACAGGTTCCTATTGTGTTTGCTTCTTCTTGTGGAATCTTAGAACGCCCTCTCGATCCATTGTTATGCACCTAAAGCTGAACGCTTATCCATCCTTCCTTCTGAAACACCAGCCCACACCTCTTCTTCCTTGCTTTCTCCCTTATATTTGTTTATTCACTCTTGTTTCTCCAGTGGATCGGTTCGGATACACTCCTCATGGTCTGTCTTTCTCTCTCCAGCATGCACACACTCTTAAAGCTGGCTTTGGTTCTGATCTGCGCCTCTGGCCCTTCTCCCAGGGTTCGTTGTTTGATGGGATTTGTGCTTTGGCATTACAATTGCAACATCTCTCTATCACACACACACATATAGACTTCCTGCAGTACCTACAATAAAAATGATTGCATTTAGGAACTCTGCACATGTATGCCGGCTTATAAAAGCTAAATCAGACAGTTGCATGCACTTCCATTACTGTCAGAGAAAGAGCAGCCCATATGCACACATATGCGACCAAGACAAAGAATCGCTCTTTGCTGCCGTACGAGTGCAGATGCATAAATGAATGGGAGAGGAATTAGAATAAAGGTTATCTGCGTTCGCTCTTCTCCCGGAGCTTTTACTACGGCCTGGTTTCCTGTCAGCCTACACAGGAACGATTTATCTGCTTTTTTTAACTGCATTGGAGCAGTCTGCATGTGTGTGCATTGTATGCAAGTATACAGTGCGTTATGTTTTGTGTCTTTTCCACGACCTTTCCCAGAAACACATTTGTGAGATTGATGTGTGAAGAGTGTGTGGGGGTGTTTGCTTGGCTCTACTTCAAAGACACAAATTTTCATAATTCACCTTCATTTTGTTCATTGTAATACAGTAATGAAAATAATTCTGTCAGGACATAATGGTTATTATAAATTATTATTTTTAATTATTAAAATCAAAATGTAAAACTGCACATTTTAGAATTAATTGTAATGTCAGAATATATTATATATTTATATGATTTAAGGATTTAATATATATTTATATTATATACAGTATTTATTATATATTTATATAATATATATTCAAATACGTAATAAAATAAAAATATATAAAAAATTATAATTTTAATTATTTAAATGTATATTATTTTTTAATTATTTTTTCTTTAGATTGTTCTGTCATTTTTTGTATATATTTACTTATACTTTTTAAAATATATATATTTTTTATATATAAATGAATTTATTTGGTAATGTCAGGAGACATATATATATATATCTTTTGATTTGTCTTATATTTTTTGTATATATTTATTTATGCTTTTTTAAATATTGTATATCATTATTTTTTCAAGTATTTTTTCAATTTTTTCATCATTTTATCATATAAAATATTATTACATTTTCTACTTTCTGCTGTCAAATTTTATGATAGAATCTGACTCAAAAATATTAATACACTATAATAATAATATATTTTTGTTTTAGTATATATTTAAATGATATATAATTTCCTTAAGTGAAGACGCTGTTGTGAAGATAATATATTTAAAATATTTATTAAATATATGTTACACATATTATTAGCATTTTTTTTTTTTTGTTGTTGTGAAATTCTTCATGAGATTCACTCAGGTGACTGACTGAGTGTGACTGTAGAGGAATGTGTAAATTTGTACATGTACAGCTGTGTTTGAGAAACTAAGTGAGTGGCATAGCACTTGACACGGAGAGAACCGTGTAGCGTGAGCGTGTGTGTGTGTGCGAGTGCATGGCGATGGCCGGCACTAGCAGCTCATTTCACACACAGCTGAGACTTCAAAGGCAGCCCACATTAACCCTGTGTGGCGGAACCCTGCGTGAAACCGCATTTCCCGTCTTGCCTTGCTCTCCATCGTCTCCCTTCACACCCGCATTCATATTGAAATGACCCGATGTGTGCATCGTCTGTCCAAGATAAAACTTCAAACGAGTTATGCACACGGTCAGGTGTGTGTAAAGGCAGCGCCTCGCCTCAGGTGTGAGACGACGCACAGGTGTCGCATGAAGAGGAGGATCTGAATGCTTCTGTAATCAGTGTTGATGTTATTGGGAAACTGACTTCCTCTGTGTCCTAAAACGTGTCAACTTGATCATGTGACATTGACATAGAACGACACCATGGTAAAGCTGATGCAAAATTAAAATAGATGTCATGATGCACTAACCACGAGTCCGTCTGAAATCAGCCTCTGCAGGTCAAACTTTGCAGCCTTTCAGAATCAGACTTTAGAGATCAACCAGTTAATCTAACTGAGTGTTAAGTAATTGTGAGAGTCCCGAAGATCATTGTGTGACAATTAGGCTGATTATAATGATGGTAGTTAAGATGTTGATAGTCTTAATGACGGCACCAGAAAGCTAATGATGGTCACATAACTGTGTGCTAATGACAATGATAATGATAAACTTTGTAATGTGATATGCTGATGATGGCCTGATGATCATATGCATAACCAGTTGTTTAACCATCTTAAAGTTGTCTCGGACTGAATGTCTTGAATATCTTTTAAAGATTTGATGCCATGTAGCTCACAAACTTTGCCAAATGCAGCAATTAGTGCTTCTGTGGAAGAGCTTGGTAATGTGAATACTTTCTTCTATTATTTTATTTTATTTTATTTTAGAATATTTTAGAATATTTTTTTATATTTTGTAAATTGTTTGAAAATTAAATAAATAATATCAAATAATGTAGTAACTAATGTAAACATATAGTAAAACAGATGCAGTATTTATTTACGTCATTAAAATAAGTTTGTAGATCTAGAACAGTATTTCCACCTTTATTTTATTTTATTGCTTTTTGTTGTTTTTTTATTTTATTTTAGAAATTAGTTTGTAAATTATTTTCAGAAATTAAATAAATAATGTGAAATAATGTAATAACTGAAGTAAACGTAGTAAAACTGACCCAGTGTTTGTCATTAAAATAAGTTTGTAGATGTAGAACAGTGATATGCATAATTTTATTTTATTTTATTTGACTTTATTTTATTTTATATAAATAATATTCATTCATTTGTTTGTTTGTTTATTTACCTTACATACAAAATTCTATAGAAAGTTTTGGTGGTATACGTACAATTATAAAATATAATAGAAATTAAATATTTAAAATATTTATTTGTTTATTTAGCAATTTGTGTTTCCGTGGAAGTGTTTGTATTTTATTTTATTTTATTTTATTTTATTTTATTTTGCAATTTGTGCTTTCATGGAAGTGTTTGGTGATGTGCATAATTATTTTATTTTATTTTATTTTATTTTAAATAATATTTTTTATTTGTTTATTTATTTAGCTCACAAATTGGAAGGTTTTGGTGATATGTATACAATTATTTTGTTTTAGAAATTAAATAATATTAAATCATGATATACATAATTAAAAATATTAGTTTCAAAGTATTATGTGAGTATAAAGAGACATTAAAACAGTGCATTTTAGTGGCCATTATAAAATAATATTTATTTGCAGCAATATGTTGAAGATCTGGGTTAAGGTAAAATAACCCAACCATCATCTATGCTCTATATTTTCTCTCACAGATACAGTCTCTCTTGTGACTAACTCTGGTTTGATCTCAGCGGTGTTACTGTAGTGTGCTATAGATTTGTCATTTTTTACAGTATAAACTCTGACTGTGTTTGGGGCTGAACTGCAGGGCTTTGGCTCTTGATGAATTATGAATCTCTAGCTGGACTGGTCTGTTATGGCAGGGATAATGTTGTTTGTGTGTGTGTGTGTGTGTGTGTGTGTGTGTGTGTGTGTGTGTGTGTGTGTGGGCTGAACCGGTCTCAGGCAGGGATAAAGCTGTTTGTATTGGATAGGATTTGCCCCAGATAGCAGATGATAAAAATGACGGGCAAATCTCTGATTGAGCTGTATAATAGAGTTTGTGTGTTTGGAAGTATGTGTGTTTGTGTGTCACTGGGAGTAATTAGTTATTTGTCATTTAACAGCTGTTTTTATACTCACAGCGACCTGCAGTACAACTTTACACAGGTTCATTTGCTGTGAAGCAACATGGGGTTAAGTGCACAATCATCAGGACAGAGATTTCTCCACAAATCTACTGCATCTGTGGCATGTTGTGGATTACCAGAAATTAATTTCATCCTCAGTTTGTAAAAATATTGGGTTACACTAATGCACTTTCTGTGGACGTCTATGGGGAGAGTCATTGCACAGGGATTAATGTTAAATTGCATGCTATTTTATTGTATTTTATTTTATATTTTAATATTTATAAAAAAAAAGATAATTACATCTGATGTTAAAAATACACCATTAAAATTTGTAGACCTAGAACATTATTTCCACCACAGAAAATTGCTCAAATAATGCACATTCTTGCATAGAATTGATTCAAGAAACAAAAATACAAGCTGCGCAATTTTGCCTTTACCAGAATGTCCATACACTTCCATTCTAAGTGCATTAATGTAAACTTTGGGGAAAAATATATTCTCTGTACTAAGCGACAGCAAATTACAGAGCTTTTGCTATTCTATAAATCCTGCATGTGTGTTCTGTTGGTGTTAACCAGTGAGACGTTACTGCTCTAATTAACAGCTTTTAGTCATGGCTTCCTGAATGACCCCATTTAGCACAGTCCTGTGAAGTGTTACAGAGAACGCCACATGGGTTCTTCATCATATGGTTTAAGCAAACACTAGCAGCGTGGATGTGTTTTACACGACATGATAGCAGAATGACATGGGATTTGTGTAGTACATAGGATTGTAACTTTACTTGATTGATGGTCAGTAACTCATATTAACTCACATTTTATTATTTTATTTTATTTTATTTTATTTTATTTTATTTTATTTTATTTTATTTTTTTAAGAAGTTAAATAGTGTTAAATAATGTAGTGTTTTTATTTATTTATTTACCAAAAAAATAATATTTTAAATAAAAAGATCCTGCACATCCTGCATTTATGTCATATAATCATCATCATCATCATAAAAACATAAAAATGCACCATTTTTATGCAACATTTATGTATGTCATTAAAATAAGTTTGAAAGCATTGCTTCTACTAGTAAAAATCTATTTAGAATCCTCACAAAAATGCATGTTAAAATAATTAAAATAATAATAAAAATACAATAACTAAATGTTCAACTATCATAAAATTGTCTTAAACTAAATCTCTTGAATATTCTTTAAAAATGTGATGCCATGAAGCAACTTTGCCAAATGCAGCAATTAGTGCTTTTATTTTATTTTATTTTATTTTATTTTATTTTATTTTATTTTATTTTATGAAATTCAATATTGTTAAATAATTTAATTGTTTTATTTATTTATTTATTTTTTACAAAAAATATATATGTTTTAAATAATAAGAAACAGTACAGTACAGTGCATTTATGTCATTAAAATTTGTCATTGGAGACCTACAGCGTTTTTGGATTTACATTGGAAAGAATGAAAAATGAAATTTTTAATGGGTGTAATTTTAAAGCTTTGAACACAAGTACTGTTCAGTTAGCTGAAAACTGACTTGTAACACATTGCATCGTATTTCAGTTCACCCCCTCAGATTTTCCACAAAATTTTGCAGAAAGTGTGATTAAAAAAAAAAATCCCAAATTACATTCAGTAGTGTCATGTTTTATGTTAGTGTTTTAAGCATGTGACAGACGTACAGTATGTGACTCTACTTCATTTACAGTAAGCGCTCATCATCGTTGCTTGATGCACGTTTTTGCGTTTTGTCCTCAGTGCTAGTTCCTGGTTATATATCCGCTAAGAGCTTTTACTCTCTTCTCTTTGCGTTCCTGAGCTCGTCTTTTTTCCCTTCGCTTGTTCTGTCTCGCAGCTGCGGTGAAATCCTCGCATTTTTTTTATCTGGAAGGCGGCGTGAATTCTCTCCGACTCTGCCTCTCTCTGTCAGGTCCTTTGTCCTGCCGCAATTATCATAGTGATGGAAATGAAAGACACAAAAGAAGGAACATGATTTTCAATAGGCAGCTTTTCAAAGTCTTTGTTCGTTTCTAATGTGACTGAAAGACAAAGTAGAAAAGGGGAAAACACAGGAGAGAAAAGACACGTTTGTTTTGTAAAACGTTAACATGTGAGATGTATCTTTTGCATTACGGCCATGTTTGGCTGCCATCTCTGTGTCTCTGTTCGTCTTCCAGACAGGCTAAGTTTGGTGCTTTTGTGGAATTTGTAACAGCAGAAACTTTCCTCGAGTCTAAACGGATCAGACACACTCCATAGTGTCGGTTTTCTCCATCCTTTTTAGGGTTGACTGCTAGTTTAAAGAAATGTTCTGCATTCAAAACGAACTCTACAGACTAAAATTTGTGATACAATGTTGATTGCCACACAGATAATCATTTTGACTAGTCCTTTATTTTGCAAACGCATGCAAAACTCACACTTACAGTAATACACTTACAATGGAATTCAACGGGGGAAGACATGGAAGCTTTAAAGCAGAAATGTGCAACGTAAAACCGCTTAAATTCATTCATCCATACTGAAAGTATGTTATTTGAGCTTTAAAGTTGCATAACTTTTAGCCGTGAGACTACTGTTGGAGGAGCTTCTAGATATGCATCACCAACCAATATCAATATTTCTGTAAAGTTACCAGGATTACCAGCTTTACATGGTCATTGCAGGAGGTGAAACATTGGATACAACTTTTCACAGACTACATTAGTAAGTGGTTTTATCATGTTAACATATATGTTGGCTAAACTCACCAAAAAGTGTGTATTTTAATTTTTTTTTCCCCAGTGCAATATCTTTCCCAATAGACTTCTATTGTAAGTGCATTATTGTTTTTGCTTGTTTTTACTAACAAGTTGACATCATTTTTAGTGGTAAATGATAGCACGTCACAGATGTAGATAATAGAGCTTAACATGTTATGTTCTGGTTATTCTGACACAGATTTTCTTTTTCCTGAAAACGCTAGGTAATGCTATCACAGTGGACTTAATAGATTGCATTAAAACTTACTGACAGGTTTAAACTAAACGAAACTAAAATAAAATAAAATAAATGAATCAAACTAAAATAAATAAATAAATGTTTTTATTTTATTTTATAAATTACCATTAGAAATTAAATATTGTTAAATAATCATTTTATTTATTTACAAAAGTTTAAGATAGCACGTCACAGTTGATGATAATAGAGCTTAACCTTTAACCCTGTTAACCCATGTTGTGATTGGTTTTACTGACACAGATTTTCTTTTTTCCTGAAAATGCTAGTTAATGCTATTGCTGTGGACTTAGTAGATTGCATTAAAACTTACTGACAGATTTTAACAAAAAAAAAAAAAAAAAAAAATAAAAAATAATAATAATAATAATAATAACAATTAATTAATGAAATAAAAATCTAAAAAAATAAACACATTTTTATTATATTTTATTTTATAAATTATCTTTAGAAATTAAATATTGTTAAATGATGTAATAAATTTTATTTATTTATTTATTTACAAAAGTTCAAGATAGCACATCGCAGATGTTGATAATATAGCTTAACCTTTAACCCTGTTAACCCATGTTGTGTTCTGGTTATTCTGACACAGATTTTCTTATTCCTGAAAATGTTAGTTAATGTTATCGCAACAGACTTAATAGATTGCATTAAAACTTACTGACTAAAACTAAATAAATAAATAATAATAATAACAAAATAAAAAAAAAAATACAAAATAATATTAAAATTAAATACAAATAAAAAAAACATAAATAAATTATTTTACATTTTTAAATTTTTTAAAAAAAAAATCCCCACCTGGTTAAACTTGTGGTGTTTCTGGTCAAAAAATATCCAACCTACAAAATATTGCTTGTTAGTCTCTCATTATGGTATATTATTGCCAATTATTGGATTCAATCTTTTTATCAACTTGTTTTCTTTCAATTAGGACAGGGTTTGTATTTCTTTTTGGATGTGGTTGATCATAGGCTTGATTGATCTGAGCTCAGCCGCTTTAGTTTCTTAGTGAAAATTGCCAAAATTATCAAAAAAATAATGCTTCTTTCTACTCAAAAGCTGTGGTGCCTAAGCTCAGATCAATGAGGCCAAAATGTGCTAATTAAAAGAAGTTGATAAAAAGATTAAATCCCGTATTTGGTGATAATATAGCATAATGAGCGATTTACAAGCAATTTTAAAAAGGCAGGTAAGTTTTGACCCAGAACGCTGGATTTTGACCCAGATCCCCTTGGTTTTCAGTTGTATTGCAAATGCATCTGTTTTGATAAGGTGACACAGTTTTGTTTTTCTTTACTTTTATAGTTTTTTTTTCTTTTATAGGCCAAGTGATTACTCAACAACAAATATCCCATTGATCTTCATATTTACTCTCAAAGGACATTTCATTGAAGACAAAAATAGACTTTTCGACATGGACTTTCAGTTTGGCGGTTGATTTATTTCCGTGTGCTTTTAATCTATTTGCAAAATCTTACAAAAAGAGAAAAAGACTAAAAGCCCCATTCATTTGTTTCTTGATGACACTTTATTTTCGTCAGAGCTGCAGCATCTTTTTATCCGTGTGTTTAGCAGTCAGTGGCTCTGTAGTGAATGACCCTGTGTTTCTACACCTTTTATCAGAGCTCTGCTTTTGTGTTCAGCGAATTTAATCGCTTCATAATTGGGTGTTTTTTTTTATTATCAAAGTGCGGTGAAATTATAGGCTTGAGGTTGATAAACAGCAGAAAGGGCTGTGAGAGAATCAGCCATGCTTGGCCAGGTGAATACGAAGTCACATTGGCAGAGTCACCCAAAATTACTCACAATTCACTGCCTGCTTAGTGAGCTTCTTTGAAATGTCACAATATTTTAATGCAGTAGGTAAAAGAAAAAAATATATTTTATATATAGAATAATGTTGTTTGTTGGCTGCATGCATGTATATGTCTATAAATAAATAAAATGTCTTGTTAGATGAGCATGATAGCTAATTTTGTAGTTAACTAGATTTATTTCTTCCAGCAACAAAAGGTTGAATGTTACAAAGTTTTATTAGTTACAATACAGAGTCACATTGGCAGAGCAAAATTACCCACGATTCATTGCCTGCTTAGTGAGCTTTTTTGAAATGTCACAATATTTTAATGCAATAGGTGAGAGGAAAAATTATATTTTATATATAGAATAATGTTGTTTGTTGGCTGCATGCATGTATATGTCTATTAATAAATAAAGTGTCTTGTTAGATGAGCATGATGGCTAATTTTGTAGTTAACTACATTAGTTAACATGAACTAAGAATGAATAATACTTTTACAGCATTTACTAACATTAGTTAACATTAGTTAATGCACTGTGAAATAACATGAACAAACTATTAATGAATGTATTTTTATTAACTTATTAACATTAACATAGATGAATAAATAATGTAATAAATGTATTGATCATTGTTTGTTCATGTTAGTTAATACATTAACTAATGTTAAGAAATGTTATTTATTTTTGCAGAAGTAAAATTCTGTTATTTTCTTCATCAAAAAGACATTTCCCTTCTAAAGTATCAACCACAACTCATTTTTACTATGTTAATGTAATAAAAATTACTCTTTGCAACTTATTTAAGGTAAATAATACTTATATATAATAAAACTTGTATATAAAATAGTTGTATAAGTGTATATATATTGCATAATCCAAAAAGATACTTCATTTAGCCATGCATAAATGGTCACATTTGAACAAAATGGAAAAAGTATTGTTTTAATTGCTTTTTTAATATTTAAGTGGCACTTGATACGAACCCCAGTATAGTCTCAGGTTAATTTCAAGGTTATTAGCACACGTAAAAAACCACCTCCGTTATTTCAGTTAACTGAGCTTCCGTGATGCATGGGATTACCATATTATTTATTTCTCACGGCTGCGACTGATTTCTAGATGCCTTTTTCTGGACGCCACAGAATAGGCAGCTTTTTTGGCATAATGCAGCGTAAAATCACAAAAATACCCTCCGACAGCTCTCACAAGGCAAGATAGAAATCAAAGCTTTCATAAAAGCACTTCTGGCACAGGTAAGCCATTTTAGATTACACATTTGAAGCCGAGTGAATATCTCAAAATGGCAGTCTGTAAAAAATCTCCCCGAGCAGAAATGGGAGTGCATTTGAGAAGAACCCCAGGGTTATGATGCCCTCCGTGGACGTCTGGGAGTTTCTGTGATAGCGGCTCGGAGAAATGAGCGCCGGTCACATATTCAGTCAAACCACCGAATGAGTTTGTTTTAATAGTTTATGTCTGCGCCTCCTAAGTGGCTTTTAATTCATTCTGACACCGAATATAAAGACCCGGCCGGCGCCGAAAACGGAGATAGCGCTCGACGTATTAATATTACCAGGCGCCATCATTTACAATCACCCCTTCAATTGCGAAATCGCAAGCGGCACTGTTTATTTCTTTCCCGTATGGCGCTGGATGCCGGTTGTAGATGAGATAGGGGTGTTTCTAAGTGGTACGATCCCTCTCCATTGCTACGGTGTGGAGAACGAGGCATTAATCTTCGCCGGTCGGACAGAGGGAAATTAATGATCATTTGCACTGACGACATAATCGGGCTTCACGCTGTCCTCCGATACTAAATTGCCGTCTTTGTTCCACGTAATATCTCTCTCTCTTTCTCTCTCCCGCTCTCAATCTTTGCTCGTTTCCTGGTCGTTTGCCGTTATCAGTCATTAAGTGGCTGGTTTCCATGGCGACGGCGGTTTGGAGATGGCCTGGTAGGGTGTAAACTGGCCTCTGGTCTAACGTGGTGAAATTACCTCGTCACGCTGCAAAGGTCTGCGTGCTCCTCTAGGTCACCGCGGTGCGCTTTTGCAGCAGCCGTCGGTGTACATGCGAAGGTCACGGCGTGCATGTATGCGTGAGACGGAGTTAAAGGGTTAGCTCACCCACAAATTAAGATTCTGTCATTGCTTGCTCACCCTTGTGTGTCATCTGTAGGACGCAAAAGAAGATGTTTTGCAGAATGTCCTGGCTGCTCTGTTCCATGCAATGAAAGTGAATGGGGAATTGGCACATGTGTGCATTCAAATAACACCTGAAGATGCATTGCATATGTTTATATGTCAATTATGAGATGTACAAAAATCAGTATGGTTTGATGTCAAAGCTGCGTTTAAATGCAGTGAAATATGGGAGCCCAAGATGCATTGCCTTAGTTTTTACATCAATAATGACAGACAGCAATGACAATGAAGTGTTCAGGTGCCACATTTGAATGTACTGAGCAGTATAATGTTATATATTATATATAAAATAACACATATATTTTCAGCTAGTTGCCAAGGAAACATTTTTCATTTATTTTTTGATGTACTAAAATAACTAAAAATAAATAAATAAATAAATAAAAATAAAAATGACAAAACGCAACAAAATAACTTTAAAATTAAATATCACAATAAAAAAATAAAAAAAATAAAAATTTAAAAATTTAAAATAATTTAAAAGATTAATAAAAATAAAATGAAAATTCAGTCAACATTTACTCACTGTCTAGTTATTCCAAATCTGTGTGAAGAGTGACAATGAAGTCTTCAGGTGCCAAATTTGAATGTATTGAATGTTTATACATTTATATTTATATTTATATTTATATTTATATTTATATTTATATTTATATTTATATTTATATTTAGAATAACATATTTATTTTCAGCTGGTTGCCAAGGAAACATTTTTCATTTTCATTTATTTTTATTGATGTACTATAAATAAATAAATACAAATTCAAATGACAAAACACAACAAAATAGCTTTAAAATTAAATATCACAATAAAAAACAAAACAAAAATACAAATACAAAAATAATAATTAAAAAATGTACAATAATTTAAAATATGAATAAAAATAAAATGAAAATTGTGTCAACATTTACTTCTTCAGGTGCCAAATTTGATTGTATTGAACAATATAATATATATATATATATATATATATATATATATACTAAAATAACTTAAAATAAATAAGTAAATATCAAAATGACAAAACACACAACAAAATAACTTTACAATTAAATATTAAAATAAAAAATGCAAGATTACAAATAAAAATTTAAAAAATTAAAAATAATGAAAAATATTAATGAAAATATAATGAAAATTCTGTCAACATTTACCTACTGTCTAGTTATTCCAAACCTGTGTGAGTTTCTTTCTTCTGTTGAACATAAAAGAAGATATTTTTAAGAATGTGGGTAACCAAACAGTTGATGGTCCCCAGTATGGGGAAAAAAACAAAAACAAACAAACAAAAAACCTATGGAATCCAAGTTGTGCAAAATTATCAGCATCAATTGATTGATTGATTATTTATTTATTTATGTATTTATTATGTATTTAAAGATTTCATGTGCCTATTGGCATTTCCATTCAGCATTTTTAATCAAAATTTGCATAAAAATACATTTCGCAGTCGCACAGAAGAAGGAAAGTCATACAGGTTTGAAGCAACATGAGGGTGAGTAAATGATGATAGAATGCTCATTTATGGGTGAATTGCTCCTTTAACAAAAAAAATCAGGATTTCACACGGATCGCCCATTTCCTGACCTCCACAGAGTCATCTCGTCCGGTCTTTATTTGCTCTAACGGAAAGCGCGCATTAACACGGCGTGCTAAAAGCCTTATCTCCTTACACTTTGCTTTAAGTGTCCTCTCTTCTCACCAGTCCCTTTTAAAGGGCTTTGACCCTATTGGCGTTTTACATGGGCGGCACGTCCCTTTAATTACTCTCTCGTTTTGTCTCCCAACACTCTCTTGCTTACTCTCTTGCTATCTGACTCGCCAGGCAACACGTTGAATGTTGTGTTTGTGTGGGTAAATGTTGGAATATCCAAGACTGCTTATATATATATATATATATATATATATGAAGAGTTCAGATGCTAAAAGCCATCAAAATATATATATATATATATATGAGATGTCAGTCATGCCTGCAAAAACCTAATATATGAAAATGCTTCTTGGATGCCAATGTATCTATGCATAAATGCCATTTCTTTTGTAAACAGACTTACAGATGCATATGCACATGTGGTTCAGTGCAGTGATGTTGCACAGCAGAGAGTGTTGATGTAGTTTAGGTGTTTTCTGAAGGTATATGTAGCTTATTTATGCACTGTGATATTTATTTTAATGAGAAATTCCTCTTTGTGATAGAAAAAACGTACATTTTCGATTCATCAGAATATCCACCATTAGCAGCTATTGCAGCTCTGCATAATCTGGGCCTAAATTCATTGTATTCTAAACTTAATTGGCAATCAGTTGTTGAAGCTATTAAGGTGTGCTGACCCAAAAATCTTTTAAAAACCTGGGCCAAGTTTAAACCAGTAACCAGACATCACAGCTGGCAAAGGGGCATGTCTGACTTTGACATGTATATATTGCCATTATTATGTAATCAAAATGAAAATTATTATTGCTGCTCTTCAATGATAATGTCAAGTTACTTTAATGTATTTGCAACAAAAAATGATAAGGTTTTATACTGATATTGTCCAAACCCACTCTTTGCCAGGGGTGTTTCCAAACTTTTGGAGGGCAGTGTGTGTGTGTGTGTACTTGTTTTTGCTACATTGTGGAGACCAAATGTCCCCACAAGGATAGTAAAACCTGCAGTAAATTATTAAAAATAGTAAATTATGTTTATCTAAAAGTGTAACAATGCAAACATGTTTTCTGTGAGGGCTAGGTTTAGGGTTAGGGTTGGGTTAGGGGATAGACAATATCATTTGGTCAGCATAAAATCTATAGAAGTCTATGGAAAGTCTCCACAATTCACAAAAACAAACGTGTGTGTGTGTATATGAGAATAATTATATATAAAATTATTTTTGATTATATTTATAAGATATGTATTTATATACAGATTCTTAAGTGCATTGAAAAAAGTAATAGTTATTGTTATTATTATTAACTATTTACTAATTGTTATAAAAATTATTATAAAAAATATTATTAGAGTAATAATAATAGTAATTTATTATTATTATTATTATTATTATTATTATTATTATGAACTATTTAATAAATATTGTTATAAAAATATATATTTAAATTGTAAAATATCTTGAAAAAAATTATATATTTAAAAAATGAAAAAAAAAATAAAAATCCATAAATAAATAAATAAAATGCAGACACTTAACAGTAATTTGTGCTTAACTGTCATGAAAATGTCGCAAAAAAGTCTGGCAAAAAATTTTAATGGACATTGTTGGTCATGCAAAATATAAATTAATATATGTGTATTTTTTAGGAATGTAATGTGTAAATGTTTGCATGACGTTCACCCTGATTCAAATGTGTTTTAGTATGTGCAGCAGTGTTTTATCATTTCATTGTGTTTGTCATTGTCGATGAACCTCCTATTAACAGCAATCTTCAGTGTTTTTCCACTAGTCGGCTCAGGAGCACAGCCATTATCAAGTGCGAGTGATCCCTGCAGATCTGTAGCTATCACCCTAGAGTTCTCTGTCGATTGTTTGAGGATTCTACAGTGTGCCCTTGGACTTATTTTTGTAGGACAACCACTCCAGCGGAGAGAAGCAGCGGTGCTGGATTTCATTCTGATTGTGAAGCGAAATCCTTTGGTAACCCTTTGCGGTCTTATGAGCTTCAACAGCCCTTCGGAGGTCTTCTAAAATCTTCATACTGCACTTGAACAGAAGTCTGTTTGTAAAGGGCTGGTAAACACACCGCTCATGCGGCAGCGAAGGTCAAATGCACTTGTACGATGATGGGAACAACTCGCCCCAATTATTGTTTTCAACAAGTGATTATGTTTTCCTCCAGTGACCTTGTCAGTGAGGTTTGCTTTAAACTACTTGCATCCCAATTACCATCTCTAACATACATTGCAATGTATATTTGCTAGTAAAAATGAAACTACCTTTATTGTGACATAGTTGTTAATATCAGATGAGATTTTAGAAGTTGCAGAAATCTAGATCATTTTATGTTTAAAGATAAAGCCACACTTTGGATTAAAATAAAATATCCCGTCAGTGGACGCAATCTCAATTTCGATTTATCAAAAGATTCCTCGTGTGTTAATTGCGTTCCTCGGGGGGTATAATGGCGAGCAATTAAAGGCAGATCAGACCTGTCGTTTCGCCAGCGGGATGCACATCTGGCAAGTCTTCATCAACCTCCTCCTCCTCCTCCTCGGCTGTCTGGGTTTGCAAACTTCCCGTCAAACAGCGGATCAGAGTAGTAGCCATAAAGCAGTGTTCTTTTGCGGTTTGAAATTAACAGTATGTGGCCATCAATTAAATTATGTTTTCACTTATCAGGATAAGAAGGAGAGGGGGAAAAAAGCCATGAGGGATGATTTGGACTGTAACAGGGTGGAATCGTTTTGGCACATGGGTGTGCATATTTTAAACATTTTTCAGCATACGTGTTAAAGTCTACATGAAATTTGCCTGTGAGCAATTCATCAGAGCATCAGTGCAAAAAAAAACAAATAATAATAATTTTTATTATATATATATATATATATACACACACACTCACACACACACACACACATATGTGTAAAAAAGAAATAAATAAAATGTACAATCATGAATTTGTAGATTGTTGAATTTACACAGTACAATTTATAGAGTTTATTTTGTATAAATGTATTTGCCTGCTTTTTACTAATAAGTCAAACCCCCTAAAATAGAGTCTTATCCTACATTTTTTTCATTACTAATTGTCGTGTAGACCAATTTTTTAGCAGTGCTGGTTCCGGAAATATTTTTCCCATTTATTTTCCCATAGTCTTTTTTTAAACAAAAATAAATAAATAAATAAATAATTTTTTTAATTTATTATTATTTAAGGGAAAAAATGCAAATCAGGCAGGTACAAGATTGTTTTACTTTAATTAGGGAAAAAAAAACCTACAATCTTTTGATGTATTGCAAATGACATAAAATGTAAAAAAAAGATGGTGAAATTTAAAGTTGCTGATTATATCTATAGACACAGTATATGTTTAGTTTAATACAAAATATGCATAATATTTTGATAGAATAGGGAGACTGACACTTATGTGTGCCATAACTCAGCAACACTGCATCATGGGTAATGTAGTTTTTCCAACACATTCTGCTGGTAAACACATTTATTTTAGAAATAAGTTGAAATAATGCAAACATGTAGCTTCAAAAAAAAGCATATACCATCATGTAACAACCTCGTAGCTCACAACAGGTCTGTCTTTAAAGGTTTATAAGTTATTTTTCAAAATCAGTTCTCTATGGAGAAAATGAATGGAGTTTTTGCTTCCGGATCCCCACTGTTGCACTGGAGTAAAATGGGTTACGAATGCCATTTCATGTTGACATTAACCTGCCTTTATTTTCCTATTTTCAAACATTCCCAAACATCTCGGTCATCCCATCATTAGCTGTCCACGGGGGTGAAAACAGCCCCCATATACATTACGTTTGATGCTGGTCCGGTTCTCTCACTCGCTCATGCCTCATTGCGCAGCTGAATAAATCACTCTAAACTGAATTTAATGGCTTCATATCTGAACGGGTTTCTATGGACTGAAACAGGGATATTTCCTTAAGTGAGAGCTAACTTTATTGACTTAGCCTGCACAAGGGCAATGGCTGCGCGTTTAGAATTCATTTGACATTTGAGGTGGCAGGGGACTCGTTTGGTGACATTTCGCCGCCATTTACAGAAATGCGTCCGGCAGAATTCAAAGATAAGAAAGGCTGCGATTACATCGGTCTTTTCACGTATTGTCCAAGGACACATTCGTATGTAATTTTACCAACTGACCCGTACATGCTCTGTAGGAAGAAGAAAAATCCCCAAATCCCTTCATGAAAGCAGATTCTGCTCTCAAAGCCATCTGAAGTCATCTTTTATGCATTTAGAGCATTTTCAAAAAGAAAACACATTTTTATAGAGTGACTTTGAACCTCTAGTATTGTAATTTACAATAAAAGCAATAAATCAAAATATGTGACTTTTTTTTACAAGAAAATACTTTGGTATTTCTACTTTAAAATGCAATGTTTAATACAATGTGCTGCTTGCCATTTCATTTGTATTTTTTTGGTGAGCAATTTCTAAATTAAAATTTCTACACCAAATTATTAATATAAAATAATATAATAATAATATAAATAATATAAATTTTATCTAATTTTTATTGAATTTTTCAAGCAGAAGAAAAAAAGCAGGAGAAATGATTTTTAAGAAAAAAATTCTTAATTTTTGGGGTAATGCTTTTTATGCGTTTTAGTCTGTCCTTCACAATTTCACATCGAATTCATTTTACTTGGCGTTTCTTTGTAATTATTTGTGGAATTTATCAATTTCTGAGTGAAAATTGTTTCAAAGTAAATCCTACACCATTTTTTCCTGTGTAGTGAAATTATTAATATCTATTCATGTCTGTTTTTAATTAATAAAACAGATATAAAAAATATAAATATGAATAAAGTAAAAAAAATCTAATAATATTTTTTAGTTGGTTTTAACTAGGCAGCAATGGGATTGAATGGAGAGCACATTGAGACTTTTCTTCCTGCTTCTCAGATGTTTCTCCTGGAAAGACAAATAAGTAAACAAATAAATAAACTTAATTAATTAATTAATAAATAAAAAATAATAATAAATGTCTCTCTCTTTAAGTTAAGTTATTTGAACAATAACAATGATTTTTAATTATAGTTTAATTATAATTATATAACCAAATTATAAGCATTGCCATCCATACTTATTAATTAGCTCAATACTATTATGTCACCTGGAAAGTCTCTAGGAAAAAACTGAGACAGCTGATATTTAAATAAGGCATAACTAATAGTCTAGGTTTGAGACTTAATGCGTTTAGATCAGGCAGTTTGATTGTATGTCGTAGCACAAACATTATTATTTCTGATTAGCTTGAGGTTTCTGACTAATGATTTTGATGTATTTACGGTGATACTACGAGTGATATCTTAATTCAGTCTGTCTTCTTTGAAGATTAAGTCTATGTTTGGGTCCGTGCGTATGGACAATCATAAAACATGCCTTAGTCTTCTGCCCAGAGAGGATTAATGATGAATCACTGAGGTATGATCTGTTTCTGGGAGTTCGAGTACATTTGGTATAAATTAAGTAACTTAATCCAAAACAGAAAAAAAGGCTTTCGGGTGTTCAGTAATCGAGAACAATTAGAAGCAACATCTAAACATGCTCTTGTTCTTAATCACACACACACCTTAATTTTAGTTCAACCCTGAGTAAAAGCCTGTAGGCGACAGGCTCTCACACAAGAGCCAGAGAGAAAGAGATGGATACTAGACGAGACATTAACAACTGAAGCAAATGGGAGTGGTGTGCAAAACACACCGGCGTGATTCGAGGTGTTTGTGGACATTTTGGAGAGCAAAACATGTTCATCTGATCACTTTGAAGAAATTCAAGCAGTTTTATGATTTATTGTATGATATTTAGTTTTTAAAGTTGAGTTACATGCCTAATGCTTAGGAGCTTTTACAGGAGAAGTCCACTTCCAAAACAAAGATTCTTCAGTCGTAAAGAAATTGATTTGTGAGGAAAACATTTCAGCATTTTTCTCCATATAATGAACTGTTATGGTCCTCTGATTTTGAACTTTCAAAGTGTAGTTTAAATGTGGCTTCAAACGATCCCAAATGTGGTTGTAAACGATCCTAGCCAAGAAAGAAGGGTTATTTTTATCGGTTATTTTCGTAAAAATAATATAATTTATATACTTTTTAAAATCAAACACTGGTCTTGTCTCGTCTCTGCCTGGACTGTTTTTGTTCCGGTTCATGACAGTTCGTGTATGTCGAAAAACTCCCATCTCATGTTCTCCCTCAACTTCAAAAGCGCCCTATATCGCTGTTTAACTTTTTTGTTAAGGGTGTTTGATCTTCTTTGCATGTTCACTTTGCAAAGACTGGGTCGGTACTTCTGCAGCTATGTAGGATGATTTTGAAAACATTTTTGAAGTTGAGGGAGTACGATTGGAAAATACGACTGGAGTTTTTCAACATTCCCTAACTGTCTTGAGGCAGAACACACAGAGTTCAGGGAGAGCAAGACAAGATGAGCGTTTGAGGTTAAAAAGTATTTAAATTGTATTTTTTTTAATAAAAATATCCGATTGTTTCGCTTGATAAGACCCTTCTTCGTCAGCTGAACTCATTTACAACCGCATTTGGGATCGCTTGAAGCCGCATTTAAAGTGCATTTTGGAAGTTCAAAATCGGGGCACCATGTCAGTCCATTATATGGAGAAAAATGCTGAAATGCTTTCCTCAAAAAACATAATTTCTTTACGGCTGAAGAAAGAAAGACATGAACATCTTGGATGACAAGGGGGTGAGTACATTATATGTGAATCTTTGTTTTGGAAGTGGACTTCTCCTTTAAGATATGTAAGCACAAGTATGAGCAATAGTAATAATGATGATTTAACAAATGCCATTTTTAATACAGTGATTCAGTGGAGGAGAATAAAAGTGTGCAGGCGATAGATTGTGCTCACGTTGATGGACAGATGACGACCTTCATCAGCAAAGCAGGAAATAGAGGAGTGATTAGCATGATGAGCTCAACACACACACACACACTCCTCCCAGCTATCAGTACAATCAGCTCGCAAGGGGAGGCTTCGGGGTTTGTAGCCGTGAGAGTTTGTGTGTCAAACTCAATCAAAGACAGCCTGAAGTGTGTGTTTGTCTGCTTGCGTGTGTGTGTGTGTGTGTGAGAACTTATGTGTCACAGCTGGTTTCCTGTTTCCACCTTCTCTACATTAATTAGTTATCAGCTCTATCCAAGGAACGCAGACGTAATTGGCAGATTACAGCACAATTTTCCTTAATTGCATCCTGTGTTGTGACATTGACTTTAGGCGAGTAACTAACCCACCCATACTGAACTTGAACCTCCATCAGCCCCTTGCCCTCCAGTTTATTATATTGTATCATTAGTAGGGCTGTCAGCTTAACGCGTTAACTTAATTAATTAGTTAAGAAAAATTAATGTGATTAAAATATTTTAACGTTGTTAATGCACTGGCCCCGCCCGCAAACTTGTACATCATCTTACATTTAATACAGTTGACTGTTGACAAATATAATGCAGGGCAACAACTCCATTAATGCAGTTATGTCCAAAAATTAGATATTGGTGTAAAAATGCCCTGTGTTTTTGTCTCATATATATATATATATTCACAGAATAGATATCACACCAGTAGCGAGAGGAATATCAGACGAGTGCTGATTTTGTCCTGAATATCACAAGTTCAAATGTGATTTTATACAACAGTTTAGTAAATAAGAAGTTGATATTGTGTTACACAGGTATTTTAAACACAGTACTATGTATTTTTGCTCAATTTTGCAGAGAACATATTACCTCTAATGTCATAGCAGAATTGTTGTGGATCTCCGAGCAACACAGCGGTGTTTAGTTTCTGAATGAATCCACGTTTTGAACGAATTGTGTGAACCCATGATTCAGAGGCCCATTTATACAGTAAGCCCTTTACTGAATTCCTGAATGAATCAGCTGTTCGAACGAATGAATGACTCATAAAGACATTTACCACCACCTGCTGGCAGATTTTGTTTCTTATTTTAGAGTATCATTTCATAAAAAAAAAATTAAGTTCTGTCATTGTTTGCTTCATTGTTGCCTCATGTCATTTCAAACCTTTCTTTTGTGGACCATAAAGAAAGGTATTTTGACGACTGTTGGAAAGCTGTTTTAGTTACCATTGACTTTCATTGTATGAACAAAAATACTGAGATGTTTCTCAAATGATCTTCTTTTATATTCCATAGTTTATGTTAGGCCATTGTTTATGTGTTTATTGTTTTATGTGTAATAAATTTTATGTTGAATCAAACAAAATATTTCTTTCTAAAGCTACAATTTGTAAAGCTTGGTACTTATTTTTTTGTAAATAATCCTTTGTGGGTATTTTCACAGTCAAAATTATTTTGTGATTAATTAATCGAAACATGTAATTAGATTAAAAATTTCAATTGACTGACTACCCTAATCATTATATGTTAAAATAATGTTTATAGGTGGATTTTTGGTTTGCATTTCTGTAGTTAATGTTGTAAAATACCTTCTGTGTAAATTTGTTCATTATTGTAATGAATATAATGCATTCAACACCAGTATATTAAATAGAATATAATGGAAGTCAACATAACATCAACTAAGGGCAAGTTATAAATATTAATAGTTAATGTTAACCAGTAGTTTTAGCTGTTGTTGTAGATAAAACAGCCTTTCCTCCCGCCATTTGCATTATAGACAATAAAAGTTTACAACAGTAATAGAAAACTGAGGTTTGTGAGTTGATAGTAAAATCATGAAATTAACAAAATATTTTAAAATAATTGTTATTAAATAATAAATAAAATAATAATAACATTTTATGAATAAATAATACAAATAATTTTATGTATAAATTAATAATTTTAAAATATAAAACAAAATAAAATTGCTTACTAAAAAATAAATAATATATTTGTTTACCTGGATGTCATGTGACCGTTAACCAACATCAAAGGAAACTGTGAACATGTGAATTGTCATTTAACATCAATTATTTAAATATTAATTTAAAACCTTCAAGTAGATATTTTAGGTAACAGGTTAATCTCTTAAAGTTTGCGAAACACTGTCTGAATTTCGTTTCATGTTGACTTAAAATGAATCAGGCATGAATGACTGAACTTTTCCGCTAGTAGGGAGAAAGAAAGCGTGATTGAGAGGTAGAGGTCAAAGGAGATTCAGAGCAGAAGCTGATGCGCACACAATCCCTTCTATCAGCAAGTTAATAAAGAGCTGACATTCATATCTGTCTTAAAGACTGATACCATAAGAGATGACGACCTCTTTTTTCTCACTGAGAAGCGTGTGGTGTCTCCATCTCTCATATCCGTTCTTCCGACCCTGTCTTTGTGTGTTACTTTAAAGCTGATGTCGTGTGTGTGTTGTGTGTAGGTTTGTCTGAAATGATGGGCAACAAACAGATCAACTGTATATTTGAGCAGCGAATTGAATGTGCTGCATTGGTGCTTAGCATCGGCACACTCATCTAATGCACCATCTGCTCAAACGGTCAGCTTTTCTCATAAACAGTGACGTGAGCCAGCAGTTAATGTGATGTCTTTCAGAGTAGTTTGGCTCAATCGGACACATCATCGCCGAAAACGTGTCTGATTTATTGCCATCCCTGCTGTAGAGTTCAGCTGGAGACTAACATAAATTTAAGCTGGTTTAGCTTCAGGCACTTTTATTCCCTAAGAGTAGATTTTTAGTAAAACAATAAATACCAACTTTTTCCTTTTTGTTAAATGAAGGTCACATTAAAACTTTCTTGGATTTACATTTTGAAAATACATAATAATACTTTAAATTATGGCATTTTTAGAACTATGAGGGTTTAAATAAATGCATAAACATTAAGCCTTTATTTAAATCAAGTCATTAAATAAAAAAAATGCAGTATTTTGTGAAAATAATTAACTTGTTCATCTGTGGCATTGTTCCACTAGAATTTTGCACCTTAATGATGTTTTCACGAAAGTTAATGTACTTGTTTCGCTTTAATTCGCTTTAATGAAAAACATTCTGTTCACAAGTGATATTTACTATATATTATGTATTATATATTATCTATCTATACATATATACACACTAACCACAGTAAAAAAAACAATTTGTTAATTTGTAATAACATTTTATATTACTGATATTACTGTTTTTGATGTGTTGATCAAATGAATGCAGTCTTGATGAGCATGAGAAACTTCTTTAAAAGACATTACAAGTCTTACTGCTCCCAAACTTTTGAGCGCCAGTGTAAAAAACAACAACAACAACAACAAAAAACACAATTTGTTAAATCAACTTAAAATAATTTGTTACCTGGATGCCTTAAAATGTTAAGTTCAGTCAACTTTACAGTAAATAAAGCCCAAATGTCTTTATAGTAGTCACTGCTAAATGTGTTAACCAAAGATGTTGTGGTGTTAAAGCTAGTTAAACTGCTGTGTAAAATGTCCCTATTACCTGTCAGATATCACTGGATAGTTGACAAATCACATCTGTCTCTGTGACAGCCATAGAGAATCTGCCTGTCAGTTATTTTGAGCGCTCAGATTTCATCCTCAGTGTGTGTCTGTAATCTTTCATTCAACTTGCTCCGCCTCTTTTCAGATGATGTCATCAAGACAGTTTATTATTAGCCCCTCCCCTTCAACCACCTGTCATATAGAGACCACCCAGTTCATTCCCAATTGATAAAAGTCCCACTGAATGTCCTTTTGTGAAAGTAAATTGGTTTTGAATGGCATTTAATGTTGACTTAAAGACACCAGCATTAAAAACACAACAAAAACAGCCGGCATGACAACAAACGTCCATCTCTCTTTCTCCTGAGCTCGAGTTCCTCGCCTGCTCTTATCCTGCTTGATCTATAGACCTCCTTTTCTATTAGTCTGTTGTCTCCAGCCTCTGCAGGAGCAGCGCTCACGTTATGTATGTTTCTTGTCACTCAAGTCCCTTAGTCCTTTCCGTCTCGCCACATCTGTATCGAATCTCTCCGTTGGAATCTCTGGAGGCCGTATCTTTTTCTTCCATTGACTGCTTCCTTTTAGCATTGTCTGACTCAGAGTTTCGCCATCTCTCTCGCTCTCTCTGTTTTATTGAACTGTTCCTCTGCCTGGCGGGATGCGTGCACTGTCTGCTTGGTGGAGTCCACTAATATTCCTTAATGACGCAGCATCTGTCTCTGTCAACAGTCCGCCTTCATGGGCTGATAAGCGAAGCCGTTTTTCTCTCAGACGCGAGCCAGTCGTGTTAAAAAAAAAAAAAAAAGAGAAAACTTCAAACAAATCTTTTTGCGAAGAAAAATAAGACACAAGGTCAAATTGAAACTCTTTTGCTGCTTTGTCTTTGGTGTTTGGAAAAGGCAACCAGCTGTCAGGCTGGGAAAGTAAATCTGCTGGAGTGTAATTGCAGGTAAAGGCGCGTCTGTTTAAGTGTTTACTGAGAAAGCTGTTTTAGTTATCATCGTTTACTCATCCTCATGGCTTTACAGTCCTGTATGGCTTTATTTATCCAGTAGGACACAAAGGTGATGTTTAGCATTTTTAAGTAGATCAATAAGCACATTTAATATCATGAAAAATAAAAGTAAGTAGACCCAAAGAGTTATGGTAACTCAAATATTTGAGAAAGCCATTTTAAATAACTGTATTAATGAGTATATATGTATAATATATAATGTATAAATGTATAAAAAAATATAATTTGTTTAAATAAATGTGTGTATATATATATATATATATATATATATATATATATATATATATATATATATATATATATATATATATATTGATGAAAAAAACATTAGAAGTGATAATTTATTATTTATTATTTTTCATATATAGTTAAATACATAAATAATATATATATATATATATATATATATATATATATTCACACACACATATTTTTTTACATATGTAGATTATAAATGTATAATTATTTTATATATATATATATATATATATATAAAAATGTACAAAAATATAATTTATTTTAATAAATGTATTTAAATATATAAATATATATATATATATATATATATATATATATATATATATGTGTGTGTGTGTATATATATATATATATATATATATATATATGTGTGTGTGTGTATATATATATGAAAAAATATTAGAAATGATCATTTATTATTTATTTATTTTCATATATAGTTAATAATATATTAATAATAATTTCCAGAATGTATATATTTATTTATATATATTCACACACACATACACGCACACATATTTTTTACATGGATTATAAATGTAGAATTGTTTTTATTTATTTCTGTTAATATAATAATTATAATACACACACACATGTAATATGCGTATCTAAATATATATAAGTGATTTAAATTATTTAAAATATATACGTTGACAAATATGTATGTATTAAAAAATCTATACGTACATGTATGTATAAAATATATGCGATTTTAAATATATACATATTTAAATATAAGTGAAAATTTATAATTACTAATTATATTATAGTAATTATTATAATTAATTATTTTTATTATGTATTTAAATACATCATTATAATAATCTATATAAATATTTATATATATATATATATATATATATGTCAGAAAAATATTAATTAGAAGTTTTTTTTTATTTAATAAATTATGTATTATACTAATGTACAAGTGTAATTGTCTTGATGGGTACGTTTCTTTCTTTCTTACAGTCTGCATTTAGTGTGATCTCAGACCATATTTGAGTTTTTTTCCCTTATTCTCTTTCTCTTGCACCATCTGTGTGTTTATACTAACACAGTCTCAGTTTGGCATACTGGGACGAGTCTCTTCACTAATGAGACACTATGTGTTCTGTTTCTGTCCTGTTATTGGAGATCACGCTAGTTTGTGTCGTGTGTGTTTGTTTGAGAGTGTCATTATGTACTTATGTGTGTGTGATGTGTGACTGCCAATGGAAGCATATTGAATTGGACGGGCTCTTGCTCGCTCTGGTTCAGTGGTGTGAGTGTGTTTGGCCCAGTTCATCTAGATCTCTTGGCCCGACCCAGACAGCAGACCCTCCTGCCTGCTGTTCCTGCTTCCTCCATCTCAACACACTCACACACACACTCACGCACACACACAATCTAAAGTATATTATTTTCTCCACATTTTGACCTAATTTCTTCTCCTGAAAGCTAAAGTCCATGAGTCACTCCAGCATTTCACACTTTACTGAATACAAATATTTACAGATTAAATTTAAACCTGTTTTGTTAATAATAGCCTACTGCATCTCAATAAGGGCGGTTTAGCACTGGCTGTGTATCTAAATGGTGTTTTTCTTTTCCTTTGAACATATCAAGGGCATTAAAATTCCAAAAATTAAAAAGAAGAAAGATTATTTATTGGTTCTAGCCACTTTGCATGACCTTATAAAATATATAGAAAATGTAAATGTTATATAAATTTAATTTCAAGCACATATTTTTGTTTTCAGTATTGAACTGTATAAATAAGTGTTCAGCTAATTGTAATTTTGCTTCATCTTGTAAAACAAACCTTATAAGTACTTGATATGTAAGGTATTACTAACAATATAAATATGCAATTTATTTATATTAAAAACATATTTTAAATAAATCATTCTCCAATTTATGTATTGATTTGGATGAGGTAGTGAAGGAAAGGCATAAATGTTAACATTTGAACAGTTTTTAACACGTTTAACCTTTTCTGTTCTATGTGCTTCTGAAATTTTGACTAAATGAATCTCATTTTTAATTTTGAAATATAAAAATTAAAATATAAAATTTTGTTTGGCGATCTTGTAAAGCAATTTTTAACCGTATTAATACTTGATATGTTAGGTATTATTTAACAGTATAAATATGCAATTTTTTATATTAAAATGTTTTAAAAATAATCTTCAGCTTATTTATTTATTTATTTATTTATTTGGATGAGGTAATGAAGGAAAATGTTAACATTTTAATGTATTATTTTTTTTTTTAAACATGTTTAATCTTTTCTGGTCTAGGTGCTTCTAAAAAATTTGACTAAATTAATCTTATTTTTAATTTTGAAATATAAAAATTAAAATGTAAAATAATTTTGCTTGGTGATCTTGTAAAGCAATTTAAACCTTATAAATGCTTGATATGTTAGGTATTATTAAACAATATAAATATGCAATTTTAAATAAACATTTTTAAATAAATCTCTAGCTTATTTATTTCTTTATTTTTATTTTATTTATTTATGTATTTGGATGAGGTAGTGAAGGAAAAACATAAATATGTCCAATATACGGTGATTTGTTTAACATTTTTTAACATGTTTAACCTTTTCTGGTCTAGGTTCTTCTAAAATTTTGACAAAATTAATTTTATTTTTAATTTTGAAATATAAAAATTAAAATATAAAATACATAATTTTACTTGGTGATCTTGTAAAGCAATTTAAATTTTATAAATGCTTGAAATGTTTGGTAATATTTAATAATATAGATATGCAATTTATTCATATTAGAAACATATTTTTTAATAAATCTCTAGCAAATTTGTTATTTATTTATTTATTTATTTATTTGGATGAGGTAGTGAAGGAAAAGCATAAATGTGTCCAACATACATTTTTTTTCTCATGTTTAACCTTTTCTGGTCTAGCTGCTTGTAAATTTTGACAAAATCATTTTATTTTTAATTTTGTTTTATGTTGTTATTGACCTTCCTGGCATTTGGGGGCAGCGTTTGTGTTCAGACAGAGATGATTTGTATATTAGACTACATTAGTCTTCATCACATCAGACATCGAACATATGTATTTTATATATTGTGTGTGTATTTCTATATATATATATATATATATGTATGTATATTGTGTGTGTGTGTGTGTGAACTGACTTTAAATGGGAAGTGTGTTTTTGTTTTATGAGATCAGTATCTGACATAACTGTGTGTATTTTATTTCAAACACGCTAATGACTTTTTCAAGGGCTTTATAATTGTATTCCAAAAATAACAAGTATCACAGTTTTAAAACTAGGTTACACTAATGTCTCTTCCCTCTCCAGTCGCCTGCCCATTCTATGTAATGGTTTCTCACAGACGCCAGTTCTGTCCCAGTTCACTCAAGTTGACGTAAACCAGTGCTTGTGGTTCAGCCATTATCTGGTAACAGGGGAACGTACAGCTTCAAACACAGTGTTAGAGGCTGAAACCCTTACTACAGCCTCCACATCTGTGTGTGTGTGTGTGAGTGAACGGATCGCTCTTTCTAGGGAGATTGCTATTGGCTTTTTGCCTAGTCCTCAGTTTGACATAGATGGATTTGTGGGTAATGGAGTCCCTGGGGTGGAGGGGATAAGTGGGCGTCCCAGGGGGTCAGATTACCGTGGACGGCACGGCGGTGTGCTGAGTCAGACCGTAAGAGCAGACCTGCTGCGTGTAAATCACTGCTGGAAAGCGCTGACATTAGGAACAATGCTGACCTATAAGTCCACATCAGATTGTGGCCTGACTTGCACTCTGTTTCACTTAGTTTAATTGAATTAAATTCATGTTGATTGTTTTTTAAATGCACTATGTTTGGATAAATGTCTGTGCAGTGCTTATTTTCTGTGTGGTTATGGCTAGTTCGCATCTTTTAGTTTTGGGGATGTCTTATTTAGACAACTATACAACAAAATCTACAATATTTTGGAATATTTTAAATTATGTTGGAGCAATAAATGTGTTATTTGGCAACTGGAGGATGAGTCATTGTACTGAAATTGTTTACATTGTGTTTAATGTATGTATGCTGTTTTATTCTGACATGTGCTGCCAATCTTGGCCAGGACACTCCTGAAAAAGAGATTTTTAATATCAGAGAAATAAAGGTTTTAATCAAATACGTATGAAATACTTATATAGTATTAAATAGTTTATATAATATTATATAAATACATTAATATTATACGCTATAAACATATTTATATATATATATATATATAATATCATAGAAATATAGTAATCAAATATTCCTATATGATAAGCAATATTTTGCTTGTATTTTTATATATTAATATTTATTTATAATATTAAGTAGTATGTGTAATATATAAATATATTAATAATAATTTTTAATAATAATAATAATATATTTTATATGTAATAAAAATGTGTTTACTTACATATTAATATTTATTTATTATTAATACGAAATATTATATATTTACATTTATATAATACTGATATATATATATATATATATATATATATATATATATATATATATATATATATATATGTATATACTTTGTCTTCTTTTTACTTGCCACTTTCTCAATTTCTCAGAATTTTGTAGAATTCATTGATTTGAATTCTTAGAATTTTTTTAAAAGAAATTAAACTTTTGTACTTATTGTATTACCTTTTTTTAAAAAAAAAAAAATATGTGTGTTTCTTTTTTTGAAAGAAAGTAAATATAGATATTGCACAAAAAATATATATATAATGAAAGTAATTACCTTTTTCTTTTTTTTTTCTTTTTTGAAAAGATATAAATAATTTTATGTCTGAACTGAATTAATAGTGGTGATTTAGGTAAATTGGGCAACTTTATTTCAAGGTGAAAACTGAAAATTTTATGTTTATATATATTGTTGTTTTAATGAAATTAAAATGTACTTATTGTATAACCTTTTTTAGAAAATATATAAATAATTTGATTTGTTAAATATTGAATTTCATTTGTAAAATATCAAGATTTTTATTGAGCTGCAAAATTCTGTCATTTTTATTGTGTTTGATTTCAAAGGAATTTACTGTGTGCCTGACCTTTGACCTTTGCCCTCTTACAGATTTATATTGACAAGAGAAATCATTTCGGTGTGGAGCGAAATACACCCAAGCAGCTGGTGGAGAAGGTGGCAGGAGACATCGCCCGACTGCTCAACAGGAAACGCAAAGCTCTGGAGGTGAGCAGCACTAACAGTCGCTCTTTCCCAGCAGGAAGTCGAGCCGTTGATAATCGTGGTGTAAAACTCTTATCTGTTGCATTAAAAAGGGGAATCGATCCACTGTCTCTTTTAATCAGAAAAAAATTGGATTTCTAAAAAAAATATTATCAATGCCCACTGTTCTCTATTAGCCTGCTTAACTAAGCAGGTAATGAGTTTGTCTTCCTCCAATCTGCTCCCTCTTCAAATCCACGGGACACGACACAGCGACACATAAGATGAATTCAGGGATGAACAGAGCGTCACATTTACACATTTCCATGAAAAATGCTATGGTGCTACCATGTTTGCAATGTGGTATTCTTTAAAGATCGTGCAGTGCCTTTCGCTGAGTTTTTAGAGGCTGATTAAAATGTGTGGAATGTGCAGGCGCATGTGACAATTACAGCTGAAAAATGAGTGTTTATTAAGCTTTAGAAATGAGTCATGTGTTTGGTAAGTAAAGTACTTTAGTACTTTTGACTAAAAGTAGCATATGAACACTGCCTGAGGTCTTTCACTGGGAGACACTCAGAATTTCTTATCATAAATTGGTGTTCGAGCGAGATTAGCTGAGATTCTCCAGTGTGACTCATGCCATGCAGAAACGCAGGAGACTCAAAATGACTGCTCCACATTCTAGTGTGCTACCTCGCTGAATGCTCCCTATTTAGGCAGCGACCTTATAATGCGTACAAAATGCACAAATGATACTTTAATGGTGGCAATGCTTTCGCTTTTTAGATTTTAGAGTTTTACCACTAAAACACTTGCTGAGAAGTTGCATCTCTTTTGTTTCTCTTTGAGAAGTGGCGTCACCTTTGTAAAGCACCTTTGCAAAAACATTAAGGTAAGACACCACAGGTAAATACATGTAATCTAATAATAAATGTAAACATATTCATATTTATTTATAGTATATCTAATATTTATTAAATAGTAGAACTAATATTATATACAGTACTGTGCAAAAGTCTTAGGCCACTGGTATTTTCACCAGCTAAAAAATGGTTTAAAGTAAGTTATTTCTATCTTTTGCTGTGGTGTGTCAGTAGGAAACATCAGTTTACATTTCCAAACATTCTGTTTGCCATTAATTGTAATAATCTAGTGAGATTTTTGTTTGCACAGGCAGTCTGACAACAGCCAGTGCTCCACACAGACATCATGATCTCACCATCATCCAGTCTGTCTCTGGAATGACATGAAGAAACAGAATAACTGAAACAGAATAACCGAGAGTAAATCCAGAAGAACTGTTTCAACATCTCCAAGATGTTTCAAATAACCTACCTGCAAAGCTACCTGAAAAACTCTGCACAATTGTACCTAGGGCAAAAGCTACTTTAAATGCAAAGGATGGTCACATCAAATGCTGATTTATTTTAGTTAATAGAAGTTCATTGATAAAGAAAATCTATTTATAACATTGTTTTTGACAGCATCCTCATTTTATGTGCCTAACTGTCTAAAAATTTTAACAGTACTATAGCTTTGTAGGTGTAGGTCTCTTAAAGGATCTTGGAGATGTTGCCACAGTTCTTCTGGATTTAGTCTGTTTGCACAAGGAGTCTGACAACAGCCTGTGCTCCATATAAAAATCTCACTGGATTATTATAATTAATGGCAAAATGAATGTTTAAAAATGTAAACTGATGTTTCCTACTGACACACTACAGCAAAAGATAGAAATAACTTACTTTAAACCATTTTTTAGCTGGTGAAAATACTAGTGGCCTAAGACTTTTGCACAGTACTGTACATATATTAATAATGTTTTTTATTAATAATAAAATATTATATCTATCTATCTATCTATCTATCTATCTATATATATATATATATATATATATATATATATAAATGTATCTATATACATCTATCTATCTATATCTATATCTATATCTATATCTATATATATATATATATATATATATATATATAACAAAACTATGTTAATATTAATATTACATTAATACATTTTACATTAATATTAATGTATAATATTAAATAGTATATACTTACATTTATATAAATATTGATATATATATATAATACTATATATATATATATATATATATATAATACAATATATATATATATATATATAATACAATATATATATATATATATATATATATATATATATATATATATATATATATATATATATATATAAAAAAATAATTAGTTAAACAATTAAGAAATGCATGAAATGCAACAAATGCAGAAAGGTAAGACACCACAGGTAAATGGGGTAAATAAATGTAATCAATATACTGTATATCACCATACTTCTCCAGTTGAATTATTACATTAAGAATTGAAAATTTTTAATGCAAATGAGGCATTGTTTAATTGAATATGCACTTATTTGCACTAAAATTGCAAACATTTCCTGAACAAAAATGTAAATATTAAATATACCCAGGTTAAAATTATACTAATGGGACTTTGAAAGTCTGTTTTTATCACTTTATGAAGAAAATACTGTTAACAGCCCAAATAAATAAATAAAATACAAATTTTCACTATGTTTTTAAGAAAAACATTTTAAAATCTGAAAAATTGTGTTTTAACAATCCCCTCTGTATAAACTTTAGAATGTACATAAAAATATAAATGAAACTGATTTTGAGAAAACGGTCTTTAAAGATATATATATATATATATATATATATATATATATATATATATATATATATATATGTGTGTGTGTGTATAGTAATTGAAATCTACCGATGCAAATAGATAAAATGCAATTAAATAAAAACTTAAAGATGGATTTTGTTTTCATTGCACTAGTCTGAAAAAAAAGTAAATAAATAAATAAATACATCAAGTTTTTAGTAAACTACTAAATAAATAAAATTATAAATAAATTTGTAAATAATTAAATTAGTAAATAAATAAAGTCTCCATTTCAGAAATATCAGCTCTAGCTCTGCATGCCATATCCTGTCAGAAAATGTCTGTTTTGTCTGGTATCCGAACAACTCAGCAGAGTTGTCTAATACCCAAAACCTCTTAACAGCAAGTTTTCTTTCTCCTAAACCAGTGATACCAGTTTCTGGTACCCAAAACTGTATTAACAACTGTCTTTCAGTCAAGAAGTTGACTGAGAAACCCAGAGAAAAGCAGAAGCAGGAAACAAAGTACTATTGATACTACTAATGGAAAAGAAGAGCATAGTTAATTGAATAATCTTAGTTGTTTATGTTTTTTTCAGACTTCTTGTCTTACTGTTATTTGACTTTAGGTTCAATATACTATCTGAGCAATTCTAGCCCATCCCTACCAGCTACTTCTATATTTGCTCTACTAATGAAAAATAGTTTGTTTATGATGTTGCTTGTTGATTGAATTGGAGTTCTGTTTAGAAAACACAATCAAACTATATTTCCCTCGCCATTTTGGATTCATTACAATGCATTTCGGGATTGGCTTTACTGCGAACGATGCAAGCGATGCTGATTTAAATGCGTGCCAAAATGAGACATCTGGTAAAGCAATGTAATTTTGCTGCCTGCTGAAGATTTTAGCGCGTTGCCGTCTTGCTAGGCAGCTCGCTAGGGTTTGGAACGGAGCCGACGTTTTAGTGCTATGGAATCGAGTTGGTTGGCCACAAAGCGCTAGTGCTCCGAGTGCTTCCGAGCAGCTTTCTTGACTGAACAGCTAAAGATAGGGCCCGCTGCTGTCGGGGCCAGCAGTATGCTGGCGACTAGAACGAACCATCACCCAAAGCCCAGCACAACTGAGAGAAAGAGAGCGAGCGGGAGAGATGGAGGGAGAGAGAAAATGGGCCTAGAATGAGAACGGCCCTTCAGGCGTCAGGAAATGCGAGGAAATGAAGTTCTGAAATCATTGATTTCAAAATGAGCTGCAGACGGGACAAATCGAGAGGAAAGAGCAAGCAATGTAGGACGTAGGATGTAGAACAAGGTAAAGCAAGAGAGAACAAGCAAGAGAGGAATGAAGAGACGTCTTGTAATCTCATGATAAAGAGTTGGAGGGGATGAGTTTTGACAGTGTTTAATAGAAGCCCATTGATGGATCATATTAAACCTTGTACTGTGATTTATGACTGTTCGCACAATCGAATAAATGTTTCAGTGTCAATAAATAAGATGCGATCTCATAATCTTTCATACATAAAAAAAAAATAATAATAATACATTCTGCGTGCATAGAATCAACAGAATTTGGGAAAGCCGTTGTGAAAATCATAAGCCAAAAAATGTATTAGGGTTTTCTACAAAAGTTGTTAATTTTGGTATTTTCTATAGAAATTTGTTTTCAAAATTGGGTAAAAGAATTGCAAAACATGTATTTTTGCTTTTAAGTTTCTATGGATTACTTCAGAAGAAATTAATTTTCCGTTTCCAGCGCAGGAACTGGTCCACACCTGCGTCGACCTGTTTATTCGCACCTGCTTCTTTAGGTCACCACTAATGAGTGTGATAGATAGACCCCGCGCCCCAGTTCACGTACTATCTGTCCTAAATAGTATGTGAGATTAAGATTAGTGTGTCCCAAATCGTAGTCTGTTGAAAATGGTTCACCAATGTTGGTGGGAGGGTGTAATTTTTTCACTGGCTTTATTAACGAGCTGAAATGCGAACAGGGCGAATGCCTATGTAAATTATTTTGATTTACGCGATGTGGAAAACGTGGAATTGCAGAATCCAGTAATAAAAACGGAATTTAAAAACAGTATAATGCAGAATATCATGGAATTTGCCAAATATGGGATAAATAAATCAAAAGTAGGTCAGTAAACAAACACAGCAACCCGTCAAAATAAAAGTTTGTTGTAACTTGAAGAAAATGTGTTAGAATTATATTACTTAATGTAATGATAGTACTACTGCTGCTGATAAAATGATTATTAAAATATTATTTTTTAAAGAATATTTGCCAGAAAAAATATTTTCCTAAATGTATTTACCGGAAAAATTGAAATACACAACACAGTATTTCTGGGAAAAAAAAAAAAAAAAAAAAATAATAATAATAATAATAATTAATTTAAAAAAAAACAATAATTAGAGATGCTTTTGATTATTAAAATCTAATAAAACCATTAAAATGCTGTTAAATTGTGTAAAGTTTCATGCTTTCAGTTAATTAGACATGCTTTTTGATTAATATTTTACTTTAAGCATTAAAACAAGATCTAGAAGAATTAAAACAAAAAATGGAATGCAAAAAAAAATTATAAAGGAGAAAAAAAACCCAAAAAAGATAAACAGAATTTAGGAAAAAAAAACTACTGAATTTTGGGAAAAAATAAAATGGATTTCATAGGGCCCTTACAATTAATTTATGGTCAGTTGTCACATTTAATTAATTAATAATCAATTAATTGTAAAAATGTATACGTAAATTGTTGCTTTAAATTGGCTATGTACATAGAAGATTTCTGGGTAAATCATTCATAAAATTTTTCTTATGTGAACTATGATAATACATTTGTGTAGATCGTCTGTACATTATTCTTTTTAAAATAGTTTGCTTTGAATTGGGTGTATTTGAACAAATTTTTGTGTAAATTGTTCATAAAATTATTCTCATGTAAAACCTTTGCAAATCATTATGCACAACAAATTTGTACATGAATAGTTCATGAAATAATGCTTAAGTATATTAAGTTAATAAATTTTTTTAGGTTGTTTGTAGTAAATTTGATATGTAACTTGTTACTTATAACTTGTAATTGGTGTGAATTGAATGGATTTGGAAAATAATTATGTATTATTGCATAGAATTATGTGCATAATAAATCTGTTTGTGGATCAGTTCCTATGTAAAATGTTGCTTTTTAATTAGCAAATTTTGTGTAAATTGTTCATAAAACAGCATATAATTATGTGCATAATGAACTTTTGTTCTTATTCATTCATCAAATGCATTGTTGCATTGGTTGCTTGCTTGTGCACAACAGATTTTTATGTAAAGCGATTTCAATTCTTACATAAATTGTTGCATTCAATTGCATATATAACAAATTCCTGTGCAAACATTTCATGAATGAGATCCGTGTTTCATGTTTCATGAATGAGATCCCACTCTGCTCTATTTCCTTCCAACCTTTTTTTTTTTTTTTTGTTTTCTCTGTTTTACTCTAGAGGCTTGATGTGCATTTGGGTCGGCCATGTTGTCCTGAAACGAGTCGCTTCCTGTCTGGTAGTTTCGCGGCTGCATTTAGTAGCATTTTAATGATCTGAGACAGACAACTCATGACGTTGTGCTCGTGGAGAGATGGTGCTCTTCTGGAACGCCCTGACTGTTTCTGCCCGCGTTTGTGTGTTAGTGTCCCGCCGCGTATTTTTAGAAGCTCTTAAATCTTTATTACTGTGACCGCGGCGTGTGTGACTGACAGATGTCAAGGCCGGGCATGGGAAGCTGTCATGTAAACGAACAGCATTGCAGCCGTACGGATCAGCTTTGTGCCTCTCGCCCTCTCTTTCTCTCTTTCTCTCTTTTATGGATTGCTCCCAAACCAGCTGATATTGCAGAACAGAAGCTGTCAGTCATGGCATCACTTACATTATGTCACTTTTACAGGCTTGTGATGTCATATTCTCTTCCTCCTAATACAAACTAATGCAATCTTACAGACTAGCAAGCATCATTTCCAATGACTGGTGTTGTGTGTGCTCATATGTGATGCTTGATTGTATGATATAGACTCTGATTAGGACTGTTATGATGAACTGGATCGTATTGACTGGACGTTGCGCAGATGCAGCATGTGACCGAACGAATCAGCCTGACTTTTCTCTTGTACTCGCTGTGAAATCTGTTATGACATTATGGAAGCAGACACACAAGGGAAGCAAGGGTTCGTCGTAGTGTACTGTGTTACAGCACACACACTTCATCATATCGCGATCAGGTTTTTGGACTGAGGTACCCTGGTGGGCTCATCTCTGCCCGCGTTTAATTTGCCGGCCCCACTGATTTACGTACGTGCTAAATTTAGTCCCGTGCTCTCTGCCGCCCCTAAAAATAAACACACAATTAATTACTCCTGCTGTTTCGCTAATGAGAGGACGGTTTTGATCGGCCTCATCAAACAGGAAATACTCAGTAGGGGAACACAGCGCTTTTGTGTTTCTGTAGGGGCACATTAATAGAGGTGGGCAGCTCTTTATATAAACTTTGTTAATTACGGTAACATTACGGTGCAGCAAATAAATAGTTGAATCTAGATGTATATACTAGACTTCTGGTCAAAAGATTTTAATGCTTTTGAAAGAAGTCTTGTGTGCTCACCAAATCCCCATTTATTTGGTCCAAAATACAGTGATATTCTGAAATATTCTGAAATGTTTTCTATTTTTAAAATTGAAGTTTGTTTCAACATTGATAATAATCAGAAGTGTTTCTTGAGCAGCAAAACAGCATATTAGAATGATTTCTGAAGGATCATGTGACACTGAAGTTTGGAGTAATGATGCTGAAAATTAAGCTTTGCATCACAGAAAAAAATTATATTTTAAAATATATTACAACAGAAACCAGTTATTTGAAATTGTAATAATTGTTTCACAATATTTACTGTTTTTACTGTATTTTTATTCAAATAAATGCTGCCTTGGTGAGCAGCATTAAAGAGAAAAAAAACATATATATATATAGAGAGAGAGAGAGAGATTGATTGATTGATTGATTGATTGAATAATTGAGCTCAATGGTTCATTTAAAAGCCATAATTTAGTCATAATGAATCAAAAATTGATGTAAATGCCCAGCTTATCAGCTGAGCAATAGTAGATTGAATCAAACTATTTGTGACCTTGCACCACAAAACCAGTCTTAACTACCACTGGTATATTTTTAGCAATAGCCAAAAATACATTGTATGGGTCAAAATAATCATTTTTTTCTTTTATGGCAAAAATCATTAGGATATTAAGTAAAGATCATGTTCCATGAAGAACAAATATATCAAACGTAGTTTTGGATTAGTAATATGCATTCCTAAGAACTTCATTTGGACAACTTTAAAGGCAATTTTCTTCATTTTTAGATTTTTTTTTTATGCACCAGCAGATTCCAGATTTTCAAATGGTTGTATCTCGGCCCAATATTGTCCTATCCTAACAAACTTTCAGATGTTACATTTTAATTATAAATTGACCCTTATGACTGTTTTTTTTTGGTTCAGGGTCACATTTAGGGTTTATTTGAGACATCTGCTTAAATTTAGGAGGATTTCTGTTTGTAGATTTGATTATAGATCCAAATTAGGGCTAGAAAAAAAGTGCATTTTGTCTTCATAAGCTTCCTAGGCTGATGTAGTTATCAGAAGTGTGTGAAACTATGCAATGACTACTACTTATTCTTTAGGAAACACTGAATAATTAGGTTGTAAACTGAAGTATTCCTGATTTTTGACACCGTCCATTAACAGACACCGTTCTCTGCTTACTTTATAATTCCAGAGAACAGCAGCAGCATCATGGCAGATACTGTATCATTTATCAGTACAGTTGAATCTGTCATTTGTACAGTACACCTGACCATGTGTCAAGCCGTGACTCGTGCGCTTTTCCCCTCAGAGTTCAGTCCGGTCATGTCAGCGCCCGGTGAGTGATGAATAAAGGGAAGCGTGACCCAGAGTTCGCTCTTGTTGGGCCTTTGAGCCGTGTCACAAACATGGCACCCAGAGGGAGCTGGAGAGTGCGATCCAGGCGACAGACAGTCAATTGGTCTCTGTGAGGACTTGTCAGGTTTAGTCGGCTGGTATTATTGTGCTGGAAGCTCCATCTACTCTAGAAAAGCCTAGATGACTTTGCTAAGATGCTTTCTATTGTTTACTGTAAACATAGTGAATCCTTGGCATTGAAATGTGTTCAGGGGTCGAGAGCTGAGATTTTTTTTTTTTTTTTGAATGCATTAGCTAAAAATTCATTACAATATGGGTAACACTGCAATTAGGTTCATTAGTTAACATTAGTTAATTATTTTAGTTAACATAATCTAAGAATGAACAATACTTCAACAGCCTTTATTAATGTTAGTTAATGTTAGTTTTAGCATTTATTAATGCATTATTAAAATCACAAGTTGTTTTTGTTAACATTGGTTAATGCACTGTGAACTAACATGAACGACTGTGTTTTCATTAACTAACATTAACAAAGATATTGTAATAAATGTATTGCTCATTGTTCGTTCATGTTAATGCATTAATGTTAACAAATGGCATCTTATTGTAAAGTGTTACCAAAATATGATTCATAAATTATACGTATTGTCATTATTATTAGTAGTATTAAAAAATGTATGAAACACAACAAATCAAGAGTTTATGGAGCTGAAATGGTCTCAAAATTAATGTGTTTGCAAAATATGATTCACAATTTGAGATAATTCACATTCACAAACTAAGTTTAAATAACTCCTGACCTAATTCATATTGACGAAATATGATTTGCAAATTTACAGTTGTAGAATAAGTATATTTTTGTTTGTTATATAAATGATACTTAAAGAATCAAAAAAATTTTACAGTTACAGTTAGAACTGACTGACATATTTAGTATTTAATATATCTTTTTTAAATTACACAAATGTCATGTTATTTACATACATAAAATATTTACATACATAAGTGTTACTATGCATCCGTTACAGTTTTTGCGTGTGATGCATGTTTTTGTTTGTAATATAAATTATACTTATAGAAACGAAAAATTTGATTCATTTTACAGTTAGAACTAACTGACATATTTAGTATTTAATATCTTTTTTTTTTATTATTACACAAACGTCATGTTATTTTAAAGTAACAGTTTACCCCAAAATGAAAATTCTTTCTTCTGTTGTATTCTGAAGATTGTATGTAACCAAAGAATTGCTCGTTACCATTGACTTCCACAGAATTAAAGTAAATAAATTAATAAATATATAGTATGAAAGTGTTTACTTACCAACACTGAGGGTGAGTAAATGAACTAATTTTTTTTTTTCGGAAAACTGTGCCTTTAACACTATTTCAAGCACTGCTAATTGACTCTGAACAAAGCCAGTCTATTTAATTGGCATTGTTTTTCAAATGGCATGAAATCGTCTTCAAGCTAATGGTAAGAAAATATTCAGTTCCTGTTGATCTGTGGTGCAGAAAAACTCCAGGATGCGGTGCAGTACATGCTTAGTCAGGAGGAGGCGAGTATGACGATGACAGATGGAGGAGTTATATTGAGAGGAAGGCGGCGTTGGGGGCTGCTAATGTATGCAGAACAATCGCACGACTTCACAGCGCTAATCTACATGTGCTCACGCACTTAGTTCAATAAACTTTCCTCCATTTGCAGTCTTGCCGCAAACCTACTCCCTCACCGTACTATACTGAAACTTATCATTGGCCTGAAGTTTCTGCGTCCACTGCCACGGCGGTAACAAAAGCTGCGTGATTGTGCTCCCCCTCCATCCAAGTGCCTCAGAAAAAGAGAAAGAAAAAACTAAGAAAAGCAATTTAGTTTTCAATTTCCTGCAGGCCCACAGTGAAGCGGTTATAGCGCTCCGGTCCCTTCGGAAAGGGAGAGAACTAGGCCGCAGTCTCCTTGCACGAAAATAGCACACATCAACATCAGCGTGCGAAAATCACACAGAAGCGCTCCAAACATTTGACTTGAATAGCTGTAAATTATCCGTGCGCATCCTATTCAGATCATAGCAGTCATTAGAGCACAGTTCTGTGAATTACGACGTCCGTCTGCGACATCAAAGCAACACGTTCCTCTCAGATGTACAACAGGTTTGTCTTCAATTGTCTCAAAAATCCCAAACGTGACTGCTTTAATATCTGAAGTGTTTCTTCTCAAATATGTCTCCTGACAAAAATCCTGTAGTAAACCTCATATGCATGTTCCAGAAGGTGTTTTGGTTATTAGTTAGCCAAATTAGGATTGTTATAGTTAACTCAAACTGGATACATTTTCATTACTTGAAATAAAATCAGTGTTTACTGAAATAAAAGTAAAATTTAAACAAACTAAATCCACAAACAAAAATGTAATTACTAATCACCTGTTCTCGTTTTAACTGAGTACAGCTTGATGTACTAAAATAAAAATGTAACTGCTAAAATAAGAAAATAAAATTAATAAAAACTTTAATTTTTATTTAAGTTTTAGTTTACTTTAGTACATTTTTGTTAAACTGGATATATTTATATGAAAAATGACAAAAACACAACAACAAAATTACAAAAGAGTTACCTAAAATTAAAATGGATAATATACAAATAAAACTTTCTCAGTAATACTAAAATAGCATGACAATGAAAAGTACTTATGAAATATTTATTAATCTTATTTAATGTTATTTTGCTAATAAATGATTAAAATCAAAAGTTGCATCTGTTAATATTATTTAATTGTTTAATTTTATTTAATATTCTTTAATGAAATAAAAGCTATAATAGTATCTCAAAGATACTAAAATAACACTGATATGAACTGACAATGAAAAATACTAAGTATCATTAATCTAATTTAACATCAATAAAAGTTGATGTTAAATTACTAATACTTTGTTAATATCAAAAGATACATCTGTTAATATTATTTAATAGACCCGATCAACCTTTGTACACTTAATGTATGTCAGCTATTTTTTAAAATTGAGATTTATACATAATTTGAAAGCTGAATAAATAAGCTTTCCATTGATGTATGGTTTTTAAGATAGGACAATATTTGGTCGAGATACTATATTCTCAAAATATTGAGAAAATTGGCTTTAAAGTTGTCCAAATGAAGATCTTAGCAATGCATATTACTAATCAAAAATTAAGTTTTTATATATATATGGTAGAAAATGTAAAAAATATCTTCATGGAACATGATCTTAATATCCTAATGATTTTTGGCATAAAAGAAAAATTGATCATTTTGACACATACAATGCATTTTTGGCTATTGCTACAAACACACTACTTAAGACTGGTTTCGTGGTCCAGGGTCAATGAATATATATTATATATATATATATATATTTTTTGTTTTTTTTTTTTTTTTTCCAGATGAATTTTAGGAGAAACATCTGAGATGAATTTGGTACTTAAATTAAATGTTCCTTGAAGTTATATGAGCTTTGTAAGAGCAAACACAGAGCAAAACAATTTCCCATTCTTGTTCTCTTTTTCTTCTGATTTGTATTTCTTCCCATTTCACTATTTCTCTCTCTCGTACATCACACCACCCTCTAGCCTGTGTCATTCAGATCTATGAACATCCATTAGCAACCATCTGTTACCACCTGCAGCAAAAGCCATTACACCTCTTTCCTGGCCTCTTTCGGTGTCTCTCTCTCTATCTCACTATCTCTCTCACACACTCTCTCACACACACACACACACGTAAACTTACAGCTGCTCGTTGCCATGCTAAGCTTCACTCTCCTGCTCGGCTTATTAGACAGATGAACACCTTTATGATGCGAAGCTCCAGGTCAGAACATCCGCTGATCGACAAGCCGATCTCACTCACCTGCTGGCTGTCAAATCATCACAAACCTTTAAGCCAATCAGCTACAGCCCTCTTAAACTACATCAAACTCACACATCTCATCTTGTTCATCCCATAAACTAGAAAAAACTAGATGTAACAAGCTGGATCTGGTTTCACTTTAGATTCTTAGTGTGTTACCCTGTCATGTTGAACCACAAAATCAAAGAAAAAGAGAAATTATATTTTTCATAATGAAAGACGTGTTGGAGAATTAAAATATTAAAAAAAAACTTTGATTTTTATTTTTACATTATTTTCTTGATAATTTTCATTGCTGTTCTCATTGCTGTAATGTGTTACATTTGTTTTTGTTTTTTTATTTAATATAAATGTTTATATTCTCATATTTTAAGTTCTGCAATACAGTATTTTTATTTTATTTAAAGAAAAGAAAAAATAAAGATAAATTATATTTTTCATAATTAAAATGAAACCGGTTAGAGAACTAAAATATACAACTTTAAAAAAGAATTTGATTTTTTTTTTAGATTATTTTCTTAATAATTGTGTAATTTTGTCCCCAAATTCTTTCTCTTTGCTGTAAAGTGTCGGATGTTTTAATTAATTAATTAATTAATTTTTTAATTTTTAATTAATATAAATAGTTATATTCTCATATTTTAATTTCTATATTGCAGTTTTTTATTTTATTTAAAGAAAAAAATGAAGCCTGTTGGAAAATTAAAATACTTTACTTTCATTTCAAATTTAGATTTTCTGAATTATTTTTTTGATAATTAAGGTAATAATTAATTAAGCTTAAATCTTTTTTTTTTTTTTAAATTTTTAATTAATATAAATGTTTATATTCTCATAATTTAATTTTTCTATTATACAGTATTTTATATTTTTCCTAATGAAAATTAGGCCCGTTGGAGAATTGAAATAACACACACACATATATATATATATATATATATATATTTATTTTTTGCATTTAAATTAGGTGTTTGTTATCTTTATTATTATTATTATTATTTAAATCAGTCCATTTATTTACATTTACTCCATTGTTATTAATGTAAAAATGCAAAACATCCTGAAAAAATATTTTTAGGCAAAATAAAATTCTTACTTTTCTAGGCAATTAAAGCAAGTAGAATACATACTATCATCATACATAAATGCATATTTATTTTCAAAGTTAAAAAAGTACATTTTATGATTTTCATTATTTTTCAGTATTTTCAGAATTTGTTTTGCATGATGGCCATCAAATTAACTAATTGCTTTAAAGCGACTTTGAATGACACTACGTCATTGCAATGCATTTATATGTAATGACTGTCTTGGATGTCTGTCCACCAATCAGAGTCAAGAATTCAACAATGCATTAGCATAAATAGAGAATAACTTAAGAGAGGACAGCAGAAATCTTGAGGGAGCAGCAAGTTTGGATCATGTCCTTTATTAAAACTGGATTAAAGTCTATAATAAGTCCAAAATCCACAAATAGAATCTATCACCACATAAAAAATAAAAGCGGTCTGTCTGACCAACAAAAGAAATGTGTTATCTGTTTAAAACAGCTCTAATCCACTAAAGCTTGCAGTGTTTTTACTAACAAACAAGCTACATTTCTTCATAGTATTACTGCTGATTCAAGTAGTCTTTTGTTTTCTCTCAAACATAATACACTTTCCATTTTAGCAGGAGTACTGCATCATCTGACACAGTCCTTGATTGCATTGGTTGCTGGGGTCTGTATGTGCGTCCGACGCTATCGATTTGTCGCCTTAATTGTTACGAGATGCTCTTGAGGAGACAGAAATGGCTCCTGTGTTCGAGCAGTTGTTCGACTAGCATCTGTTCGCCGTACTCCCGCGTTTCCTGTGGAAGAGCAAGACACGGGCGGTGAGATGAATAGAAATTAGCACTTTTAGCATTTTCTGTAGAGACACGTGAAACACGTAAGTGTGGCGTGACAATTATAGAGTATCTCCTAAAATACCAACTGTATCCAAAGTACATAAACAATGTTTTTGGCTTTTTTCCTCTGTTGTTGTCTGTGGTTGCATTTAGAGTTGATTCACGAGTCTATTCAGCTTGTTGTTTTTCCCGGCTGTGGGCTACAATTGAAAGCGATCGCTTTGTGCGAAAAAAGGGCTTTTGAAAATGTTCCCCTTTACAATCTAATATGAACAGCGACTCTCTGCTGAATAGCAAATAAAGAGTAGTGATGAGTGTAGAGCTTGTGGGAATGAGAGAGAGAGAGAGATATAGGCTTGTGCACGTGTGAGATTTGCATATTTATACAGTTGCATATATGAGATGAGAATATATAAACTAGATGCCTTATTGTCAACATGAAATGGCCTTCACAAACATTTTAATTCCCTAACCATAATATTATGTGAAACAGGATATATAACAAGAAAAAAAAAAATCATCTTGGTATTTATCAGTCTGTATTTTATTTTTTATTTTATTTTATTTTATTTTATTTTATTTTATTTTTTTTTTTTTGATTCATTATTTTATAGAATTATTTATTTATTATTTTATTTTATTTTATTAATTATTTTATTTTACTTTGTTTTATTATTTTATTTATTTACTCATTTTTTATTTTATTCAATGTTTTGTTGATTAATTTATTTATCCCTTCATTTTTATGTATTTATTGTTTTATTTATTTCTTGATTTATTATTTTATTGATTCATTTATGTATTATTTATATCAATTTATTTCATTATTTTATTTTAGTTTGTTTTATTATTTTATTTATTGATTTATATTTTTTTTTTTCATTTTTTTATTTTTTATTTTATTTTATTCAGTGTTTTGTTGATTCATTTATCCTTTAATTTGATGTATTTATTGTTTTATTTATTTCTTGATTCATTATTTTATTAATTCAGTTATTTATTTTTTATTTTATTTAGTTTTATTATTTTATTTATTTATTATTTTATTTTGTTCAGTATTTTGTTGATTCATTTATTTATTCCTTAATTTTATGTATTTATTGTTTTATTTATTTATTAATTTATTGATTGATTGATTGACTTTATTTATTTTTTTATAATTTTCTTTTCTTTTATTATTTTATTTTATTTATTTATTATTTTATTGAGTCAATTATTAATGCTTTTATTTTATTTTAGAATTTTATTATAACTTATTTTTTATTTTATAGTATTTCATTTAGTTTTTTCTTAATGTGCACTGAGGAATCATATACAATAAGACCATATATTGACTTTAATTTGACAAAGCTAGGACAAAATAAGATGAAATCAGAATAGCTCAAGGGCGTCATAGTCTGTTTACGTTGTCGTAGTCTTGTGTACTTTGTTATCTGACTAAACTTTGGAAATATGTAATATAAAATATGGTAGTACACATGCATTTTGTGCAGGAAATGAGAATTTGAAGCCGACTTCAATTATGCTTCTTGCCATCTTTGTCAATAAAAATGATAAAGAGAGCAAAAACAAAAAGCTAAAACTAAAGAAATATGTTTTTCCTCTGTTTATCCACACAAAAAAGACATATTTTCAGTGTTTATCACTGAATGAACAATGTAGAATATTGTTGTTGCATTCACAGTGTAGTTGAACTTACAATATAGTGCACTTTTTTGAGGAGGTTGTTTTATTCGAGTCCTTTTTTTTATTCATGTATGTACAAGCATTCATGTGCTTGACTTGTCCTGCTTGAAGAGTTGAGCTTTCACTCTCACTTTCTTCTTCCTTTCTTCTCATTTTGTTAGTGACTAGTAGGAGGAGACAGTCGGGCTGCAGTCGCTCTCAGACAGGGTTTGATCAGGAGTCTGTCCGTAACACACACACACACACACACAGAACGCTTTCATGTCACCATATAAAGTTGTTTGATGAGCAAACGGCAGCACCGTGGGGTCGGCCACAGTCAAACAAGGTCTTTGATTTCCATTCGAGCGGCTAAACGAAAGTGCTTGTGTGAAAGACAGAAATCACAGCTGTGGTGGGAATAATACACTGCAATAAAATCAGTGTTGATTGCACACATTTCTATCCAATTAATTTCTGAAGGATAAATTCAATTTTTTGTAGTTAAAAAATAAAAATACATTTTCTTACCTATTAGCTAGTTGTTTTTCTTCTTTTCTTAGAATAAATTAGAACAAATTTGCAAATTAATTGTTTTACCTATTAGCAAATGGTTTAATTTTTTTGTAATAAATTTTATAATAAATTTTAAATTTTTATAATAACATTTTTTGTTGTTGAAAAAAATAAATACAATTATTTTTTGAGAACAAATTCACAAATGAATTATCTTACATATTAGCAAATGTTTTTTTCTTTTTTATAATAAATTATAATTTTTGTATTAAAAAAGCTAAATTGTTTGTTTACGAATACTGATATATTAATTTTCTTAACTATTAGCAAAAGTTTGTTTTAATTGTTTAACAATAATTTAGAATACATTTTAAGTTAAAAAAGTAAAATGGGTTGCAAACAAATTCACAAAAACATAATTTTTAGCTATTAATAATTAATAATTAGCTAATCTTTTCCATTTTTAGAATGTTTTTGCTGTTGAAAAAAAAATTACAATTATGTGGGAGCAAATTCACAAATGAATTATCTTACCTATTAGCAAATGTTTTCCTTTTTTAAATTATAATCAATTTTAAAAAGCTAAATTGTTTGTAAACAAATATACTAATTAATTTTCTTACCTATTAGCAAAAGTTTTAATTTTAGAAGTTTTTAATTTAGAAGGAATTTTAAGTTTAAAAAGTAAAATAGGAAATGTGTTTTATTTTTAATAATAAATTAGAATAAATTAATAAATAATAATTAAAAAAAAAGTTAAAGGGGTTGTAAACAAATTCAGTTTTTTTATTTTAAATTATTAATTTTTTTTGCAAACAGATTCACAAATGAATTATCTTACCTATTAGCAAATGTTTTCCTTTTTTATAATAAATTATGATCTTTAAAAAAAAAAAGCTAAATTGTTTGTGAACAAATATACAAATTAATTTTCTTACCTATTAGCAAAAGTTTTCATGTTTAAGAATAATTTAGAATAAATTGTAAGTTAAAAAAAGTAAAATGGGTTGCAAACAAATTCACAAATTATTAATTTTTGTACCTATTAGCAAACATTTTCCTTTTCTAGAATAACTTAGTAAACATTTTAATTCAAAAAAGTAAAATAGGTTGCAAACAAAGAAATTTTCTTACCCATTAGTGGATGTTTTTCTTTTTTAGAATAAATTAGAATACAAATTTTGTAAAAAAAAAAAAAAAAATAATAAAAAAATAAATAAATAAAAAAAAATATTTATAATATAATATAATAAATGAATTAATAAAATTTGGTTAGATTTTAACTGAGAAGAAGAAGAAGAAGAAGAAAAACAAGTATGATAAAAAAAATAAATGAATCCATAAGGTGAGAGAAGGACAATGAAATATGCTTCGTTTTCCCATGTTTCATTGATTGGCACCAGAGCTGATAAATTATCTTTCAAAAATGAATTTGACTTCATATGTTAGTGTTGCATTGTCTTTTTAAGTGGATCCTTTTAAAATGGCCTTCATTAGCAGTCCGCTGGCTCCACAGATTGAACCTAATTAGTTGAAGTGCTAACCTTTTCGACTCGTTCTGTAGCCGTCCTATCTTTTACGCCTCGGTATGTGGCTACGCAAATAGCATGAGACTTGAGGTCACTCGCGAGCATTAGCCCGGGTTTCTGTCCGCGAGGACGGCTAATCTACGCTTCACCTCTTCTTATCTTGCTGGCTGGCCGCTCGCTGACTTCCACGGGCTCCGCTGAGGGAGAACGCTGCCTCTCCACGGCCTTCAGGCTCCAGAGACTTCTGCCGAATTATCATCAGCGCTTCCCCTCTCCTCCTCGCTGTGAGATTGTCCATCTCTCTCTCTCTCTCTCTCTCTCTCTCTCTCTTACTTTTCTCTGGTTCTGTCGGCCTGGCTGTCAGATTTGGAGAACAGACTGCATTTTCAGGCTTGAAGGTCAGCGTGTGGGAAGTCTGGAGGATTAGCTTGGTGGCGCAAATTGCACGTCTACACTGGAGACTCGTCTGATTTTCTTAAGAGAGCAAACAGCATATGTCTTGACAAATGCTGACTGTTTTGGCCAAGCTGAAGTGCTTGAGTGTTTTATATTGTGTCGTAGATCAATTGAGTTGTTTGTTTCTTCTGCCGGATTAGTTTCTCAGCAGTTTCATCCAAGGTGATTTTCAAGGCTGAAGACGGTTAAACCTTTCGTCCGTCTTGTAGGCAAAAGAATATGATGTCACGCCAAGTCTGTGGTTTCTGTTTTTAATAAATAATTCACAATCTTCTAGCTTTAAAGGTTTTTCTGTACACCGCAACAAGTTTTGTATACTTATACACTTTTTGCTCCTCAAGAAACATTATTTTTGTCGAAACTCAGATACTTTTTTAATTTTTCAAAGATTTTTTGATGTACAGACAGTTCAAAAGAACAGCATTTATTGAAATGGAAACCTTTTTTAACATTATAAATGTCTTTACAGTCACACTTGATGAATTTAGTGCATCCTTGATGAATAAAAGTATACATTTCCTTTTTTTAAAAGCCCCATTGTTAGCCATTTTTGGGTAAAAGTGCCTTTGAATGTGTCATCGGTGGGACTTTTTATTCCCTGTAATGCTTCTGTATGCTGCAACAAGTTTTGTATACTTCTACACTACAGTTTATAAGTTTGGAGTTGGCAAAACTCTTTTGCTCACCAAGGCTGCATTTATTTGATCAAAAATACAGTAAAAACTGTAAAATTGTGAAATATTTTTATGATTTAGAACAACCATTTTCTCTGTGAATATATTGTAAAATGTAATTTATTCCTGTGATTCAACCCTGAATTTTCAGCATCATTACTCCAGTCTTCAGTGTCACATGATCCTTTAAAAATCATTCTGATATGATGATTTGCTGCTAAGGAAACATTATTTATTATCAATGTTGAAAACAGTTGTGCAGCTTCATCTTTTTGTTGAAACTTTAATAGTTTTTGCAGGATTTTTTGATGAACAGAATGTTCAAAAGAACAGCAGTTATTGAAATGGAAACCTTCTGTAACATTATAAATGTCTTTACAGTCACTTTTGATCAATTTAATATGTCCTTGCTGAGTAGAAGTATTCATTTGTTTAAAGAAAGCTCCATTGTTAGCCATTTTTGGGTTAAACTGCCTTTGAATTTGTCATTATATGTAGTACTTTGTTAAAATTACCTACAGTAGTATAGCTCCAGTTCCTGCTTCAGTTTTTTGCACACCTTGTATTGTAAACTGTGAGGTGTCATTCGCATTTGATTTTTGTTAATTATGTAAGACTTGCTGTAAATAATATTGATGCTTGCCTTTAGATTCCAGTTCAAGACGTTTGCTGCTTTGACTTACTATCAGGCAGCAGCTTGTCTGAGATTATTGCAGAAGCGGCGTTTGATTTGTTACAGCAGCGCACCGCGTTATCGCTCAGAGTCTGAGGCCGAGTCATTGTTTGATATTATAAATGATTGTCTATTAGACTGGATGATTGTTTATTGTGCCCTAATACCCCCATAAATAACAGACTGCTCCATCAGTTTACGGCAGAAGCGGGTCTGCGTTCAGCCTCGATCTCAGCCGATCACTCACAGCCTCACTGTCAGAGAGCGCTCCGAACGCCTGCCTGCGCCTGACAGCTTGTCATTTTTTGACGCTATCTCACTGGGTGAAGACCTGACTGTCATATTGATTGGCAGATTGTTTTTTTTTTTTTTTGCATGTGTTTGGGACATAATTCAGCTGTTTGTATATTTCCTGATTTCCCTAATGCGTTTAGCTGGTGTGTTGCGGATGTGTGTGCAAGGCCTAAAATTAACTTTCACCAAGTGAGTAAAAAAATACTAGTAAAAAATAGCATGGTGAGTATATGAAACAGTGTTATAAAACTCATGTTATAATGATATTGATATAACATGCATTTGAATATGCAACAAACATTATGTGAATGGTTTATGAATATGTTGTCAGCAAAAGAGAAGCTTCCCTTTGTTTTTCCGCCAAAATAAAAGCTCTACGGTTTAATGTTTAAAAGGCAAAGAAACACAACCATAAATATTAGTTTTGTAATTGTACTGTTTTTATATAAATTACTACTACTACTACTACTACTACTAATAAATAATACAAAAATAATTATAATTATTGAATGAATTGAAATAATGGAATATTCGATTCAGTTAATTTTTGAAGCGCATTTAAATACAACACAGAAAACAAGGCATATAAAACCACAAATCCAGAAGATTTATTATGTTATGTTATGTTATGTTATATTATATTATATTATATTATATTATATTATATTATAAATAACATGCAGGTAAGTAGTTACATTGATATTTCTTTTTATTTGTATAATTTTTTTTTTATTTGTATAATTTAATGAATAATAATAATAATCATAAATATTAATACTGTAATTGTACTGTTTTTATATAAAATACTAGTACTACGACTACTAATAATTAATAATAATAATAATAACAACAACAACATCAACAATAATAATAGTAGTAATAATAATAATAATAATAATAACAACAACAATAACAACATCAACAAAAACAACAATATTATTATTATTATTATTATTATTATTATTATTATTATTATTTAAATACCTTACAGGTCAGTAGCATTATATTGATATAAATTTTTATTTTTTTATATTGTTTGTATAATTAATATAATTCAATAAATAATAATAATGATAATAATAATTATAATTATTGTTATTATATGAATTTAAATAATTATATCTATTCAGTTCATTTTTAAAGCACATTTAAATACAACACAAAAAGTAAGACAAATAAAACCACGCGTTTATTATTATTATTATTATTATTAAATACTTTACAGGTCAGTAGTTTTATTTATATATTGGTATTATATATTTCTTTTTTAATTTGTATAATTTATATAATTTACAACAATGATAATAATAATAATAATTGCAATTAGATGTGTTTCCCCAATTTGTTCTGCCTAATTTTTAATGAAATAATGCAAAAACAGTTCTATGGCTGATAAAAAAAAATATTTATTGCTGGTAAATTTTCTTAAGTCACCAGCCATTGGCAGAAAGGCAAAATGTTACTTTTAGGCCCTGTGTGTGCATGCATGCATGCATGTGTGTTTTTTTGTTTTTTTTTTCCAACAGGCCATTGCATTAGCCGTCCCGCTGGCTAAATGAACATGTGAAATGAGTTCTACTTGCTGATTGGTTTATGGCTTCTGTCCATGTAAAGCCTGGAGGAGAAAGGCCAACTTTGACCTTGACTAAATAACCTATGGGATGCGTGTAGATCTTCGTGTAGAGCCTCTCGCTCTTTTTTTACCTCTGTTTTTTTTTTCCTTTCCCTGTCCTTCATCTCGGTCTCTCTCTCTCCTGAGATCTCTCACTCCAGTAATCCAAGTGGCTCAAGATAAAAGCGTTGGCGTTGACTCCAGTGTCTTCACTGCTTTAATACAAATTAATCCCCCTCATTGATTACAAACTTACAAGCTTATGCACAGCTTATCAAAATAAGCCTCTACCTGGTTTAAACCGTTCACCCGCTGCGCTGTGCCACACTTGTGTCCATTTGCACGTTGATGCATGTGTGGCTCGTTATGCGCTTTTTGTTTAGCGGTTTTAATTCTTACATCTCTAGAGGTTTTTTTAACCTTTTCCTGGTAATAATGAAATGTCTCTGGTGTCTCCACTGATTATTAGTGGTGTTTGCTAAGTGAAGCATCACTGTTATCATTGTTCAGGGTTAGGAATTGAACTTTGGTGTAACCCACTCCACGCTACTTGTGTTTAGGGCAGGAATAATGCAGTAAATAGTGCACCTTGAGGGGAGGTGTACCGTTATGCTTCTGCTTTATACTTTTATTTCTACTATTTGAATTGCAGCAGAACTACACTGGTATACAAAGGTTAAAGAATCATATTAGATGTCATTTACAAGTAGGGTAGCAAATGGATGTGAAAATCTAAATTATATAATTATTATTATATTATCATCTGGAATATTGACCATATACGACCATTGCATTTGCATTTTCCTTTACATGTTATATTTTATAATAAATTAAATAATGAACATGTTATTCTTTGGAATATTTGCTTTTGGAATAATGACCAGTACATTATCTATTGCATTTATTATTTTATTTTGGAATAATTTATATATAATATATAATATAGTTTCTATTCTATTCTATTTTATAATAAATCATATAATTTTAATATTCTCTGACCAAAGAATATCGAATGACCAAAGCATATCCCTAACATGTATTATTTTATAATTAATTTATGTATTATATTATATTATATTATATTAAATTATTAGATGTCAGTTTATTTTAAAATTAAATATAATTATCTTGTTCTCTGCATGTTTGCTTTCTGAATGACCAATACATTATCCCCAACATATAATTATTTTATTTTTTAATTAATTTGTCTATTCTATTCTATTCTATTCTATTCTATTCTATTCTATTCTATTTGCTTTCTGAATAATGACAAATTAATTATTACATATATTATTTTATTTTACAATTAATTTGTATACTTAATATTGTATATTATATTATATTATATTATATTATATTATATTATATTATATTATATTATATTATATTATATTATTAGATGTCAGTATATTTTATAATGAATAAAATTATCTTATTGTCTGCCGTTTTTGCTTTCTGAATGACCAGTACAGCATATATTTTATTATTTAAAAAATATTGTTTAAAATATAATATATTCAGTTTGCTGTACTTTTAAATGCGGTATTGGGAGAAAATTATAGTCTACAATTGTGATTATTCTCGGTCTAAATATTGGATTGATACAGTAATAATTAGCGTTTGCAGATATGGGAAATATGGGAAGATAGATTAAGAGTTGTAAAAGTAATATTGTGAATATTGTGAAAGTCCTTATGGATACAATGTACTCTAAATAGCTGTAAAATGTGGTAGAATGTTTTCAGCAGTGTGTTTGCTGATCTCACATGGTACCCAGACTTCATCACATAACTAAGAACTGTGAGATTTTATGGAGCACAGATACATTTGGGACACCTCTGAAAATTTCAAAGATTGCTCAGGGTGTAGACAGCTTTTAGCTCAAGTTCTCTGTCATGTTGTGTTACTTACGACTGATTTCCCAGCAGCGCTTTATCAAAGTGTGAACATTTGATATGTCATTATGAATTCCGCCTGTCTGAATGTGTGCTGTATTGTAGAAAATACAAATCCTTGCCACATCTACTTACTGCATAATTAAATGTATTAATGTTTATAGTTTAATAAGTAAATGCATCAAAACAACGTAGAATGCTTGCAAGGTCACACAGGATATCTGCAAATAATGTCACTTTATAAATCTGTAATACTTGGTTCATGAATATTAATTTCCTAATGTGATTTGGTGTTTTGGAAGATTATGAGCAACATCAGCATGAGCTAATTAATATTAATTTGAAGTCTTCATCGTGTAGGGACGTCACAACCCATCCATCACCTCCATCACAATTTCTTTCTGTCTAAGTAAGAGCTTCCTGGCCAAATTTAGCTGCGGTATGGAAACTTCATGTTAGTGGCTTGACAAGAGCAGAGGAGAAAAGAGGAGGAATAAACAAAGAGGGATGGAGGCAGAGGCAGAGAGAGAGAGAGAGCAAGTCTAACCTTGACGGAGAGAGTCTTCTGACAAGCATCTGGCGGCTGTAATAATTTGGGAAATAATCTGCGCTCGCAGAGGCCCAGCAGCCTGACTGCTTCAACGCACAGCGTCTGATCGATCTCTCCATTCAACCCCCACATTACATCCATCAGAGAGAGAGAGAGAGAATAAAATGACTGAGACAGATGGAAAGAGACGAATAGAGAAAGGAAGAAAAGTTCAGACAGATGGAAAAGGGACGCCACTGGCAGTGAGATCGACTGAAATGATACGGCCAAAACTTCGCTGCGGCGCCACAGATTTCTGAAATTTCTAGAATTAACATTCATGCTGCTTTCGACATGTAGATTTACACCAAAAGAAAGGGTCACAAATGTATATATTAAAACTGCTTTTCAAAAGTTTGAGATGAAGTAAGATTTTTAATGCTTTTAAAGTCTTTTATGCTCATCAAGGCTGGAGTTATTTAATGAAAAAAAATCAGGATTATTGTGAAATATTATTACAAATTAAAATAATGGTTTTCTATTTGAATATACTTTAGAATATAATTTATTTCTGTGATGCAAAGCTGAATTTTCAGGATCATTCAGTGTCACATTATTATCAATGCTGGAAACAGTTGTGCTGCCTAATATTTTTTTGGAACCTGTGATACTTTTTTCAGGATATTTACAATCAGTTTTCATCAATTGAACACATCATTGCTATATAAAATATTTAATTTCTTTCCAAAAAGAAAGACAAAATGTAGTGTATATTATTACAAAAAAATTCTATGTTGTATAAATGCTGTAGTTTTTAATGTTTTATTCATCAAGGAATCCCCAAAAAAGTATGACAGGTTCAAAATAAATTAATAAATAAATAAACATTTATCATAAATCAGCATATTACAAAAATGTATGAGGATCACGTGACACTGAAGACTGGAGTAATGATGCTGAAAAGTCAGCTTTGCATCACTGGAATAAATTACATTTTAAACTATATTAAAATAGAAAACCATTATTTTAAATAGCAATAATATTTCACAATTTTAAAGTTTTTTTCTATATTTTTAATCGAATAAATGCAGCCTTGATAAACACTTCTTTAAAACTATTAAAAATCGTACTGATCCCAAATAAATAAATATAAATGACTGGAGCTTGCTACTTTGAGAAGATTTGTTGAATTTGTTGCTGTCCTTTTTTTTGTCATAGTGGTAGTGATTCCTGCTAGTGTAAGGAATGTAATTACGCTCTGCTGGAGCGATTATGATCACAAAATGTGCGTTATTTGCCGAGACAGAAGTAAAGAGCTGTTTTGGATGTAGATTTTATAATTATGCAATAGCAGGTTCACAATTGGCATCCAAAAACACAAATATCTCCCCCATTAAAATCCTGCGGGCTGAGCAGCCGTTAATCAGCTTATGCGTTTCCTCTCAAGTGATTACGCTGCTCTAAACATTACTACAGAACGAGCGAGGGACTTTACCTTCTAAAAGCACAGCTCACTCATTTCCTACTGCATATTCAAGCAACTTTTGATGAAGATGTTTGTTTTTCATTAGATCCGCACATTTGAGTTAACTTTTCCAGATTAATTAGCTGAATGTTTAATGCCGCTAAATTGATTTAATGCAGTTTACGCGTTCACCTCATTTGACATTTAAACCGGCTTTATTTGGTTCTGTCCTCCTTCTAAAGACTGATGGGAATATAAGCTCAGGCGTGCATGTTTAGTTCAGTCTCATTTATTTATAAATCTAATCCAGATGGGACTTTTAACAAAAATAAAGTCATTTGCAGGCTTTTCATGGCATAATTATTGTTGAACGTAATTATCATTGAGCCCAACAGGTATGAAATATCACCTGTGAGCAGAATCACATAAAGTCTGCACCTGCAAAATCACTATGTCCCGCATTCACAATTTTCCTTGTGTTTACTTATAAGATATTTTAGCAAACTGGATTAAATGTTCATCTACCAATAAGAGTACTGCAAAAAAAGATTTGTCTTGTTTTCTGTTATTATCTAAACATTAAAACAATCAAAACATGTGGTGCATAATTGTATAGAACTTGTTTTCAGATCATATATGTCAGTTATCAGGTTTATACAGCTTTATGCTGTTCATTTTAGATTTATTCATGAAAGAAATCATTTGATAAAACTTGATTAACCAATGAGAGAACTGCAAAAAAAAAAACTAAACTAAGCTAAACTAAATAAATAAATAAAATATTAGTAATAAAAATAATAAACTGTATTTTTTAGTATGTTTCCCAGCAAAAAAAATTCTAAACACAATAAAACAATTAAAATACTTTTTTAGACGATTTTACAGGGCTTGTTTTTAGATCATATAATTTATTTGTTTTATATTTATTACCTTAGGTTTATACTGTTTTATGATGTTTCTTGTTTGTTTATGCAGCTTCATTCTGTTCCTTCTGTTTACTAATTTAATTAGGCTTTCATCTACTCATAAGAGCCCTGCAAAAACATAAAAAAATAAATGAAAAAATAAATAAGTATTTTGTTTTCCAGCAAAAAAATCTAAATATATTAAAACAATCAAAATACTTGGCACATATTCAGTTATTTACTTTTTATTTTTATTATCTCAAGGTTATGCTGTGTTATGCTGTTCCTTGTGTGCTTATAAATATTTTACCCATATGAGAACTCAAAAAAACAAAACAAAACAAACAAGAAATATGAAAACATGTTTGTTAATGAGTTTTATTTTGTCTCATTTGCCAGCAAAAAATCTCTAAACATAATCAAACAATCAAAATACCTTATGCACAGTTTAATAAATCTTGTTTCCAGAGCACACATAATCAAATATTTATGTTTTATTTGTATTACCTCATTGGTAAAATTGTATTAACTTGCAATAATAAATTGCATTTAGCAAATTTTGATTAAGAGAAAGTTATTTGAATCTATTGGCAGCCCTACTTTTCATACATTTGTTTTCATTTGCTTCTGTAAGCGAATTGAAATAATGTCGGTTGTTTATGAAGTTAAATTTGGATGATGTTCATTTGGGAAGCGTTGTGGCCTCGGGCTTTCTCTTCTCCAGACCTTTTAACTGCCTTGTCTTCTGTTGCCATGTTAGTCTGATATATATATATTATCATGATTAGTTATGAGGTATCGTAGGAGTTGTGTAAGTTTGATTTAATTTGGACAGACTGGATATCTATTCCAGGAGATAAATCCAGCAGATTTATGCCAAGTTATCAAGGAACTGAAGACTATTAAAGTACTTCAGTTTGTATGGAAATTGTTCTATAAATATCAGACAGGTTTACAGAGAGCAGGAAACGTTTGGAAAGACCTGTGATGGAGCTTTAGAGTGATGATATGCCAAACTGTGAACAAATGTTTGATGGTGCCGAGTGGAGAGAGACACCACGAGCAGCAGTGAGTGAGAGAGAGAGAGCGAGTGAAGGGGAAAAGAGTGAAGGAAATGGATAAGAGATGAATTGCTTTCTCGGGAGAATAAGAAAATGAGATTAGATCAGAAGTTTCAAGGCAGCTATAGCTTATCCTTTCACTATTTAAACTATCACAATACAAACAATCCCCTCAGACGCAGACACTCTCTCCATACCTATCGAGTGTGTGTCGTCAGGAAATGTGCATGAATGTGTAAATGTGTGTGCTGTCAGGCTGTTTTTATGTTAAATGACATAATTGATGTGTATGTTCAGAATGAGTGCTGACATACTGTGTACTGCACAGTATGTTATATATAATGCATATTATTTGCATACTTGTTTTAGACAGTACTATGGTACAGTATTGTCTCTGTATGTAGCAATTCATTAATAAGTGACTAATTAGATACATGATTATCATGTTGAAGAAAAAAGGGTTATTTTGTTTTAATTAAATTTTGTGTAAAACAAACAAAAAAGATGACCCTAGTGAAAAATAAATATACTAAAATGTATTTCAAATACATTTATTTAATGCTAAGTATGCTAAAAATACATTTACATATTATGTACTTAATAAAAATACCATGCAGTTGTACTTTTAGTATACTAAACTGGTCAATTTAAAGTCTGCTAGACTTAAACTATACTTAGTATAAAAATAAATGCATTTTAATTCTATTACTTTTTTACTAGGGGGGTGTCAAGAGTCAAGAAGGTATGGAAGATTGTTTCCCCCATGGGATAAAAAAATAAACAAATAAAAAAAAAAAAGGAAATTGCAAATTTTTATCTCACAATTCTGACTTTTTCCTCAATCCTAAGAAAAACCCTGAAAAACATGGAATTAAAAAAGTAAAAACTTAAGAATTGCAAGATGTAAACTCAGAATTCCAAGAAAAAATTTATCAAACATAAACTCGCAGTTGCAAGAAAATAATCTAAATTGTGAAATAAGAAATTTTTATTCTATGGCTGAAACAAGCTTCCATAAGGACTTCATAGGTGTTCGTGTTGCATTCTGGGATGCAGTGTCCCATGCATTGTTCTCTAATTGTGTACTTCTCATTTCGCATATATGCATGCTGCATACTCGAGTATGCCATTCTGAGCATACTACTGAATGTCTGAAGTTAATACAGACAGAGCCGTATGTGCCTTAAATGGGTCACTTTTATGTCTGAACTTCCATTCTACAGCAATTTTGCACCCTAAAGAGACAGACAAGGTTTCTAAAAGGTGTCTGCAGGAAATTTACTATTAGATCAGGTTAAAATCCAGGCCAGTTGTTCTCAGAAGACGGCGACAATTTAAAAAGCTCATCCTGGAAGATTAAAAACTGATGTTGTGAATCCTCTAAGGACACGTGCGTCCCACGACACTATCAAAGTATGCTGTGTAATAGTCTGGGTGGAGTTAGTACATGTGCTTCCATTAGTTTATGAGGTCCTGAAGTAGGTTTCTGAAAATGATAGAGAACGTATGGCTAACAGTGGAAGGTCATTCATTTTATTCATGATTATTTTAGAATATGTGTTTAATCTGTTATTATAAATCATTGCTTGCTTGCTTGATTTATTGTTTCTGTATTTTATCATAAAATGCACTGTAACTGTAAAATGTAAATAATGTGATTGCATCTTATATATTTCCTTTTCTCATCATTTTAGAAATCCTAATCAGTGTCCATATCTGATACTTCATTTATGTTCATTTAATTTACTAAATGTCATGGTTAAAAATGTTCTTTCTAAATCAAGGTCACCCAATGCTTTTGAGTAGACTAGTATCTGTTTTATTTTTGTAAGCTTTTAAGACCGACACTCAATCTTGACTACAGGACTAACTAAAGAACAGTATTTTCTTTTGGCCTCTCATTAGAAAGCCCAGCCGCTGGTCTTGGCTTGACATTAGCAGCGTCTTGGCGTGAGGATTTCTCAAGGGCCTTTTACCTGATTAGTCTTAGATTAGAGAGCTCTTTCTGTCTCCCACATGCACGCTACATCTCTTACACTTTCCTTTGCACTTTTTCTTTTCAAACTCTTCAAATTACATCTAATCCCTCATTTACATACATCATCTTTAGATGAATAAATGTATTTTTGGAGGAGTGGACGACCTCCAGAGGACGGTGCTGTCTGGACTATTTAAACTCACTGATTCTGTCTGATCTCTCTGATTTTTACAGATCTGTCCATCAGATGGACACATGAAGAATCCAGTTTGAGTTCAGGCTGATCAATGATTCACGTTAGCAAATGTAGTCTTACGAAACATCATTCAAAAAAGTAATTTTGATGCAACTAGTGGAGTAGAATTGACTTTCACTTCACCTTTCAAAGAAATACTTCAGGTTCAGTGCAAGTTAAACTTAATTGATGATATTTGTGGCATATTTTTTCTCATCCTTTTTCTTAAAAAAAAGGCAAACATTGAGGCAATTTTATTAAAACAGTGAGTATTTTAACATTTACATATTAGCCAAATACACTTCAATTATACAGTTGAGGTCAAAAGTTTACATACACCTTGCAGAATCTGCAAAATGTTAATTATTTGACCAAAATAAGAGAGATCATATAAAAATTCTTTGGTTTTTCAGCATTTTTGTGCATTTGAACCCCTTCCAACAATGACTGTATGATCTTTTCACACTGAGGACAGCTGAGGGACTCATATGCAACTATTACAGAAGGTTCAAACACTCACTGATGCTCCAGAAGGAAAAATGATGCATAAAGAGCCGGGGGGGTGAAAACTTTTGAACAGAATGAAGATGTGAAAAATTATTTATTATTATTTATAATTTTTACATTTTAGTTTAAGTTTTAGTTTCTTTCTTTCTTTCTTTCTTTCTTTTAGTAATTTTATTATTTCCACTTAATTCAACTTATTTTTCATCTAATATTTATATTTATATTTCAGCTTTCAGTTAATGAAAATGACTTTTGGTTAGCAATAACAGCACTGGTGCTCTGGTGCACTATATCACATACATTAGCTCGCCTCCTTCTAATGCATCACGTTAGCATACTAAATTCCAGCATGCTACGGTAAGTAAACGGCAGTCAAACTGATGTAATTTCTGCTGTTAGACCGGACCGTTTTCATGTTGGGTCTTGAAATAGGCAGCGGCTGGTATGAAGTCCATGTAAATGTAATGAAGTGAGCGAGTGCTGATTTTGGAGGTGGGATGTTGAATTGCTCTGAGCTGCTCGTATCATGGAAATGATTTTGCCCCCCTCAACATCCACCCGTCTATCCACGTTTCCACGCTCCGTTTGCTCAAGGCCTCCATTTTAATTTGCCAATCTGTTGTAATTGCTTTGAGAGCTGGCTGGCTCGGCATATTTTCTTCAAACCCCCCCCGAATCCGACACACACATGCATATGTGTGTGTGTGTGTGTTCGCTCGTGGACGTCTCAAACACCAGCTCCGACGCACACGAGCGGACACACGCCATGGCACGTCTACGGAAAAAACGGCCGAGGCGCGTTGTCGAACACAAGCGCTGTCTGTTCACCAAAGCGGCGACATTACGACGCTGTCATCTCACCGCAGATCTTTCCCTCCTGAATATGAAAAATACAATAACTCAGCGGCACAGATATCTGTCACCACGTGCTCCGCGTGACCTTTCTTTTTTCTCGCAGCGTTTCATGATTGCCGCCGCGGATCTGAAGCTACATGAACGTGATTGAAGTAAAGGGCAACGAGATGGGAAGCAAAAATAAACAGTTCGCCCTTGAGCTCCAGACTCTCTGTGTGTGTGTGTTTCAGACGAGGAAGGGAGGGAAGGACGTGGAAGAGAGTGGGGCGGCTTGATAGACTAAGATAACACTGCCATGTCAGTACCTAAAAGAACATTGTTGGCTGTCATCTCTCTTCGACTATCTCGTCCACTCTGTCTGTCTCTCTCTTCATCTCTGCTGCTGTTTATATTACCAGACTCTGTTCTAAAGCCTAGTGTGCTGCCTACCTAGACAGCATATTCTGTATGACTATATGTGTATGTTTGGGGTCCAGTGATGAAGGTGTAAAAGTTATAGTAATAAAGGTATACAGTTTACAATAGTACGTATGCCTTAAACTATTTTAATAAAGACATCTGAGCTTTTCTAAACCCAGTAGAGAGATGGAAATGTTTTCCCTCTTGTTTCATAAGTGTGCAGTTTTCAGAAATGTGATTGGTGTTCATTCTAGGAATGTTGTTTTTCTTTGTAGTTTTAGATTGGAATTGGTCTTGCATGACTGTAATAGTAGATTTTTGAGTCTGTTTTCATTTTGGGTTTTGAAATGTTCAGCAGCTGGTAAGTTTGTATATTCGTTTCATGTTTAATATAAGAAAGCATAAGAAATATTTTGACATGGCGGAATGAGGAACATAATCAGACTAGAAAATGTCTAGAAGTATGAGATAACTACATCTAACTACAGTATCAATCTAAATACATAAACTAAAATTTTAACAAGAATGTACTACTTAACCCCATATGAAGTGGTGTTTGCTAAGTTAAGCATCACTGTTGCTGTTCATTGTAATAATGTGAACAAACTCAAACCTTTAGTTTTGAACTTTGGTGTTTCACTGTTTATTTGTGCTACAGACATGAACGGTATCAAAATCACATGTTTTCTAGAACTGATTTTCACCTGGAAGACAATTAAAAAAAAATAAAAATAAAAAATACCTAGACTTATACTGAAGTAGTGTTATCTTAGTATTACTAATATGATATATATAATATATTATATACTATTAATATTTTTACTTTTATATTAATTTTGTATTTATTTACTTTAAGTTGTTTTTTTAATTAAAAAATATGTTTTATTAATATTATTAATTTCATTTAATTTTGGATTTATTTATTTTTTATTTCAGTTTAAGGTTTAGTAATTTTTGTCTTAATTTTTTGTATTTCTTTATAGCTTTTTATTTCATTTTTAGTTTTAGTAATTTTAGTACTTCAACTTATTTCTCTTAGTTAGGCAACATTTTATTTCATTTTATTTTATTAATGTCATTGCTTAATGTCAGTTACCGAAAATGAGTTTTTTATTTATTTATTTTTTATATAGTGTTAGTTTTAGAGTGATAGCACTACATTGAAGAGGAGACCTGAGCCATATTTAAAGACTAGAAAATCACAGGCACTTAAAGGTTAAATAAAGTTGTTATTTTTGTTTTCTTTGCACATAAAATGTTCTTGTAGCTTCATAACATTATGGTTGAACCACTGATGTTACATGGACTATTTTAATAATGTCCTTACTACCTTTCTGGGCCTAGAACATGAAAGTTGCGTAGCTGTGCATGGTCAGAAAGCTGTAGGATTTCATCAAAAATATTTTAATTTATGTTTTGAAGATGAACAAAGGTCTTGTGGGTTTGGAAAGACATTAGGCTGACAGAATTAAAATTTTTGGCTGAACTATCCCTTTAAAGTACCAAGCTTTTTGTACAGCAGCATGCTTGAAATTCTATTTTCAATCAGTTGTGTGTCGAGACGTGCAAAGTTATTGCCTCAGTGCTGTTTCTGAGTTAGGATGCTGTCTTAGAAGGTAGCTGTCTATGTAGATCGCAGGCAGCGAGGACGCTGACTAGCAACAGAGCTTATGAGACCCGAAAAGCTGACCTTCCCTTCTGCCTCTAGCCTAACGCACATCGAGATGATATTCGTATCAACATCAGAGCGCCACGGAAGGGTTTTCAGGGCGCCGACACTTCTGTGTGAATGTGCGTGTCCTCTATTTGCTTTACAAGCGCAGGTGACGGACTCAATGTGGCGACGTGTCTCTCTCTGTTTGTTTGTGTGGAACAGGACGGCAGGCTGCGAGTGTCCTCATGCCGTCCTCTTCAGCCCACGCTTGGCTTTTGTACAAAAACTGTTGAGGCTATTCAGCCCGTGTCAGCACTTATGCTACCTGCACAAGCACGCGTGTGTTTGCATGAGGTTTTGCTATCTTTGTAGGGAACACGTGTAAAACCTAAAAAAACGCTGCATTGTGGAGGCATAACTCAAGATGCCAGTGAAGTAAACAGCTCATAAAGAGACTAAATTCAACTCAAATCAATCAAAAAGTGGGTTTGCATCAAAATGTTTATTTTGCTTTTGTAGGATAGTTTAACTATCTTCAACTTGTCCACCCAAAACAAAAAAATTTTAATTGTTTACTCTTATTTATTTGCATTTATTCATTTAACAGAAACATTTATTCAAAATATTCTTAATTAAAACATTAAATTGATCAGGAGTCAGCATTATTAACATTATAAGTACTGTAGAAGCTAGATCAGTGGTGCTTTACAATAAGGTCCCGTTAATTAATGCATTAACTAACAATGAGCAAAACATTTGTTACTGTATTTTTTAATCTTGGTTAATGCTAGTTATTAGAATTGACAACTGTTCATTGTAGGTTCATGTTAACTCAGGTACATTACATAATATTAACAGATGCATGTTTTGATTTTAATAATGCATTAGTAAATTTTGAATTAAGTTATATATTCTAATATATACATATATATATATATATATATATATATATATATATTTATAAATATAGAGTGCAAGTCATATGGAGTACTTTTTATAATACATTTACATTTTTTAAGTGCATTTTGCTCTCTGTTTTAGAACATTTTTCTCCTTTTTTCTATAAATGAGGAATGAAATAAGGGTGAATAATGACAGAATTTGCATTTATATTGACTATTTATTTGCAAAAATGTTGCTACATTTCCTACAAACAAGTGTTTAACGTGGGTGAGGAAGATCAGTGGCTGCATGTGTCGTCACATCAGACAGATTCTCTTGTGCATTTACACATAAGAGCAGACGTCAGATTTAGGAGTCTCACGACCAGAAGCTTCAGTATGCTGATCGACAGCGGCCGTCTTGAGTGTTTTGTCGGAGGGAAGGCCCGCTGTCTGGGACTCTGAAAACCCCTGAATTAAACAGACGGAGACATCCGAAATTCAAGGGTTTTCTGGAGAATGGGCTTTTTAGGTTGTCTGAGCAGACATGTAGATTAGCAGTGGATTTCTACACCCACTCCACTTTGTGTGTTTGTCATGTTTACTTGCCATCAGACCCATTATCCTGTTTATTCTCGTCCACTTGTGCTTGTTGTCTCCAAAGAGTTTCAGTTAAATTCAGACAATCTTGGCTTTAGTCAGCTGGAGTGAATTAGAGAGGCTGGTCAGACAGAAAAGATGAATGAAACCAGGAGGATGAACAAGAGAACAGAAAAAGCAACAGTAAAATTGTAAAATATTATTATAATTTTAAAAACTGTTTTCTATTTAAATATATTTTAAAATGTAATTTATTCCTGTGATGCAAAGCTGAATTTTCAGCATCAATACTCCAGTATTGATCACATGATCCTTCGGAAATCATTCTAATATGTTAATTTGCTGCTTAAGAACATTTCTGATTATTGTCAAAACTGTATTTATTTGAAATAGAAATTCTTTATAACATTATAAATGTATTTACTCTCAGTTTTAATCAATTTAATGCATCCTTGCTGAATACAAGTATTAATTTCTTTCAGACTTTTGAATGGTAGTATGCATATTATATTGAATTATATTTCTAAATATGTGAAATAGTATGTAATATTAAACACTTAAAACAGTGACTTTTGACTCGATCATTTTGCATGTTTTAATCAGTGAGTTCTGGAATAAATATAGTGATTTTGCATTTCAGTACAAGTTTGACTAAAATGTGATCCTGGACCACAAAAGCAGTCATATGGGTCAATTTTTTTAATAATTTGAAATAAATAAGCTTTCCATTGATGTATGGTTTGTTAGGATATTATACAACTAACTGAAAATCTATTATTTGTAAAATAATGGGAAAATCACCTTTAAGATTGTCCAAATAAAGTTCTTAGCAATGCATATTATTAATCAAGTATTAAGTTTTGATATATTTATGGTAGGGAATTTACACAATATCATGATTTTTACTTAATATCCTAATGATTTTTGGCATAAAAGAAAAATAGATCATTTTGACAAATTCAGTGTATTTTTGGCTAGTGGGATATTGGGATATACCTGTGCTACTTACGACTGGTTTTATGGTCCAGGGTCACAAATGTTTTGAAACATAAAGTGCTGTTGGCAGTTGTGTTACTAGCATAATGTGATATATAGTAAGCAAAACTGGAATTGATTTTGATGTGTTCTATGGGAATTGATTAAATAAGTGGCTGCTGTGAGGGCAAACGAGTGATTAATAAGAGGGAGAGAAACACACACACAAATATATGATGGACAGAAGCTGAAAGTTTTGAATTCCAATCTCTCTGTTTCTCTGTGGCCGTATCTGTGTGAGCGTGTGCCCATCTGTTATTGTGCGTGTGTTCTGATTCAGTGGCTGTAGTGATTGGGTTTAATCCCAGCTGAGCGCTGAGGAGTGAATGAAGGGTTTAGAGCCGCCGAGCACAGCCTCGCTGCTCCACCACGTCTAGAAACATCTGAGACCTGGACGCTGCTGCATCTTCCCTCAGGTTGAGGCCTGATCTTGTAAAGTTGTGCATTTGGAAACTTTGGTTTGGACCAAACTGACTCTGACATCACAGAGGAAGATTATACTGCTCTGAGGTTGCTCTTTCATTGCTGATGAAACTCAAATTGCATTCTCAGTCTCAGATGTTTCTTCTTAAATTCCTTATGGGATGAGTTGTTGTATAGAAGTACCAAGTCAATGTGGATAGCAGCTCAGATCAGAGAATTTGATGAGAAATGTTTGTTTTATATTGAAGTCTGTGACTTTTCATTGCAATATGAGTTATTGAGATCTTTTATAAGCCCTTTTATGACTTAACTTTTATGACTTATCACTCGGGTTTTCTTCTTCTGAGAAGCAGAAGAATTTTGTGCAAAAGTCTCCTTATTTTCAGTGCTGTCCCGGAGAAACGATTGTGATTTTTTTTTTTTAAAGTGATCTCATAGGTCACCGTTTACTTTCTTTGTAGCAGTGGAAAAAGGATCTTTAGATCTTTAAACAATCTTCACACTAAGAAAAATTGTTTTTTTTCTTTTTCTTTTATAACCTAAAATGGTTCTTCTACGGCAGCACTGAGATATATTGAGGGTTTTGACATTTTCAAAGGATCTCAAGTCTCCATTTAATTTCATTGTTCTCCAGGAGAAACATTTGAGATATTAAAGAGATGTCATGTGTGGTTTTATCATCCTGTTGGCCAATTAGACTTTCATGTAGGCTTCATGATCCCAGTGTGACATGTCTGCCTTTATTTGGAATAACTTGCTGCCATATAGTATGCACACTGTGCACAGAATGCAAAATGTTCTGTTTTCACTAACCAATCAATTCCTGATGCATAAAATCACATTGCAATCAATTCAATCTATTTTTTCATTGAATATCCTGTTTCACTTGGAAGTAGGTCACATTACGGAGGTAAATAAGTTGCAGAAGCCATTTCATTTTGATTTAAATACATTTTTTGCTCAGACTTGGGTTAAAATGCAAAATAACCGTATTTATTTACAACATAGATGGACGGCACAGATTTGCCATGCAGTGTGGTACATACCTGTTAATTTAGTGTACTATTATATTTTATCTATAGTCTGTATAAGTTTATTTGCAAAAACACATAACTCCATTTTTAACAGTTTTCAAAAATCATGTTTTTTCATTGTGCATTCCAATTAATCTCAATCAAATTGCAGTAGGGTTATTTTGATTAAGTAAAAAAAAATACTAACACAATAAAACACAGTTATCTGTTTTGCAAATAAAATCTTCATATATAGTCTATATATTATTTATATTTATATTTTTTTAGTAGTCTAAAAAAGTTTTTATGTATTAAAGTTTTTTTGTATTTTTCTGTTTTTGTTAAAATTTTTGTTACATTTTTAGTCATTTTGTTGTGGATTTATTAGTGTTTTTAATGTATGTCAATATGGATTTTATTTTTATTTCAGTATTTAAATTTTAGTACATTAAGTTAAGCTACTGTAAATGAAAATGAAAAGAAAAGTTTCCTCTGCACTTGGCTGAAATCGGCTGGATGCCCATTTCTGCCACTAAATTAAAAAAAAGGTAATTATGACTTTTAATCTCACAATTATTTATTTTTTCTCGGTCAGAATTGCGAGTTTATAGCTCACAATTCTGACTTTTTTCTCAAAATTGGATGATAAAACCTTTTTGAGTTAAAAGAATTGCAAGATATAAACTTTCAATTCTGACTTTTTTCCCACAGAATTGGATGATAAAAACTCACAATTGCGAGTTAAAAAGTTAGAATTGCAAGACAGTTGCAATTTTGACTTGATTTCTCAGAATTGCAACTCTGTCTTGCAATTCTGACTTTGTAACTCGCGATTGTAAGTTTTTATCATCCAATTCTGAGATATAAACTCAATTCAGATTTTTTTTCTCAGAATTGTGAGAGTATATCTTGCAATTCTGACGATTGCGAGTTAAAAAAGTCTGAATTGTGAGATATAAACTCGTAATTCTGACTTTATTTCTCACAATTGTGAGTTTATCACGAAATTCTGAGATAAAAAATCAGAATTGTGAGTTTATATCTTGCGATTTTGACTTTATAACTCGCAACTCACAGACAAACTCGCAATTCTGAGAAATAAAGTCGCAATTCTAAAAAATAAAGTCAGAATTGAGAAATACAGTCACAATTCTAACTTTTTTCCCTCAGAATTGCGTTTATATCTTGCAATTCTGACTTTATAACTCGCAATTGCGAATTTATATCTCAGAATTGTAAGACATAAACTCTATTTATTATGAGATTAAAACGTCACAATAATATTTTTATTTATTTAGAAATAGGTTTATGTTTTTTTTATTTAATTTTATGTCAGTTTATGTTTTTTATTTTAACTAACATAAATGTTTTTTAAATGGTTTTATGGTTTAAATTTTAGATAACATATATACATATATATATAAAAAGCAGCAGGTAGTATTTAGTATATACTGTGTAGTATGCTAGTATGCATTCTGTTCTGAACACAGCCTTTGTATGTGTGTGTGTGTGTGTGTGTGTGTGTGTGTTCTCTTTGAGTATGTATGTGATTATAGTTGCCCTTTGAGTTACTGTGAAAAAGCAGTTATGAATATTAAAGTTTTTCATTTTTACAGCTCTTGGAAAGGATTTTATATTCCTGGAACGTCTGAAATAAGTGAGAGAGAGAGAGGGAGAGAGAAAGATAGGGTGAGCTGAAAGGGAAAAGAGGGAGTGAAATGAAAAAGGAGGCGAAAGAGGAAAAGTTCTATCTGTCATTGCTTTTGGTTTATAAGCCATTTGTTTAGTGTATTGATGTCAGTTGCGTGCGGATCATTCCCGATGCAGGACGGGTCACGTGCTGCACTTTAATTCTGTGGGTCAGGGGTTTGAGCTTTGTTTAAATCCCTGCAGTAGTAACAGTGAAGCGTGCTTTAGCAATCACTCCAAATACTGTCTGACGGAGAGAGGTGGAGCGCAGGAAAGACGGACAAAACGAGCAGAGGAGAAGAAGATGGATAGATAGAAAGGAAGTTGAGGCAATAAGAGGAAAACAGCAAGACAGTACAAAACAATAAGTCTGAGAGATTGAATTGCTGTGACACAGAGATGAGAGACGCGATTACTGATCAGACAGATAAAGAAGCCATATTGAATTTTCACTCTGCTCACTTTGGCTGACTTTTAAAATGCCACTTTGCTGTTTGCAAACTCTGAGACAATGCCTTAATTAAAAGAAAAATATGAAATGGCATTCACAACATTTTTAGTATGCCATATTTTTAACTGAAATTAAATATTAAGTAAGAGGTTTTAATTCTAAATATAAATAGGTTCAGTAATTGAGTTTTAAATTTCTATTCTTTGATGATTAGGGTAAAATAAAAAATGTTTTCCATTGTATTTGGAACATAAAATCGGATTATGACATTATTTATTTATTTTTTATTTTATTTAAGAAAATATTCTAGATTATATATATTTTCTCTTTACCTGTATGATCTTAATTTCAGGGATAAAAATGTTATTGCATGTTTAATAAAAGATTATAATTGTTTTAAGAATATGTTGCATTGATGTATTGTGTGCAATATAATTTATTAAGACAGTACACAGAATCAGTTCTGACTTTACATTGTCTTTCTGTATTACCAAGCTAAACACGCTTGACAAATTTGCTCTCTACTGTAAATATTGCAGCAATCAGAAGTGTCATAGCTGTTTAACTGTGCATGTGTGATTTGTGCACAGCTTAGCGGTCATCAATCAGTGATCCTGTGGCTTCTCAGAGTTAAATGTCAGCTAATGTAGTCTCCACATTAACAGCGAATGCCCTTAGGTTAACTGTACCAAGCTGATTATATTCAGACACAGATTTTGTAAAACTGCGTGTGTGGGACCACAGTCTGTCACATGCAGCTTTTGTGTAACCGGTTAGGTAGTTAATGTAGACTAGCTGTGGCAATCAGTTGTAGTACTTTCACAAATAAACTGGTTTTAATGGCGGTTGCTAATAATCCAGGTGGCTGTTTTTATTTAATATATCTCTTTATTAATTTATTTATTAATAAATTATCTCTTTATTAAAACCAAGCAATAAATAAAATATATTTTTTAATTTATTTCTTAACATTTCTAGCTTTAAAAAATAAAAAATAATAAAATAAAATTGTATTTATTTATTTTGCTTTTCCAAATATTATCAATTTGGTTGTTTGTAGTCTGTAAAGCAAACAATAAAAATAAAATTAAATGAAATGAAATAAAATAGAGTAATGCAGTTCTGTTTTTATACAGGAATTGTTTGTAGTCTGAAAAGCAGGCAATACATATATAAAATAAAATAAAACATCAAATTTACCAAAAACAAAATTAAAATTAAAATTGTATTTATTTATTTTGCTTTCTCAAATTGAATTAATCTAGTTGTTTTTAGTCTGAAAAGCAAACTAAATAAAATAAAATAGTACAATAATGCAGTTTTGTTTTTATACATAAATTGTTTGTAATCTAAAAAGCAAACAATAAAATAAAATTAAATTAAATAATATAATAGAGTAATGGAGTTCTGTTTTTATACATGAATTATTTGTATTTGTATTTGTAAAAGCAAATTAAAATAATATTTATTTATTTATTTACTCTTTACAAATTTAGTCAATTTAGTTTGTGGCCTGAAAAACAGGCAATAAAATAAAACAAATTCAGTAAATTTGTATTTATTTATTTATTTATTTATTTATTTAAAATAAAATAATAAAATAAAATATAAATGCAGTCTTTATACAGGAGATAATAAACTTAAATAAAAATGTATTTATTTATTTGCAAATGTAATCAATTTAGTTGATTACAAATTTAAAATAAAATTTATATATATTTGTTATTTTTATTTTCCAAATGTAAGCAATTTAGTTGTTTGTAGTCTGAAAAGCAAACAATAAAAATAAAATAAAATAAAATAAAATAATAGAGTAATTCAGTTCTGTTTTTTAATTTAAATTAAGTAAGTAAATAAATATTTATTATTATTATTATTATTATTATTTATTACATATTATATATTTTTATTAATAAGTAAGTAAATAAATAAATAGATAAATCTGCACCAAATCACATTGATATGGAGTGAATTTGAATTAAATCTGATTTATTAAAATGTGTTTCAGCCTGAATTGTTAGGTCAAAACTTGTTTTTCAGGATATTTTATACACAATGCACATATTACAGTTGTTCCATTTCACCCATTTTTACTCACTCCTACCTTATATTTCCAACTTTGCAGCTTTTACTGTAGAGTAAATGTTGAGTGTAATATAGTGCCACTAATGGCTGCTAGTGGTACAGAAATTACACACCTCTACTTCAACAACAAACATTGGGTTACACTTAATAACTTTGACCAATTTGTTTCGTATTAAATGGAAGTCTTACTCATAATCTTCCTTATAAACACGACTGTGACGTAAAATGCATGAAAAGCATAGGATGGCGTATAGATGTGGATAATGTCCCTCACGCAAGTCTGGCCAATAAGACATAGTGTTTAATACGGTTTGAATTGGCACCCTGGAGTGCAGTGTCATTTGGCGCTTGCATTACTTCTAATGGTGTAGCCATTAAACGCAACTGCCCTTGAATTAGACTCACCTCTCAAACGCTCGCTCTGTTATTTCTCTAACATTAGGTACATTACCGCAGCCAGCCTATTAGTCGTTTAAGCCGCAGTTTGAAAGCTTTCGAATGCAGTCAATGAAAGGTATGTAATTGATATTTTCGAAGGCTTTTTATGAGGGCTCTTTTGTCGAGAGCCGAGTGAAGGAGAACGCCTGGAAGTCTGCCCGCGTTCCCACTGGAAACGAGTGGGAGTTTTTGCACCTTGAGCCCGGAGACGGGCGGCAGGTGTTCGTGGGTGAGTCTGGACGCGGATCAGGTGAATCTCCCCAGGAGAATCACGAAAACAGGGCTTGAGAGAGAGACAAGAGAGCGTGAATCACCTGTGTGGGAGCTGCTCTGATTACACTACGTCCGATGGTGTCCGAAAATGGAGATTGAAAACAATATCGCACTCCTACGCACGATTAAATCAGTAGCTCAGCCAGAATGGAATATTCTGGCTAATCTTTTACTCGCTCTCATGCTGTTCCAAACCTGTCTGTCTTCTGTGCTACACAAAAGGAGATATTTAGATAAACGTTCACGCCGCTCCTGTCCAAAAAGGCAAAAAAGCACCCTAAAAATGCGTCTTGCGTATTTATGTTTGACAGATTCATTGGACTGGACTGCATTCAAGTCCTATTATTATTATCAGTTTGGTTGTTCCCCCGAGAATAAAACCCATGATTTTTCAGGGTGGTGCACCATTCAGAATAAGACTGAGTAAGAATGCCTTGCAAAATTTCATTGAACTTTATAAATAATAAATTGCAATAAAGTGGGTTGATTGTTTTGTTGACTTATTTATTGCACTAAACTGCAATAAAAACAAAATGTAAACTGTCTTTTTTTTTATAAATAAATTACATTATAAAATAAATCATTTATATTATATTTTTAATTATATAAATAATTAAATAATATATTATAAATATTAACATTAAAACATGAATATAATATATTACTATTAATATAAATATAAAATATAATTCAGTTGTTAAATAAACTGCATTTAATAGCGGTTGCTAATAATCCAGGCGCCTATTTATGTATTTAATATATTTCTTTCTTTATTTTTATTTTTATTTGTTTATTTATTTATTTATTGCAACTTTAATCAATTTAGTTGTTTGTAGTTTGAAAACAAAACAATCAATTAATAAATTATTTATTTATTTATTTATCTATTTAGTTTGTATTTCCCTCTTTAATCCGTTTAATTTAGTCTGAAAAGCAGATAATAAAAATGTAATTATTTAATTATTAATTATTTTCCCTTTCCAAATTTTATCAATTTCGTTGTTTCGTTGTTTGTGGTGCTAAAAAGCAGACAATAAAATAAAGCAAAACAAATTTAAAATAAAATAAAATTTGCATTTATTTATTTTGCCTTTCCAAATTTAATTAGTTTTGTTGTGTGTAGTCTGACAAGCAAACAGTAATAAAGTTTAATAATAAAGTTTCTTTAAATTCTAGTAATGTAAATTCCCATAACGATCATTTCAAGTTCCAGTTCAACTTGCTGTTTAATAGCAAGTTCAGAATTTTTTAAGCAATTTTGTTTTGTTACCCTGTAAGGGAAAGAAATAGGACTCTTCTATGTCCGGTTATCCTATCATTGCTTTGCTGACATCTCGACTGTGAACCTCAAGCAAATGGGCTCTCGTTAGAAGAACAGCTCGTTCAAACTCTGGAGCCACAGCCTGAACAGTTGTAGAGATTATTAGTGGAAAAACTTTTGCCAACTTTCCCCCCCGTCTTTATCCGGGCAAACTCACTGATCTGTGGTGCCGTCTGAAGCTGTCAGGTGTTCGTTTCCCCTTCATGAGCACAGGAAGTGAGAACTGCATAGGTCAGATAAAAACTCCACTCTCTCCTCCAGATGGGGAGCACATCTTTTCCACAGTTTTACTAGGATCAGCTACTTATAAAATTTGCATGCTCCACATTTACCCAATTAGTAGTGCTGATGCAATCAATATGCAGCCAATTAAACACATGCTTCCTTTAAACGGCAACATGTTGGACTGTTACTGCAACTCGGAATTTCCTGCATCCTATTTTTAGTAAAGTGCAAAAGCATGCAAATTTAAGTAAGAATATCCCACATCTAGATTCTTAGTAGTATGCATAATTAGCATTAGTGCATCCTAAATCATATTGTTTGGTATACTATTTTCAATGTATGCATGGCGTTTGGACTAATATTGACCATACAGGTGTTACTAATTAGCATTGCATCAAAAAATATATGATTTAGGATGCACTAATGCTAATTTTGCATACTACTAAGAAACCATACGCAAATTAGGATGCAGCCTAATATTGCTTTTATATGCCTCATAGACATTTTATATGCCTTTTATATTGCTTTTATATGCCTCATAGTACTACTTAAGTATATTTTTGAGCTGAAAAATAGTTTATTGTATCAAGAAATTCCAAGAAGCCGTTTTAGAACTTAAAAATTAATAATGAATTTAAAAATAATGCAGATGCAAAGAAAGATTTTTTTTTACTGTATGTCTCAATACTTCTGTACTTTGTCTTACTACAAACTGAAAAGTACATACTTTTAGTGTGCAGTAGAAGAATGTAAATTGTGGAGCAGCCTGTGAGTCAGTGTAGTGGAAAGTGAATCTGTTCATGAATGTAGATTTGTGTGAAACATCTGTCACACTGACATTCTGGGAAAAGTTTGCTGACATATTGAGCAGGTTGAAGTGAATTATCACCATTAGCACGGAGGAGTGGGTTGTTTCTGTAGAGCTGGAGCTTTTCAATGATGATGACGCACGTAATGAATCTATAACATGCTGAGCGGCCCACGTGTTCTGAGAACTGTGTCAAGAGACAATTTGTCCTATGTTAAAAACAATACATCAAACACTTCATGTAAGATTTGTAAGATTCCAGTGCTGCTTCTTTAACGCTAACTTGTAAATTGCGTTGCATTTTATCTCAGATAAAATACATCTGTACATCTGTGTTTCTGCTTTTACTACCAGTGCACCTTGGAAAAGGATTTCCTGTAGCAGTAAAACTGCTAATTCATTTAAAATTATTATAATTATTCGTGCAGCATGAGCTCATATTAATTGAGAAACTTCATGGAATTTTTGTACTTACAAAAATTCATTTCTCACGCCTCATAGCCTTTTTTAAAATGAACTGGTGAAGACAAAAAAAGTGTTTGAAACTGTGGATGGCTCCATCAATTTTGAGTCACTTTGACCCAGAAACACTTCGAGTTTTAAGCTCTGAAATAAAGTCTCAGCCATCATTTGAATAATGATGCAACAGAAACATGAAAATAATAATTCCATTTTAACTTAAAAGAGTCGAAGTGACCCAAAATGATGGACCAGATCACAAATCGTGAAGAAACTTCTGAATGCTGGTCACTCACAGGACCTAATATATGCTTTTTCACTTAAATTTAAATATATTTTTGCCAAAAATCTTGATGTTGATTTTAAAACAATTGTCTTTTTGGATTTCAGACTTTCGGTCATTCATGTACTGTTACCCATGATCCTTCATTTTTGACATTTGTGTCTTTTTATCTTTCAGAGATTGGCTAAAGAAGCTGAAGATATCCAACGAGAGCATTCATGGCAAGATGCAATCAAAGTAAGAATATTATTTGCTTTTCTTTCAGTAATAATTACTGCCTCAGACATTTACATGACAGTTTTTATCAATAAGTGCTACTTTAGTATCACTATTAAGGTTAGATATACTGTTAAGGTTTTTGGTAATATTTTGAATTAGATTTTTACATTATTGGTTTTCTTTTCAATTTTACGTTTTAGAAAAACTAAATTCATTTTAAATGTCATTTTGATGTGCGTTTTTGTCATTTTTGTTGTCTGTATAGTTTCTCTATAGTTTTTAAGTTTAGGTTTTTAATTTTAGTTTATTTAATTTTAGTTATTCTAGTACTTTAGCTTAAACTAGATGAAAATAAGAAATGTTTATGAGTAGCTCAAACTTTTTTTGCTTAAGCTTTTTTTTTTAATATATATTAATTTAATTTTTATTTAAAAAATAGAAATTTTGTTTTATATTTAAAATAGATGTTATTTTTATTTAATGATAATAATTTTTAATGTTTATTTTTATTTAATGACAACTACAATTAAAAACTTAAACTTGAAAAATATATAGACCCTATACAGGGTCAAAATGACAAAATTCATTTTACAGTTTTTAATTTTGTGAACAATGCCATGAAGACCTTTCAAAAATGTGCATGAAAAGTTGGTCTGATAGACAGACAGACAAACACACAGCTGCTAATGTATTGACATGCCAACAAATCCCACACCAGCCTTTGGTTCTTCTATAACTAGCTGGTAAGTTAACATTAAGCGTGTCAGTTGGCCTGTATTTTTACATAGGCGCACAGTTGCTTTAAAATAGTCCCTGGTCTGGGATGCCCCATTGACTACTCACTGAGCCTATTTTTCAGTGCAATTGACTGGCCGAGTTAGTCACGTTGTCAAATGCAAGAGTAACTCTTTCATTGAAAGCTCCTTGAGCAAAAGCCCCAGGCGCCCTTGGAGGGACGGAGTTCAGACGCCACAGTGGCATTATGAGGAAAAGTCTGAATCTGTGAGCTTATGTGCAGTGACAACCAAGGGATTGTGCAGATCGCTGACTAGTTTGATATTTCATTTCCCTATTACTAGACTTTTTGCTCTTGTAACCTTTACAAAAAAATTACTGTGGTGATACTATGCTGAAGTGATACAGTATATGCATGGTGAAGTGATATCTAATGAATTTGTATTTGTATGATACTCCATATTTCAAATTATACCAATGATGCATGTGCTTCAAGACTTTATATCATGATATTGCACATGTCTGAATAGCCTTATGCCAAATCCAAATGCATAAATGTGATGGTGATGGTGATGTGTATGAACTTTGGGCAGAGCCTTTTTTTAAACAGGCCTCATCGTTGCTGCAAAAACAGACACTATACCAATGCATACCATACGTAGGACACACACTGATACAAACACACATACATGACACACACACACTGCTGTGTGATGTCGGCTGTCTCCAGGGAGACCGTGCTTTGCTGTCATGCTACACTTCCCACAAATGGATTTTTAACCCCGTTGCTCCCGCGGGATATTTGAGAAAAGGCTCTAAAACTAATAATTACGAGACCTCCTCTCTGAGAGCCCATCTCTATTCATGGCTGCTTAGCCACTAAAGTCAGCAGTGAAGGAGGGAGGCGATGGAGAACGCGGAACGCTGTCTGTCACCCCGCATGTGCCCGCATCAGCTCATATGACCTGACAGACTTCTGATAGACTACAGATTTTATTACACACACACACGCACATACTTAGACATAGGTTGTTGTTTTTTTTCCTCTGTGCATTAGTGGAAGGCTGTTTCGGGAGATTTAGTAAAGCCTTGGTTGCCTTTGTAGGTGGGTAGGGAAGTCAGCATCTATATTTTAAATGCATGTTATTGATCTTATTGTGAATGATTCATCCATGCATTAGTTTTATTTAAATGTTTTATTTTTTGACCGATTAATCATAAAGTCGGCATGCAATGGAAATTGATCCTGTGGTCGACCACCATGAATGTAGATCGCAGCTGAGATCATTTGAGAGTTTAATGTAGAAATGCACCGATTGCAATTTTCTTTCTTTTTTTTTTTGTAAGTGTGACCTGCCTATACCGATTTTTGCAGATTCCAATTTTCTTTCTAAGAACTATAATTGACAGCATATTCAAACCAAAAACTATCCTTTTTTTTGCAATGCAAAAAAAAAAAATTACATATTAAAAGATTATCAAACATTACAATTCCCCCAAATTATGCAAATTTCAAATGCATAAATACTTTTATAAGATTAATGTTTTAAATATTTTTAAAACATACAATTAAGAAATGTTGGTAAAAATTCAATGATACTTTTAAATATGAAACCAGACCACCAGTAGGTGGTGGCAAATGACTGTAAGTCTTTTAGTCATTCAGTCGGTTCGTTCAAATGCAGGTTAATTCAGAAACGAGGCAAATGACTGTTTTTTATGAATGGGCTTCTGAATCATTGACTCACTTGATTCATTCAAAAACGTGGATTCATTCAGTAACAAAACTCCACTGTGTTGTTCAGAGACACTGTAGCTATTTTTCATCCACGTAACTGAGCAAAAACAGGCAATATTGTGTCTAAAATGTAAGTCACTTAATTTTAACTTCTTGTTTATTGAACTACTGTTGTAAAAATCAGCGTCACATTGCAATCATGTTAATATTCGGGGAAATGTTGTGCAATGTTGCTTACCTAAATCATATGTTATAAATATCTTTTTTTTTCGTACCGCAGTATGCATCTACAACTTTCTGTGAGTGCTGTTGCGCTCATTTGTTTTGATTTCTAAACGAGTCTCTCTCACATACTCACTAAGGCCGCGCAAGCCTCATCTGACACAACACAAATACATTATCAGTCACCGTAAGTGTGATGTCAAAACTAGCTAATTCCGGTAAGATCTCATATTGAGATCTTAGGATTTAGTATCTTAAATACTAAGATGTATTGACTATAATGTGAGAACAGCACACTTTTAGCAAAACATGTTTCTGGCCTTAAATAAATAATTTTCCCAAACAAGTAAATTTGCTGAAAATGTATTCACCCTCAGGACATTCAGAACAGATTTGAAGAAGTTTAGCATCACATGCTCATCAATGGATCCTCTGCAGTGAATGGGTGCCGTCAGAATGAGAGTCCAAACTGCTGAAAAAAACATCACAGTAATCCACAAGTAATACACACCACTCCAGTCCATCAATTAACATCTTGTGAAGCTAAAAGCAGAATGTTTGTAAGAAACAAATCCATCATTACGATGTTTTTTAACTTTAAACCATCTCTTCTGGCAAAAAATTACCATAGTCCATAGTCTATAATAAGGCTTCCTCCTGTTGTCCTCTCTCCAAAAATCCAACCCACATATTTGTTTAGGATTGTTTTGGCTTGTAAACGGAGCTTGATCTGTGCGTATTTCTCTCCTGATTCAGGGGAAATGACTTTGTTAAAAATGTCTTGATGGAGTTGTTTCTTACAAACATGCAGCTTTTCATTTAATGAGATCACTTCTGGACTATAATGTGATGTTTTTATCAGCTGTTTGGACTCTTGTTCTGACGGCACCCATTCACTGCAAAGGATCCACTGGTGAGCAAGTCACGTAAAGCTAAATTTCTCTGAATCTTCTGATGAAGAAACAAACTCATCTACATCTTGGATGGCCTAAGAGTGAGTAAATTTTCAGTAAATGCTCAATTTTGGAAGAACTGTTCCTTTAAGTGAAATTTTCCATTGCTCATTGTTTGGAGACACAATTAAAACGTTAATAAACTCTCATTTATGCATTGGAAACCATTGCTTTCCTGACTATTGAAAACAGTCAAAGCACAAACACGTGTTGACTTGCACTTGTTTGCTAATGGTAAAGGTCAGAACTGTCACATCTTTACATTCTTTTCAGTCTGTTGTTTGTTTCATCATTTCTTTCGTGTCTATTTTGGCAGTATTCATTTAGCCGTCTTTCATATACGGCGTCTCTCTCTCAGTTTCATCAGTCTCTCCTCTCCGCTCACCTTCCTCTTTCACTATCTCTCTCTTTCCTCTCGCACCTCCCTCTTATCTGTCCTCGTTTCTAATCAGGCGTGAAAACAGTTTGAAAATATCATATTGTTGCAAATACTGCAATTGAATCCTAATGGCGTGCGGACATTAATAATGTATTGCGGGGCTGATTTCATTTGCCTTTATAATTAGGCCAGGTAATGAAGCACTGTAGGGGCCAAACCAATTCACCGTCTTCACGGGAGAGACAAGAGCGAGAGGAGGGGCGTCGAGGATGCTGGGATACGGCGAGGGGTCTCTCCATTTGTCGCTTTTAGATTCGTAACAGTTTCGCCCTCTCTTTTGGAGCGACGCAGTAATTAGATTAGTCTCACATGCTCTTTAGCACATTAGGAGCGCAAAAACGCACGCGTCTCAGAGCGACGGCTGGAGGAAATATGAGAGATGGAGAGAAAAAGAGGCCTTTGTGTCACACGGTTCAGATGCAAAAAAGAGACATGCTTAGAAATAGTGCTGGGAAAGTTTGCTGCACTAACTAGTCAGGGGCAGGTGATATTAGTGGAGGGATGTTTTCAGGGAAATTTCGGAGAAATTTTTCACTAAATCATTGTTTGTTTGGATCAGGGTTATTATAGCTAACTAAAACCATTAAAAACATTTTCAAAAATCTACATTTTAAATTGTAGAAATAAACATTAATTGAAATTAAATATTAACAAACTCTGTATTTAACCTAGGTGAAAAGGCAACATCTTTTTTTTTAATGTGAAAACGACTAAAACTGAAATAAAAAAAGAGTACAAACTATATATGACATATATAAAATAAACTAATAAAAAAAATTTTTTAACGTGTCACGAATTTGTATTTGTGCACATTTTTTTGTTTACTTTAAAGCAGTTATTTTAATATTATTTAAATACTATTATAATATAAACTTCTAATATATATAATATAATATAATATAATATAAAACTTTATAAAATAATATAAAACTATTTCAGTTAGTTGCCAAGCTGGAATTTCTGATTTTCATTTTTTAGTTTTAATTTAATTTAAAGTTTCAGTAATAATTTAAATTATTTTTTGTTAAGTTTTTCTTTTAATATTTATATTTTACGTTTTATATTTTATTTTTAATATTTATATACACTACCGTTCAAAAGTTTGGGGTCAGTAAGACTTGTAATAGTCTTTAAAGAAGTCTCTTATGCTCATCAAGGCTGCATTTATTTGTTTAAAAATATAGAAAAAAAAACAGTAATATTGCAAAATGTTTTTACAATATAAAATAATGTTTTTTTATTTTAACATACTTTAAAGTAGAATTTATTCCTGTGATGAAAAGCTGAATTTTTATCAGCTGTTACTCCAGTCTTAAGTGTCACATGATCCTTCAGAAATCATTCTAATATGCGGATTTATTATTAGAATGATCAATGTTGGATAATATCAACAGTTGTGCTGCCAAATATTTTTTGGAACCTGTGATTTTTTTTTTTTTTTTTTTTTTTTTTTTTTAAGGATTCTTTCATGAATAACAAGTTTAAAAAGTACAGTGTTTATTCAAAATATAAATATTTTATAACAATGTAAATTATTTATTATGAACTTTTAATAAACTTTTAATTATTAACTTAATACAACCTTGGTGAATAAAAGTATTAATTTCTTAAAAAAAAAAAAGAAAAAAAAGAAACAGTAAAAAAACTTTTGAACGGTACTGTATTTATATATATATATATTTTTTAACAATTCTGATTTAAAGCACTTTGGGATTCTCACTAGTGACACCTGCAGTTAAAATATAAAACTCCTATTTAAAATTGTAGTTTTACTGAGAGTGAGTTTGTCTGATCATGTGACAGTAAAAAATTATTTTGCCCCTTTAATTAATTTCACTAGATTGTAATGTTCAGTGGCTAGTTTTAAAGTAGCTTCCCCAACTCTATGATATATGATATGATATGCATGCGCTCGTTTTCTAACTAGAAAAGCTGGTTAAAATCGCCTTCCTTTGATGGTCTTTTCACGTCAAGGTCACAGCTTGCTTTGAAGCCCTGACACAAATGAAATGTCCTTTAGTGTGCGCACAGTACACAAACCCGCAGCCGCGTCTGTTTGCTTAAGTGTATTCCCATAAACGCGTCCGCGTGTGTGTTTCTCTATGCATGGCCAACTGTGGGAACGAGAACACCTGGCCGTCCGCGTGTGTTTGCGAAGCTCTTGTTCGGTACCTGCCTCAGTCCATCTGTGCTTTGTGCTAACAGAGGTGACATCATCGGCCCAGATTCCCAGAATACCGTGGCTGCTGTTGCCGTAGCGACCGGCGAGGCAGCTCGTACTTCATTGCGCGAGTCACCATTACTTTGCCCCGTGCGCTTCCCCTGATGGCCAGACATCGCAGCTGCCATACACACTTAATTACCATGACAGCCGTGATAGATAACCGCACACCTCATCCGTGCGTCTGTCCTCACCGTCACTCTGTTAACGTGCATACTCGCTCATCACCGTCGTCAAACACTATGAGACACTTTACATAAAGACGTCAATTATTGACATACATCATACTGTGCAGTTTTATATGCAGTAATAAGCGGAATAAAATATTTAACTTTTTTCAAAGGTGGAAATCATATTAATTCGTTTATTTTTAATATGAAAATTTATAAAAAAATATTCCAGGTATTTCTTCAATTTTATTTTCCTGGATAAAAAATAAGCTCAGTATTTTTGAAGATAGAAATCATATTAGTTTGTTTATTTTTAACATGAACATTTATTAAGAAATATTCCAGGTATTTAATTTAATTTAATTTAATTTTACTTATTTTCTTTGATGTAATATTAAATTCAGTACTTTTTTAAAGTTGGAAATCGTTTTAGTTAGTTTTTCCTTCAGGAACTGATGTCATTTTGGAGGGAAATCAAACACAGAAATCAATAGCATATTAGCATTTGTAAATAATTAAGTCAAATTAAAATACAAATTTGCATTTACTTAAATTTTATATATATATTGAACTTATAATGAGTATATATATATATATATATATATATATATATTTTTTTTTTTTTTTTTTTAAATGCTAAAAATAAAATAAATATATAATTTATATATATATAATCTATGAAATTATAATATAGTTAATAAAATTTTTACATAATGTAATAAAAGTGTATATACATATACACATACACATTTTTAAAAATGTTTTATAACCTATTTAATATATATGATTCTTCGACATTTTAATTGCAAATAATGTCTTTAATAAAATTGTAAAAATTGTTTATACATTTTTATTAGTTTACAATATATTTGTGTGTGTGTGTGTATATATAAAAAAAAAAAATAATATAATACAAAATAATATGCATATACACATTTTTTATCTTTAATAATATTTTATACCTATTATTATTTTATTTGATTATTTTATATTTTAAAATGTCAACTATTATTTTTTATATATTTGACTAATAATTTGACTTTATAATAAGTATGTTTTATGATATTAAAAAGTATGGAATATATATATATATATATATATATATATATATATATATATACATATATTTTTTTTTATGTACTTATTTATAGATATATATTTTTTATTATAATAATAAGTAATGTAATTAATAACATCGAAAGTGTCAGAGATTAATCGAAACATATTTCTGAAGTCCAAAATATTCATAAGGCCCTGCATAACAGACATGACCTGACTGTCCTTGTCAATATAATGGCATGTGAATCATCAAGATAGCATTGTATGATCCCATATCACGTCTATATATAATGTTTGACGTGTTGTATTTGTTTGTCCAGCCACCCATCTCTATCCACAATACAGAATGAGCTGTTTGAATGCAGCTCTTGTCATGTTTGACCACAGTATCGAGCTCTCGTGGCTCGGCTTGTAATAACAACAGCGCTAGTCGTGGCACGCCGGCCTTTTAAATCCATCTGAATGCAATAGTGTGTGAAATAGTCGTTAAATTCTTTTATTGCGTCTTATTTCTCAAGGTCGTTTAGGCCAGCCTCTCTGTCACAATTGGTTTGAGAGCCATTTCTTGGCTGATTAATGCGATTGTCTCGTTTAAACTGGTGCAGGCAGCACAACGACTACCAAAAGACTACATCTCCTCCGGCTCGCTGACTAGACCACTGTTTTCACTGGATATTGCAATACCATATTTAATACGCCTGACGAGACGCTGTTGAGAAGAATAAACAAGGATTGTGTCAGATCTAGACCTGAACGTGATGAGAACATGCGGTTGTCTTGTATATCTGTCAGGCATCATGGATTTCAACAATGTAAATGCAATTGATTCTGTAGTACAGCTTGTAGTATTTTCAGTATGTCAGTGTTATTTTGTTTTTCTGTTATACATCTGGTTTTATTAATTATATTTGCTCAGACATACAGTATGCATGTACTCTTTGAATACACACACACATATACAATATAATATGGTAAAAGTATATAATATTTTGAAAAATATAGAATATAAATGTTTATATTTTTTTTAAATCTTATTTTTTGTTATTAAATGTATTTATTTTTGTATAATAGTTTTGTTTTTATATATTATACATTTTAGTTGTAGATATTTATGTAATGTAATAAAATTATTTTATTTATTTATTTATAGATTGATTGAAAATATTTCTTAAGTAATATATTTTCATTTGAAACTTTAATCAACTTTTTGTCCCCTTCCCCCAAAAATATTACATATTTATGATATATAATATGGTAAAAGTATAATATGTTTGAAAAATATAGAATATAAATGTGAATAAAAATATAGAATATAATGTGAAACTTTTTCTATTAAATATTTTTTAAAAATCATATTTTTGTTAATAAATGTAACTGTTTTAGTATGGTTTTTATATATTATTTTAAACATTTTAGTTTTATATTTTATATAATAAATATAAATATAATAAAATAGTATTATTTATTGATTTATTGATTGACTGGAAATATATCTCATTAAGTAATATATTTTAATTTGAATCTTTAATAAACTTTTTGTCCCCTCCCCAAAAAATATTACATACATTACAAAACATTTTTATATAATGTCTGCCAACATTGTTGAATTAAATTGTATAATATATTATACAAATATTATATATAAATATTTTAACTAAATATAGTTATATAATTATAAATATATATAATATGTTTTAATATAAAAAATATGTAGAATAAATAAATGTTTAACACAGTTACTAAATAACGACATTCTTATTTATATAAACGAAAAACACACAATCATACACACACATATATATATATATATATATATATAATAAAATGTACATATCTTCTAAATATACACAAATATATAATAAATTAAATGTACAATAAAATAACATTTACTGATAATAAACCAAATAAAAATGAATACATATAATATACATGATCTCTTCATTTTATCTGTCAACATTTTTAAAATAGTACATAAATATAAATAATATATGATAAAAAATTAACTCAATTTGACTCATAAGAGTCATTTGTTACTGAATTTGACTAGTACCTTTTGATGTACATTTGCATAAAGTGAATGTGTATAAAATAAAAGCAGAGTCCACTGCAATCGCAAACTGTAGCTGCTTTTTAATAAAGCTCTGCAACATGCTATTATGATAATAGCTGCATTTGTTTTTGCTGCGCTTAGCACTAAAATAATAACTATTTTCAATGTGGCACAACCCATTAATGCGGTTACAATCGTACCATCACTACAATTACTGCTCTATTCATTATCACTGAATGCATTTGGATGGTTTGGTCCGTATCTATTTCTGCTAGCGTTAGCTGTGCTTATCAGCGTATGTCGCTGTACTTGTAGCTGTCAGTCTGAAGGTAAAGAGCTGCGAGGAAGCCCAGGCCTGTTTGATTAGATGTGTTTGAAGGGTGTTGTGAGGAAAGGCTGGCGCTGCGTAAGACAGCAACGAGAGGAGCGACAGAGAGAGAGAGAGAGAGAGGAGGAAGATATGTGCACTTTCCATCCAATGTGTCAGCAGTATGTTTGAAATGCATTAGCGCTAATAGCTGTGCCATTAGAGGAGAGGAGAGAGGAGAGGAGAGCGCTCTGTGCTGAGAGAGACACTGCCGTCTTCCAGGCCATTTGCCATAATCATCATTCTGTAATCAATCAAGCCTTTCATCAGAAAACAAGAAGCTTGCATTATTTTCAAGCAGTTCTTCTTTTGACATTGCATTCATGAAATGCACCCTGTGTGTGTTTAAATGTATGTTACGGGATGAAGAGATGAAGTCACTCAGATACTGTATGTGTGACACTAAATTACAGTTTTAAAGATTTGCTGGAACAAGAAGTATAAAAAGTGTAACTAAGTTTTTGATGTTGTTTTTTTTTTTTAATAAAATGAACAAAACTTGCTGATATGTTGCTAGGGTGTTGCCACAAAATTTGAGTAGTCATGTGTGGTTGATAAGGTGTTTTGAGTAGTTTGAATGTGTTGCTATGCAGTTGCTAAGGTGTTATGACTAATTTAGGTGCCACTTTGTGGTTGATAAGGTGTTATGAGTAGTTTGAATGTGTCGCTAGGCAGTTTCTAAGGTGTTGTGACTAATTTAGGTGCCACTATGTGGTTGCGAAGGTGTCATGAGTGGCTTGAATGTATTGCTAGGCTGTTGCTAAGGTGTTATGAGCAATTTAGTTGCTGCTGTGGTTGCTAGGGTGTTATGAGTAGTTTGATTGTGTTGCTATGCAGTTGCTAAGGCGTTCAGTGTAGTTTAAATGTGCAAATGAGTAGTCTGGGTGTCACTATGTGGTTGCTGTGTGGTTTGTATGGTTTTGAAGTAGTTTAGGTATCATGCTGAGTAGTTTTAGGTATGTTGTTGTGCAGTTGCTATGGTGTTTGAGTAGTTTAGGTGACACTGTGTGATGCCACATGGTTGCTATGGTTTTGAGTAGTTTAGGTATCTCGTTTAGGTACTAAACTAGTTGTTGCTAAGGTGTTCTGAGTGGTTTTAAGTATGTTGATGTGCAGTTGCTATGGTGTTCTAAGTAGTTTGGGTTTCACTATGCAGTTGCTATGGTTTCCAGTAGTTTAGGTATTGCTACGCAGTTACTAAAGTGGTGTGAGTAGTTTGGATGTGTTGCTATGTAGTTGCTAAGGTGTTCTGAGCAGTTGTAAGTATGTTGCTGTATGGATGCTAAGGTGTTCTGAGTAGTTCAGGTGTCACTATGTGGTTACTATAGTTTCAAATAGTAGTTTAAGTATCGTTATGCAGTAACTAAGGTGGTTTGAGTAGTTTGAGTGTGTTGCTATGTGGTTGCTAAGGTGTTCTGAGTAGTTGTAAGTATGTTGCTGTGTGGTTGCTATGGTGTTCTGAGTTGTTTAGGTGTCACTATGTGGTTGCTATGGTTTCGAGCAGTTTAGGTATCACTGTGCATTTTTTGAGGTGGTTTGTGTAGTTTGAATATGTTGCTATGTGGTTGCTAAGGTGTTCTGAGTAGTTTTAAAGTATGTTACTATGGTGTTCTGAGTAGTTAAGGTGTCACTTTGTGGTTGCTATGGTTTTGAGTAGTTTAGGTGTTGCTATGCGGTTACTAAAGTGGTTTGAGTAGTTTGAGTGTGTTGCTATGTGGTTGCTAAGGTGTTCTGAGTAGTTTTAAAGTATGTTACTATGGTGTTCTGAGTAGTTAAAGTCTCACTTTGTGGTTGCTATGGTTTTGAGTAGTTTAGCTATTGTTATGCAGTTACTAAAGTGGTTTGGGTAGTTGGAATGTGTTGCTGTTCAGTTGCTAAGGTATGTTGAATAGTTTTGAGTATGTTGCTGTGTTTGCTAAGGTGTCCTCAATAGTTTAGGTCTCACCTTGTGGTTGCTAAAGTGTTATGAGTAGTTTGAATGTGTTGCTATGCAGTTGCTAAGGTGTTGTAAGTAATTTAGGTGTCACTGTGTGGTTGCTGAGGTGTTTTGTGCAGTTATTTGTGTTGCTATGCAGTTGCTATGGTGTTCTGATTTGATTTGAAACACTGTATTCCACAATACAATGTGAAATTCTGTTTTCTTTAGTATTGCATTTTTTATGCATATTTTTTATACATAGATTCAAGCATTGTAATAAGGTCATGACGTTTGTCACATTTAAAAAACAAAAACAAAAAAACAATAGTAGTATGTACTGCACAGTGTGGTAGTATTTGATTTCAGTCAGTCACACACACACTCAGTGTATTAGACAGTCATACATGATCAGTAACATCAGACGCCTGAGGCAAACACGTCTCACTCTTCCATCATGTTCATTTTGTGGGTCTCTCTCCTCTGGAGGGTCAGTAACGCAGGTTGTGTGTTCATTATCTCTCCCGTGGATATGCCTCCTGCCTCCAGAAGCTCAACCTGCAGCTATAAAGACTTACAAAGAGTTCACAGACTCCCACAGCCCTCTACATCTGCATTTTACACCCGCAGCAGATGGATTTCTTAGAAATACGGCTTAGTGAAAAAGTGCCTTAAACATTTTTGGAAATCTGTCATTGTTTACTCGTCATCAAGTTTTTCCAAACCTTTCTTCTGTTGAGCACAAAAGAAGCTATTTTCAAGAACGTTGATAACCATACAAGTGACGGTAGCCGTTGACTTCTATACTATTGTAAAATAATACTGTGGAAGTCAATGGCTACCATCAGCTGGTATGGTTTGATCACTCACTGAGTTGAACTAGAGAATCGAATCAGTGTCAGACCAGTTTGGATCAGTTGATTCGTTGGAATAATTTGACTCTGTTTCTTACATAAATCTGTTGTACAGATTCAAAAGACTTTGTATGGACTATTTTATGATGCTTTAATGTCCATTTAAAAAGCTTTGAATGTCCCCAATTGTAACCTCAACTGTCTTTGTGTGTTTCATTGAAAGTCATATAGGTTTGGAACAATAATTGATGACCAAATTTTATTTTTTGGGCAAACTACCCCTTCAAGTTAATAGAGACAAATGAAAACTGTCTTTAAAATTTAAAACTCAGACAGCTATTTCACTGAATGCTTGTTAAAAAAAAATAGGAGGGTGATTAAAAAACACATACAGTTTAACACTGAGTTAAACCAAAGTATCAAGCTGATAGAAATAAAATAAATGGCATAACAAAATAAGAAGAAAATACAACAGCTAGAACAAATTCACAGCCGTACACTCTGTACGCTCAAGGACGTAAAAATGGAAGAGGTCCAGAATGGTGGTTGTTCTTATACATCTCTACTTTTAGCTTGATTAAAGGTCTTAAAGATGGCCCTCTAAGGCCGGTAATGTATTCAATGGCTAATGGACCCCAGGCACTTAGAGGGGCCAGGGAGAGAGAGCAGCTCTCGTTCCACTTTGAAGAGCCAATTATCTCAAACACTGTTTTTATTGTGGCAGAGCTGCACTGCTTGGCTGCAGGGCAAAGCTGGCACCAAATGTAGTACCGATCCGTGCCATTAGTGGTCAGAGAAATGGACGTACTGTACAGATACCAGAAAGACACACTGGGAAAATATGCCAAGAGATGACAAAAATGATTGGAATGGATACTTTTTAAATAGCAAGTGAAGTATATGCAAAACTTTTTAGATATGTCCCTTGGCCTCATTCAGCAAGTGGCATGCCATATATATATATATAATTTTTATCATATATTATTTATATTTATATACGGTTTTAAAAAATGTTGGCAGATAAAATGAAGAAAATCATATATGATATGTATTTCTTTTTATTTAGTTTGTTTATTATCACTAAATATGTTTTTTTTAATTGTATATTTAGTTTATTCATTATATACTTATCTATATTTAGAGGTCATGTAAATTTAATTTATTTATTTCTAAAATAATATTGTTATTTGTTTATTTATTTATTAACTGTAATGAAACATCTATTTATTCTAAACATTTTATATATTTAAACATATTTATAATTAAATATTTAGTTTATTTTTAAAAATATTCTGTAATTTATTTTAAAAATGTTTTCAGACACAATGAAGAAATCATGCATATAATGTTTTATTTATTTATTAGATTGTATATTAAATATTATTATTATAATATACATTTAGTTTATATAATATATATTTATTTCTATTTATTTATTTATTTATTTTTAAATAATGATTAGAAAATAAAAAGAAGTAATAATGTATGCATTTTGGGGTTTTATTATATACTAAATATTATTATATTATGCATTTAGTTTATTCATTATTTATGTTATTTAAAAATGTTGGCAGACAAAATGAAGAGATAATTTATTTAGTTAGTTACGTATTTAGTTAGTCATACCTTAAATATAGTTATAGTATACATTTTATGTAGTATATATTTATTTCTATTTATTTTATTTTAAAATGTTAGAATGAAGAATAAAGAGTGACGAGATAATGTGTATGTATTTATTTATGTAGTTTCATTATACACTAAATATTGTTATTATATTATGCATTTACTTTATATATGAATGTTGTAGGTTGCCTGCAATGCAAAAATACAGATCTGCATACTGGGCACAGTATATGTACAGTACTGCATAAGTAGTATGTTACTGTGAGCTGTGCTGTGAACAGCCTGAGAGATATAAGAGCCTTCTTCATGATGAAATGATTCTTAATCTCGTCCCATACTTTCAGTCCAGCGCACATCAACATGCATGTCGTCTGCACGCGCTGCCTCCAGTGGTTGCCTTGGTGACCCTTCAGCTTTTGTAATTTTAGCATCCTGATTGGAGTCGTCTCTGTAATTTACTGGAGTGTCTCTCCTCCAGGTAGAAACACTCAGGCTGCTTTAGCTCTCAGCCTCCTCTGCACTTCTGCAAACCACGTCTTCACTGAATATTCTGATGCTTCTCTCCGGGAGCCATCACACTTCTGCATGCGGAAGAAGCGGGTAGTTCGCATCAAAGTCAAGGAAAAATAGAAAGGTCAAAGAGAGAGAAAGAGAGAAACTCTTTACCTGCACTGCATACTTTCAGTCCTAACACAAGATCACTCGTCTTCAGTTGTACTGTCTGCGCTCTCTAGTTCTATAGAAAACCTTCTGCATTGGCCGTGAGGTACTGTACTTGTTCACTTAAAGGGATAGTTCACCCAAATATGGAAATTGTCATTTATTACTGCCTGTACATAAAACTTCGTAAACATTTCTGAAGATTTCGACAGAGAGGATGACTTGCAATTTTTTGCCCGGCCAGAATATACTGCTGATGAGCTATGTCAGAACGCCGGCTCCTGCATCAGCAGCACATGCATGTGTCGTCGTACTCTCATGAACGCATGTCGAAGACTGACAGAAGAGAAAGAATTGTTGGATAAAGCTGTTTTTTGTCTTGGCTTTGTAACATTACGGTTGAACCACTAATGTCACATGAACTATTTGTGACCCTGGAACATAAAACCAGTCATTAGGGTCAGTTTTTTGAAGCTTTCTGTTGATGTATGGTTTGTTAGGATAGGACAATATTTGGCCTGTTTGAAAATCTGGAATCTGAGGGTGCAAAATACTGAGTAAATTGCCTTAAAAGTGGTTCAAATGAAGTTCTTAGCAATACATATTACTAATCAAAAATTATGTTTTAAAATATTTACGGTTGGAAATTTACAAAATATCTGCATGGAACATGATCTTTTCTTAATATCCTAATGATTTTTGTCATAAAAGAAAAATTGATTATTTTGACCCTTACAATGTGTTTTTGGCTATTTGCTACTAATGTACCCGTGCTGCTTAAGACTGGTTTTGTGGTCCAGGGTCGTATTTGTGCTTTACTTCCTTCCTTCAATACAGTATGTTGTTATAATCCAGATATTTTTACATGTGACTTGAATAGTTTCCCAATTATTAATTTTTTCACCCTCAGGCCATCTAAGATGTAGATGAGTTTGTTTGTTCATCAGAACATATTTGGAGAAATTTAGCATTACCCTTGCACCAATGGATCCTCTGCGGTGAATGGGTGCCGTCAGAATAAGAGTCCAAACTCCAGTCCAGACTTCAGTAAATCAATCAACGTCTTGTGATGTGAAAAGCTGCGCGTTTGTAAGAAACAAATTCATAATCAGTCCATAATCCATAATAACAGTTTATAATCCACCAGCATATTTGTTGAGAACTGTTTTTTTTTTGTAAACATTGCTTGATCTGTGCATATTTATTGATTCAGACAAGATGACTTTTTCACTGGAGGAAGCATTATTATGGATTATGAGGTCAAATTAGCTATTTTGGCCAAAAGCAATTTGGATTTGTTTCTTACAAACATGCATCTTTTCGCTTCAATTGATGGAGTGGAGTGGTGTGGATTACTTTTGGATTTTTGTGATGTTTTTATCAGCTGTTTGGACTCTCATTCTGACGGCACCCATTCACTGCAGATTGGTGAGCAAGTGATGTAATGCTACATTTCGCCAAATCTGTTCTGATGAACAAACAAACTCATCTACATCTTGGATGGCCTGAGGGTGAGTCAATTTTCAGCAATGTAGGTTAACTATAATTTTAGTGACTTTCATCTCTGAAAGACCTTATAAAGATTCTAATGTTTTGCGAATACCATTAAAGATTATTTATTTTATAGCGTGTTCTCAGAAACGCTATTAGCCCCATGTATGTAATTGCCATGCAGTTCTCGTCTTGTTGCCTGAGGTCTCGCCTTATTACTTGATTTTTTTCCTCGATACCGGCTTTCATAACTGCCACTTACACCACATGTGCACTTTTTGGAGTCGCTTTAGTAAGAAAGCATCCGCAGAGAACATAATTGTAAATGATTGCACAGTCTATATATAAATCGGATGAAAGTTGCCTGACCACGAGGAGTTTGTGGTCTACCGCGTGGCGTCGCGAGGCCGGCCAAACGAGGAGACGGGGCTCAGGGGTTGAGGTGTCTCTAAAGCCTCTCCATCGATCCCTCCATACAGCTGCGATTCAGATCGATAGCTCCCCAAATCCACCTCGCCACGCTCCAAAAGACAACAGCCCATCTCATCACACACTAAACCTCCATGAAGGGCTTTCTCTCCGTGTGCGCGTGTGTGTGACTGGAGGCGAAGTGAAAAGAGAAAACTAGCTCTTTTGAAAACGGCACCTTTTCTCCCGTGGACACGTTCACAATTTGTTGATGAGGTTTTTAACACTTGCATTGAATTAAATGGTGCTGTTTGCAGAGTCATTTTGTCATAAATTTGATACTCGCAGGTTCAGATAAAGTAAAGCGCCACATGTTGATCAGCCGTAATCTTCTGCTTCTTTTAGCATAAAGTCATTTGGAAAACAATCAGTGGTTTATTTCACAGCTAGTTAGTCCGTCGATACAGCGTTGATTCAAGTACTGCAACAATTTAATGCATGTTTGAAAGTTCAGCATAAAAGCAGGAAGTCTTGAGGGTTTTTCTTGCTTACTTTTGCAAGAGAACATTGTTTATCAGGTGGAAAAATGAAGACTCGGGACCTGTTTTTCATGCAGCACAAGCTTTTTTCTTTTGTTTATCATCCAGCGTCTTTCACGCTGAGGAAATAACATAAAAATCATGCTTGCTTCTGTGCCGCACCGAAAAACTAAACTGAAATTACTTCTAATGAAACATAATTTGTCTGTCATTGCTTATTTTTTAGTCTCAGGTGTCTGAATCTTTGTGAATGTTGTATGTGGTCTTAGATCAGTTTAAAAATGACTTTTTATTTTGAGATTCTGAAAAGTTATTACAGTGTTGGCTAAAAAGGCATCATTCAAAACTACCATTGCTCATACTTCTGTATTTAAGGTAATAACCTTAACTATTTGTTCATTGTTCATTTTTACATATGTGACCCTGGACCACAAAACCAGTCATAAGGGTCATTTTTTTAAATTGAGATTTATACACCACCTAAAAGCTGAATAAATAAGCTTTGCTTTGATGTACGGTTTGTTAGGGCAATATTTGGTCGAGATCTGGAATCTGAGGGTGCAAAAAAAATCTAAGTATTATATAATATAATAATAATATAAAAAGTTGTCCAAATGTTCTTAGAAGTTCTTAGAAATGCAGATTACTAAAAATTGACATTTTGATATATTTATGGTAGGAGATTTACAAAATATCTTCATGGAACATGATCTTTACTTAATATCTTAATGACTTTGGCATGAATAAAAAAAATTGATAATTTTGACCCATACAATGTATTGTTGGCTTTTGCTACACATATACCCGTGCTACTTATGACTGGCTTTGTGGTCCAGGGTCACATATGGTAGTCCACTTATTGCACTGATATAGGATAGATTATAATAGTTTTAAACTTTATTTCTTTTCTTTCTCCTTTCTGTGCATGTATTTATGTTTTGTTTTTTGTGTTTTTTGATAATTGTTAAATTTGGCATCATTTCTAGACAATTTCTGAATAGTTTTTTTATCTCCTCTTTGTAAATGTGTAAGATCAGTAGAATTTTTTTAAAAAGTTTTCTCTTTTTTTTTTTTGTATTCATGAGTACAATTTTATTTGCAGCACAACTAAAATATATAAAAACTGAAATAACCTGCTTTATTTGCCTTTCCTTTTTTATCTTCATGGTGTTTTTTTTAAATAATTGGCAAAATGTTTGGTTTTCTATTGCTGGTCGAGAGTGTAAAAAAATACAGTTTTGAAGGGAAAACCTGTTTTGACAGCCATTTGAGCGGCTGCCGTATGTATAAATATGTTTGCGCTCGTATGACAGATAACAATTTCGTCCCTTCAATATTGCCGGACGTTTCAAGCACATTCACACTTTTCAATTGTAAATGATATCCCTGGGAAATGTTAACAGGCCATTTGCATGGTGATTACGGTGTGTGTGAGTGTCAGAATGGCTGGTAGATGATCTGGTTATGTGTCGGTCTGGTCGATGCATATGTGTAATAAATGAGCCTATAGTGCATCAACTATATCTGTACTGACATGCATCTATATATTTCACTCTCTCTCTCTCTCTCTCTCTCTCTCTCTCTCTCTGTGTGTGTGTCCTTGACTCGATGCGTATCCTCTCTAAAAGGTTGCCTGTGATTTGGATGTTGTCTGCAGATTTTATGGACATCGCTGCGTTTTGATGGAAATGATTACGGGGTCGCAAATAACAGGGTTATGACGGCAGCGGCTGATTGTTGATTGGCCGCTCTCAGGACGGCTCTGAAGAGGGCCAGCGGCTCTTTGGCTCTCTCCTGGAAAAGCGCTTATTTAAAAACATTTCAAATAAGGATAGAAAGAGGAGAAAAATGAACAAATGTAGGACAAGATGTGCTGAAATAGTAAGGAGAGATACATTTAGCGTGAAATGCATCGGTGCTGTTAATGCAGTTGTGGTCTGTTTATTAGTGATGTTTGTTAAAGATTCACTGAATTCATTATTGCATAGTCCAATTATTGGACCTTTGTTAAGAGATAGATGATTATAGTTTTAAACTTTATTTTTTTTTCTTTTTTACTGCTTCTCTTTAACTACTTTTTAAAAAAAATTATTATTTTTTTTATTAATTTTATTTTTTAAATTGTTAAATTTGCCAAATGTCTGTGTTATACCTACCATCGACACAGATGATGATTAAAAAAAAATGATTTATTTTTTAAAGTTTTTTTATTATTTATTATTTTATTAAGCTTTTTCTTACATTTGAGCATTGTCATTGACATGTCATTAAATTCCTAATTTTTAAATCATGATCAGAGATGGGCTTTATTAGATTTATTTATATATTTTCAAAAACAGTCAGTATTTAAGATATATTTATATGTATATATATATTTTTTCCCTTTCAAAGTTACTTCACTGATAACTGTTTTTGCACATTTGTTATTAATAAGAAAGTTGTTCTCTGCTATTAGTACTAGTGCTGTCAAATGGATTAATCGCATCCAAAATAAAAGTTTGTGTTTATGTGTGTGTACTGTGTATATTTATATTTAAAAATATAAAGACATATTACATATATTTCTTAAATATATGCATGTATGTCACAGTGCACACACATATACAGTATTATGTAAAGACAAACTTCTATTTTTGATGCGATTAATCACGATTAATCGATTTGGCAGCCTTAATAAGTACATGATTATTTAGTATATAAAATATTTTGGATTGAATTTCTGGAAAAATTAACCATGTTGTTATGATTAATGTGTTGTGATATGATTTTACGCATACTGTATAATGTAAGTCTTAATGGACTTTTAACTATTGCTGTGGTCTCATATTGAGGGTTATTTGAACAAACCCATAACCCTAATTATCATTCTATTTACACAAATTATTTCTCAAATTGTGTGTTATATGTTTTCTAAGCGAGTATGCCTGTGATTTCTTCCTGCAAGATGATGAACTAGTGAAAAAGTCCCACTGAAGGAGGAACTTGATCCGTATCTAGAGTCCAGAATATCATAGATTCTTGTGGGTGGGCTCTTTTGACTTTCGATATTCGTCTTTGTTCGTTAAAACACTCTTATCCAGATCAGTTTAAGCTTGCTGCAGTGTGTATGCGTGTGTTGCCGTGAATCGTACCGTTATCAGGCAGTGTGTCCACGCCGTGTTACGATTTTATCTGCCGCTAGACACAGACTCCTCAATGGAGTCCTTTCACAGAACAATAGACAACCATATTACCCACAATGCAACAGGCCAGCATTCCCTCGCCTTATCGGAGGATTGGAATATTCACCGAGCGATTGTGCTGCCTGCAGCTCCAACGATCTGACGGGCAATAGAAAAGCCACAAAAGGAGAGAAATTAGAAGGAAATAAGGTGTAAGAAAAACAGGTTATGAAGGAGAAAGGCGGAGAGATCCATAAAAGGATAGGGATTTTAAATAATACGGTTTTAAATGAAGAATGACACAAAGATACAACGCTTGACACTCATTATAATGCCATTTTGCTGCATACTTAATATTTTCACGATAATAAAATGTAGTGCCTTTCTTACGAAAGTGTATATAAAAGTAATTCAATAAAAAAGAAAAAAGAATTTATACAGTAATATTTCTGCTTACATAAAGATTTATTATTATTAGAGAAATTACATTGTATGCGTGTATATATGCATATGCATATAATCATAAATCATAAGAATATGCATAAATAGTGTAGGACTACTAAATTTCTACAATACTAATTATATCATATAAAAACTTCACATTTAATTTAATTGTCACAATTTAATAGTATGCATTGTATGCATGCAACTTGCTATAAATATACTTTTTATTTTTTAAATTTTAAATTATTTATTATATTAATATAGTGTATATATATATATATATATATACCAGTTTAGGCCAACCAATTACCAAGCAATGCTTAATTTTGTTCAGTCTGTGGTGAAAAAAGGTTGCATTAGCAATTAAAGAAAAAACGCTTTAATAATAATTATTTTGCTACCCTCACTTACCTAAATGAAGAGTATAGGGTCCTGCACCCACTAGTAAAAAATATAAAAAATTATATCTGGTGTATGAATTATTTTTGGTTTAACTGTATAGAATTATATAATTAAAATGCTAAATATAATCAAAATATGTGTAGTTTAAAAGTTTATATATTTAATTTTTATAATAACACTAATTATGCATTTATTTAAATTATAGGAAAATATAAAGAAAATAATATAACCAAACCCCCGTTTGTAAAAAAAAAAAATATTTTTAGATCAGGGGTAGCAAACGTCGATCCTGGAGAGCCACAGCCCTGCAGAGTTTTGCTTTAAACCTAATCAAACACACCTGAACAAGCTAATCGAGATCTGAAGGGTTACTAGGTAGCTACAAGCAGGTGAGTTTTTATTTGGGCTGGAGCTGAACTCTGCAGGGCTGCGGCTCTCCAGGACTGGAGTTCACCACCCCTGGTTTAGATAATGTATAGGTTTATATATTTAATTTCTATAATAACACTAATTATACATTGATTTGAATGCATCAACTATAAGAAATAACATAACCACCTTCTTCTTTACATAACAAACACTGTATAAATATTGTTTATATATTCAATTTCTATAATAATAATATTACTATTATTATACATTTATTTAAATTAATTAATGATAGATTTATTTATATGCTACCATTTTATAAATAAATCCTGATCTGTTTTGGACTAGATGTGTTTTGGCCGGTGAAATGAGACTGTGTTACATACAGCACACTGATGCGTTACGCATGGCAATTGCAGCTGTTTATTTCTACGTGTTTATTTGTTTATTGGCAATAAAATGAACATCTGCGCGCTGCCCAAACACTCAGTAATTATTTAAAAGCCCTGGGATTGGGGTTGTATTCTAATAAGTAGTTGGACCCTCAGGCCCCACAGACAAATCTGCATTTGATGTCGAACTAAAGTTGATCTTATTTATTTTCTTAAAGAAGAAGTCCACTTCCAGAACAGCAATTTACAAATAATGTACTCACCCCCTTTTCATCCAAGATGTTCATGTCTTTCTGTCTTCAGTCGTAAAGAAATTATGTTTTTTGAGGAAAACATTTCCGCATATAATGGACTTCATTGGTGCCCCGAATTTGAACTAAATTTGAACCAAAAATGCAGTTTAAATGCAGCTTCAAAGGGCTCTAAATGATCCCAGCCGTGTAAGAAGGGTCTTATCTAGCGAAACGATCAGTCATTTGTTTTTGAAAAATACAAATTTGTATACTTTTTAAGCACAAAAGCTCTTGTAGCACAGGCTCTGGGATTATAGGTTAATTTTGAACGAATCTTTAATGTGACTCGGGAAGAACAAGTCATCTTGTGTGACTCATTCAGTGATTCGTTCAGTCGCGCATGTGCAACATCCTATTAAGTTCGGTACTGGAATTAGTTCACCTGTTTCGAGTCTTCAGGTTTTTCGAGTCATTCGTTCATCTTATGAGGCTGTCACGTGATGCTGATTTTGCTAAAATGAATGAAATGACTTGGAAAAACGATTCGTTCATTTTGCTGAATGAGACTCAAAGACCGAGTCGGTAAAATGATCCGAACTTCCCATCACTACTACGAATCACGTCTTCGAATCGCCTGTGTTCATCGTCTGTGTACTCCGGCTTAAAAAGGTAGAGTATGTCGAAAAACTCCATGTTATTTTCTCCTGCAACTTCAGAAACATCCGACATCGTTGTACCTTTTTGTTTGTAAACAGCGTTTGACTTCACGTTACTTGCATTTTCTTAATCTTTGCACGTTCGCTTTGTAAACACTGGGTCTGTAGTTCCGCCTACGTTCCACGTGACCTTCCGACGTGAATCAATAAAACGTGAACGCACATCCCAGAGCCTGTGCTACATGAGCTTTTGTGCTTAGAAAGTAAACAATTTTTTTATTTCCGAAAAAAATGACAGATCGATTCGCTAGATAAGACCCTCAGCTGGGATCATTTAGACTCCTTTGAAGCTGCATTTAAACTACATTTTGGAAGTTCAAAATTGGGGCACCAATGAAATCAGAAATCATTAAGAGCTTTATTGCTTTATTGCCAAGTGTGCTTACACACACAAGGAATTTGTCTTGGTGACAGAAGCTTCCAGTGCACAGACAGGATCACAAGTGACAAGACACAGATAACAAAAATAAACAAGTTATTAAAATAAATATATGAAAAGACACAAACAATAGACAAATAAACAATTAATTAGAATAAATATGTGAAAGACAATACACAATAGACAATATAATGTAAGTACAGATGTGCTATATACAAATTATACAAGGGAATTGAATGTATGGAAGATATGTTAAAGCGATAAGTCCATTATATGGAGAAAAATCCTGAAATGCTTTCCTCAAAAAACATAATTTCTTCACGACTGAAGACAGAAAGACATGAACATCTTGGATGACAAGGGGGTGAGTAAAGTATTTGTGAATTGTTGTTCTGGAAGTGGAGTTCTCCTTTAACAAATGACTCTAGTCGTATTGTGCACAAGAAAAAAAAACTTATGCAAAACAACAGCCTGGCTCTTTAGCTAAAATGGAAGTGAAAACTACAAAAACTACACTAAAAAAGGTCTAGAAGCAATTTTAACTCCGTAATTACTTGTATTTTACAAATAAACGGCAAGTAACACAAAGATAGTATTTTTTTTATGAAAATATGCTCCAGTAGTCTTGATGTATAACTTGTAAAAAAATGTTTATAGTACATAATAGCATATCAGTGATACTAAAACAACAAGTAGTGACTTCAGCCATAGCTTTCCAGTTTGGTTTGCGATACGTATGATCAGTGGAGCGCTCAGACTAGAAGATATAGACAGCTTACAAAGTGATGAAAAGTTAAATCAGACCTATTTCTTAGAGGATTCAATACATTCACATTTCTCTTTTTCTCTGTCTTAACTGTCCAGTGTGTAATGAGTGAATGTAATGGGTTTTGATGGAAAGTCAGGCCCTCTGAGTGCAAGACCAACAAGGATCATCTACTGTATGAGTGAGCAAATCTCAGTTTCTCTGCCTTCCTGTCACTTTGTCTTTCGTCCTGACGCCCACCACTACAATCTATAGACGAGTCGTCTGTCAGACAGAATAAAGCACGCATTGATATATTCAGGAAACAGAAAACAACTGCATGTTAAACTTTAAACATGAGCGCATCTGCACTATTGAAGTTTTTCTGACAGGAATGTGGCGCAGTTGTATTCCAGCAGTAATTCTTGCTCCGTGCCAAACGTCGCTCCTTTGCGGTGGATCATCCGTCAGCGAACTTGTCTGACAGCCGCTTTAAACTTAACACAATCACCACTGAAGATGAATCGCTTCCTGGAGTGAAATCAGAATTGACCCTGTTTACTTCTTCAAATATTGCTGGTTTTATTGTAAACAATTTGTCGATGCGCATAATGCCCTATAGTGACACGCTCACAAACCGAAAGTGAAACCGACAGATTTACTGTCCTTTAAACCACTAGGTCTTTTGTCAGCAAGACGTTTCATTTAAAATGCAATAAAATTTAGTAATTTTTCTTTTATGGAATAAGTGCAGGTCAGAATAAGTACGTTGTTTAATTTTTACATACATTTATCTGTTAAACTGAATGACAGTGGAACATTATTTCACCCATATTTTGACATTTTCTTTTCATAAACATACTTTGAGACATTAAAGGAGACACTTTAATTGCTTTTTTTATGCTTTCTATGTATATAAAATCACTTTTGTAAATATAATTTAATGCGGATACCAAAATAGGATGTCTCTATACACACACATACACACCTATTTTTAGTTTATATTTATTTATGTGACCATGGACCACAAAAATTGGGGAAAAAATGAAATTGAGATGTATACATCATCTGAAAGCTGAATAAATAAACTTTTTATTGATGTATGTTTGTTAGGATAGTCTGTAAATATTAAATTAATCTGTAAATATTAAATTAAATTAAATCTGTAATATTAAAAAATTGTAATACTGTGAAAATCGCTTGTCAAAATGAAGTTCTTAGCAATGCATATTACTAATCAAAAATAAAGTTTTGATATATTTGCGGTAGGAGATTTACAAAATATCTTTATGGAACATGATCTTTACTTAATATCCTAATGATTTTTGACATAAAAGAAAAAAAGATAATTTTGACCCGTACAATGTATTTTTGGCTATTGCTACAAATATTCTAGATTATAAAATATTATAGATTTGTGGTCCAGGGTCACATGTGTATTTTATATATTTTATAAAATTCCTTTAAATGTAAATATTAAATATATAATCCTATTTATTTTAAACTATAAATAAATATTAACATTATAAGTAATTAATAACATTGTTTTATTATTATTATTATTATTATTAATTATTATTTCTGTAATGAAAAATAATGCATTTGTATTTGTATGCATTTTATTGGTATTTATTAATATACCCTGTTTACTTTCGTACAATGTTCTTGGTTTTATATTCATCAATGCACATTATTAAAGTGATAAAAGTTTTTTTTTTGTAATCTTTAATGAAGCTCCACCTCTGAATCGACTTCCTTTTCTGATGACACAAATGCCTCTTTTTCAACTGTTGTATAGAGCGGTGTTATTTTTGTATTAGCGGTTAATACTATTACATTTTTAATTACCATTTTGAATGAGCTTTTTTAAAAATATGTTCAGCTTTATTGAAGTTTTAGTTAACGATAATAACCGTGGTACAGAGTCACTCATTATCCAATCAATTTGTGATTTGATATTGAAGTTTTAATGACACAGTGTTGCATGTCATGACACACAGAGGCAATAATATTTAGATAATAATTCTTGCTTCGCCTCTGGATTTTTTGCTCCCAGACTGAAATCTAATCAATCTGTGATGGACAAAATCAAATCCCGCCCATTACCCGCTCATATTCTAGGTGAATATCCCGTTTCACTCTGAAATCCATCAGATTCCTTAAATAAATGGTTTGCGTACTGTGCGATGTGTGTTTTAAAGATCTGATCGGGGGGTACGGCGTCTGTGTGTGTGTGCTGTAATTATAAACTAATTAGTGTGTGTCTGGAGGAGATACGGGCTCCGTTCTAAGCTGTCTCCATGGATAACACAGAGATCATTTGTAATTTAAATGTCAAAGTGTCTGAGGCCGTCATGAAAGGCTGCTGTGAATGTATGTGGATGGAGATGATGAAATGAGTTGAGCCACATTCAAAAGAGCCTTTGAAAGATGAAAGATGTGTTCATTTGAGTCCGTGTGTATTAATTGATACTGAGTAGGTATTAATTGATAAATAGCAGCTTGTAATGTGGGGTTTGTTGCAGGTGTCAGTTCATTTGCGTGTGGCAACCTTTGCAATGGAGTACTAGTGTACGGTTTTCTGCATACTGTGCACTGTTTTTAAAAATAGGATGTTAAACAACATAATGTATGTAAAATTTTAAGTTTCAGTATTTTTTATTCCGAGAGATTTTACATGTATCCACACTACCAGTCAAAAGTTTTTTAATGTTAATTAAAAAGGTCTCTTCTGCTCACCAAGCCTGCATTTATTTGATCCAAAGTACAGCAACATTTGGAAATGTTTTTACTATTTAAAATAACTGTTTTCTATTTGGATATATTCTAAAATGTAATTTATTCCTGTGATCAAATCAGAATTTTCAGCATCATTATTTGAGTTTTCAGTGTCACATAATCCTTCAGAAATCATTCTAATATGCTGATTTGTTGCTCAAAAACATTTAAATATTTAAAATAAATGCAGAAGGGTGAGCAGAAAAAAAACTTAAAAATCTTACTGTTAAAAAACTTTTGACTGATAGTGTACATGTTTTATATCTATTTACTTGAATATCTGTTTATTTGAAATCTTTTTACATCTCTTTTTTTGTTACTTTGTTATGTAAAATGTCCAAAATCTGATCAAATAATTCTGTAAAAAACTTCAGAGAATAAGCTTATCATTTTTACATTTTAAATTTGGGAAAGACATGATGTTATTTTAAATCTATTTACATTATATTTTTATTAATTTATTTTAATAATTTTTTATTTGTTTATTTACTTATTTTTTTAAAGTGAAAATACATTGGTAAAATGTCTTAACAGTCTGATCAAATATTTATATTAGACATGTCTGGAAAAAGAAATAGCGTACTTTTTTAATTCAATAAGATATTTGTTTGCATTTTGTTTTGTAAGTGTAAAATGTTTTAACTGCAGTCTGATCAAATAATTATATTAGACATTTCTAAAATAATAGCACTTTCTTTTTAAAGCATATTTTACGTTAAGTATTTTAATATTTTAAAAATGTTTTGTTACTTTTGTACTGAAATGTCTAATTTATCCAGTTATATTAAACATTTAAACATTATATTAAACACTTTAGAGAATAGCATGCTATTTTTAATACAAGATATTTTATTTTAAATATATTTCCTTTTTTTTAATTTTTTTTTTACTTTTTGTATTTTGTAAAATGTCTTAACTCTGCACTATATTCAAATAATTATTTTACACATTTGTGAAAATACCATGATATATTTTACTTTATTTTTTTTTATCTATTTTGCATCCGTTTTGTTACTTTTAAAATGTCTTATTTATCCAATTATATTAAACATTTAAACGTTATATTAAACATTTAATAGAATAACGTGCTATTTTTAATACAAGATATTTTACATTATTTAAAATAGACATTTTTTAATACTTTTTTTGTAAAATGCCTTTTTTTAAAAAAAACATTCAGCAAGATATTTTGTGTTGTATCGTTTTTTTGTGAAATGTCTTAATTTTGCAGTCTGATCAAATAATTATATTAGAAATTTGTAAAAAAAACATAATTTTTTTATATTTTTCAGGATATTTTGCATGGTATTTCAAATCTGTTCGCATCTCTCTTTTTTACGTTTACATTTTTGTTTTGGAAATAAATAAGTAATAAGTAATTATTGTAAAATGACGTAACTTTGCAATCTGATCAGTTACTGACTCGAAAACATTTGCCTTTTCCTTAAAAAGATCTAGTCAAGTGCGTTGCATCATGGGATACAGTCTGCCATGTGCTCTAGTTGTATACTACACATTTCAGTGAATGTATTAAGTCAGTTCAACTGTATAATTGACAGTTATAATGGGAATATGCTATTCTGAATGTAAGAAGTGTCTGCTGATGAGTCCATCTCCCCCTGCTGGTAGAAAAAAAAATCACTGGTCATCCGTCACAGCTACACCGGTCAAACATGAAACAACAAGCAGCTTAACTAGTTAAGAAAGTAAAATGCCATTATTTTCTCTCCCTGATGTTTTTCCAAACCTGTATGATTTTCTTTCTTCTGTGGAAAAACGGACCTTTAGTCTCCTTTAACAAAAGAAAGCTGTGCTTCTGACACGAACAACATGAGGGCGACTAAACAATGGCAGATTTTTACATCTGTATGACCCACCTGTCGAATCCGAGAGCGAGCGAACTGACAAGAAGGTGAAACACACTGAAATGAAAAGAACAAATCAGCATTATTATGGATGTGGAACAAAGATGCTTGTTTCTATAGCAACAGAAGCTGACCGCCAGTAGCCCGGCTGTAATCACAGACAGAGGAGCGCTGAACGGAAACTCTCTTGATATTTCATTTGTTTTTTTTTCAATTGTTTTATTGACTGTCATCATTTTGCTACATTTGACTTGCACGCAGCCAAGCAGCAAGCGCTTTGGCGGAGCAAATGCACAAACTGAACAATGGATTTGCTGCTTGTTTCGGTCTAGTTAATTAAAATGAGTTAATGCAACACAATTCTTGAGCATTTTGTCACAATTTTATTGGGTGCAATCAATTTAAATGAGTAAAATGGAGGCTGATTCAATCCATTTGCGTTTCTGTTGGCCGTAGCACGCTGTAATTGATTTGTGGTATTTTGCAATTGAACATCATCCATCCTTTTTGTCTTTAATGTAATACTCTACTAAATTAAAGTTTGATATTATATTTCTTGTTATAGGCTGGAAAACTATAAATAGGCATGTGTATGAATGTGTGTTCATTGTGAAGGGATGGAGGGAGTTGAAGCAGGGTGCAGATGAGAAACAGACCGGTCATAACAGATGGGCCCTGCAGCCTGAGGGACACGATGGGCTCGAGTACCCTGGGAAAACTTACTGTACTCGCATATAGGAGTGATTCCTAATTCATATTCTGCTGAGTCATTTCTGCCATTTATTTTTGAAATTGGTTAGAATATCTCATTTAGAATCAAATCCCACATGGGGATCGATTTCAGGGTGGAATTGATTTCGGGTGTGGATATTGAGGGACATTTATTATCACCCCAAAAACTATATAAATGTTATGACCAGTCTCGGTCTGTTATATTATTGAATAGTAAAATCTTTGTAGTGTTTCTCTTTAAACTTTATTATCAATTTCAATTTCAATTTGTATTACTATTTTTAAAAAAACAATTACTATAATATAATTCAATTTATATAATTTGAAATATATATAATACATATTAACTAATAAAATGAATATGTAAATTATATTATTTAATATTATAATATTACATTATAGATGAATAAATAAATAGTTTATAAAATGTAATTTAATGTAATTTTTCCACCTAGCTGCTTACACCTTGATGCTACAGTAAAAATAAATAAATAATATCAATAAAAATAATTCAATATGGGATCTCAAAAAAAATTGTGATTAATTGTCATAAATATAATGTCAGTCTATTTCGAAAAGTCTTATAATTGTTTGAAATACATCAAATAATTTTTTAATTGCATTTTATTTTATATTTTCTGTTTTCATTTTAATTTTAGTTGAAGTATTTATTATTATTATTATTTTTAATATGTCTATATAGGTTTGTTATTATTAAAATAATAATAGTTTTCGTTTTTTTTTGTTTTTTTTTTTAATTTAGAGTAATTGTAGTATTTCAACTTTTTCTAAACAAAATGAATATGTAAATGATATTATTTAATATTACATTATAGAAAATAATTAATAAAATGTAATTTAATGTAATATTTCCACCTAGTTACTACAGACATTAACACTACAGTGAGAAAAAAATTATAATAATTAAATATGGGATCTCCAAACAGTGTGATTAATTGTCGTAAGTATGATGTTTTTGTTTTGTTTTTATTTGGTGGTGAAATATAACCTGGAGTAAATGATAAATTAGTATAATATAGTAAAAAGTAAATGCTATAGTTTCTTAGTGATATTGTAATTTAATTGTTTGAATTACATTTTATTTTATGTTTTCATTTTAATTTTAGTTCAAGTTTTAGTAATTTAGTTTGTTTTGTCATTATTATTATTATTTATTTATTTATTTATTTAAAATGTGTCTATATGGGTTTTTGTTATTAAAATAATAATAGTTTTCATTTTCATTTTTTAGTTTTAATAAAATTGTAAGTACACAGAAGAGTGCAATTTTTATCAACATCATCCATCATACCTGACATAATTAGTCAACTAATTACCCAATTATTCAATAAACAAAAAAGCAAAAAAAAAAAAAAAAAAAAAAAGCAAAAACTAAAAATAATCCCCCCAAAAAAAAAAATCAGTATGGTGATGCGCAAAGAACATGGTAATACCCTCATACCTGTTTTTGTTAGTAGTATGAGAGCCTTTAACATTATAGTATGTGTCTGTAGTCCATTATTAGTGTTTGACAGGTGTGTTAGTGTGTTGAGCACAGGTGTGTGTGGACAGACCGCTTGTGCTGAGTGCTAAGCACAACTGTAAGATCACAGTTCACATGTTTACAGTTCACACACACACACACACACACACACACACACACACACTGCAGCCCACTGGCTCACTAGAGACACCCACACTCCGCCAGAGGGATTGTCTCTGCAGAGAACTTCTATTAATAGAGTCTACTGCCGCCCATCCTCTCCGCTTTACTCCTCTCCTCTCTATCAGTTGCTCCTCTTTTCTCGCTTCAGCTCTTATTGCTCCGTCCCTCTCCATCTCTCTGCTCATTCTGTCTTCTCTTTCATTTTCTGTCCCTCCTAGTCCTCTTCGCTTTCTCTGTCATTCGGATCCCTCCTTTAAACCCCTCAGAGAGCATGTGACCTTTGCACAGTATGAGGGTCATTCTACAATACGTGTGCCTTATTAACATAATTGTAAATAATGAATTTAACGCTGCATTTTTCTGTGTGCTGGTATGAACAAAGCGTGTCAGCATAAATTCAGTAAAATAAATATATTTTTCCTTGTCATTCTTTCATTGCCTTGTGTTTTTCAGGCAGATTTTTGGCCTGATGTAATGCACATGTGTGACCCTGGACCACAAAACCTGTCTTAAGTGTATGTGTAGCAATAGCCAAAAATACATTGTATGGGTCAAAATGATACATTTTTCTTTTATGGCAAAAATCATTAGGATAATAAGTAAAGATCATGTTCCATGAAGATATTTAGCAAATTTCCTACTGTAAATATATCAAAACTTAATTTTCACGTAGTAATATGCATTGCTAAGAACTTCATCTGGACAACTTTGTTGATTTTTTTCAATATTTAGATTTTTTTGCACCTTCAGATTCCAGATTAACTTCTCAAACAAATATTATCCTGTCCTAACAAACCATACATCAATGGAAAGCTTATTCAGCTTTGAGATAATGTATAAATCTTAATTTAAAAAAAATTAATAATTAATGTTGTTTTTTTGACAGTATATTGATAAAAAAAAATGTATGACTTAAATTTATAAATTTACCCTATAAATAAATATTTAAAAATATGTATTTTTATTTTTAATATAACTGGTCAAAATATTAAAATATTACGTGTGCGTGTGTGTGTGTGTGTGTGTTATAAAATATGGTTAATAAATATTATGTATGTAGGTATGTAATATTTATATACATAATATTTTAATCTTATTTGATATTATATTTATGTTATATGTTTATATTATAATATTATCTATATCTTATTTATCTATCTATATCTATTTAATAAATAGTATTAAAATCTTATGCTTCATATTTTATATATTTAAATTTTATTTACATATTTAATTTATATATTCAATATATATATATATATACAGTTATAAATATATACATATACATATAGTTATTAAATATTATGTGTGTAAATATATGTATTATTTATATATGATTTTGTATTATATTTGTTATATATTTATAATATTTATATCTTATTTATCTATCTATATCTATTTTATATATATATTATTAAAAGCATATGCTTCATATTTTATATATTTTAATTTTATTTGCATATTTACTTTATATATTCAAAATAGTTTTTTTTTTTTTTTCATATTTTTTTCATCATTGCATCACATTACCTCACCAAGTACTACATTAGGTTTATTTTTGTTAAATTTATTTGAAGAACTATTACCATGTTTTTTGTGTGATAAAAGAAAAATCTGAAATATCAGAATGAAATTATTTTTCTAATAAACATCTAAAATTGTCATGACCTTGAACTGAAGGCAGCCTTTTAGGCATCCGTTAAGTCGTTAAAATGACGAAACAATGCTATGTAAAGTCATGTAAAGCCATTCTTTTTCTAATATAAATGTAAATACTTGATTTGCCCTTCAAATTTTTGGAATGGAAAAGGCACCTGTTTTTATAGAATGACATTGGCAGCAGTGTTGTGCATTTGGGATTCTTGTGGAAAGGAGCTTTAGATGCACCACGTCCTGTCCTGAGAGACCCAGAGGGGCCGGAAGAGAGGTTTGGAGAGGGCGGGAGGTCATCGCTCACGAATGACTGGCTTTTTGATTTGAAGGAATGGAACTTTCTCTCGCTCTATTTCTGTCTCTATCTGTTGATCTCCTGACAGAGTCTCAGGAGACACCGCTGTGAGTGTGTGTGTGTGTGTGTGTGTGTTGCAGGGTTGTGTAGGTTTGTCAGCGTTTTTGACCGCTGCCTTGTGACCAGCTCAGGCGCTGTTGTTGTCACTGTGGTGTTGGCGTCTGGTTTGTTTGGATTGGCACCGGAGAGAGAGACGGGAATAGAACTGGCATGGACTGAGAACCAGAGAGAAACAGGCTATTTTGGAATCACATACTAGCATACTACTTATTCTGTTTCTGCGGTATGCATACTGCTTATAGTTTTTTTTATTCATAGTAATAAGTAATAAATAATAATTTTAATAATTTGTTTTTACTCCAGTTTTAAACATCATTAAGACCAATTTTTAAAATGCATTAATGTAAAATGACTGCAGTCATTGAACTATTCATGCATATGCATAAACAGTAACATATTAGGCATGCGTACTATTTTGCATATATTAAAAATTATATGCAGTATGCATTATATACTGTACTATGCTGTATGCATTATGCAGTATGTTTCTAAACACATCTAACAGTAATATTTATATACATAATATTTATCTATATCTTATTTGATATATTTATGTTATATATTTGTATTTATATATATATCTTATTATATCTTATTTATCTGTTTATATCTATTTAATAAATGGCTTTGAAAGCAGACTTTTATGCTCACCAAGGCTACATTTATGTGATTAAAAATACAGTAAAAACAATAATATTGTGAGATATTACAGTTTAACACAGCTGTTTTCTATTGTAGCAGATTTTAAATTGTAATTTATTCCTGTGATGCAAAGCTGAATTTTTAGCATCATTACTCCAGTCCTGCAGTTTTGTTAAAAAAATGAAAAATGATTTTAAAGCAATGGATACTGAGAAAAATAGGCTACTGAGGTACAATAATTTATCTTTGCTCCAGTTTACTAAAAATTATGTATGCTCAGTATTGAGGAATATGCAATATTATATTTTAATCAAATTTATTTATTTATTTTTCCTGCTTCCATTTTCTTCCATTTTCCCTTACCTATATATATTATAAAAAATAAATATATAAAATATATATATTATCATTATATTATTTTAAAATATATGCTGGCCTATGTTTAATATTGATTAAACATTATATATTTTTTGATTGAATTTTACATTTTTATTTTAATAGAATATATTTTAATATTGTTTATTATTATTATTATTATTACTATTATTATTATTGCATATGGGTTTTTTTTTCATCTTTGAAAAATTGCAAATGCAATCCAAATGCAGTATCTCACTATTTATTATATGTATATTGACAAATTTAGCATTCCCTTTGATTAATGAGTGAATTGTGATTATAGGCTGGTTTCACACTTGTCAGCTAATCATCTATATAAATAGATGATAACTATATATTTGATAACTGGGTGAGGTTCAGGTGAGTAAGTGATCCTGTAATGTTATCGTTTTGATTAAGTAATAATGAGTAAATGAACATTTTGTCAGAAGATCATCTGTTTAAAACTAATGGCAGGTGAGGTTTCATGTCAAGAGTCAGTGAGTTTTTATTTTTAAAGAAGGCTTAGTTTTTCTGCTTTGTGAGCAAATGTCTAATTCAGCAGCAAATCCCTAATTCAGGAAACAAACAATATGGCACGCATGCAACAGTGAATACAAAAGCACAACAGACAGCATCAAAACAAATGACAATTAGCGTCTCACGACAGCGCCCTCAGGACAGGCCTGTAATTTCATTATTGCTTTATTTTCTTGGGGAACTAATGAGCTAATAAGGATATGTTTTTTGGTCTCACATGAAAACTATAACATAAAAGACAGGTGAATTAATATGACATGAGCTGGAAAGTTCTTTGATACTTTTGATACTTTTTACATAAATGTTTACATCACTAATATTTCTGATTTGTTTCATTTTAGGAAAATGACATCCAGTACTACGACTCCAAAGCTGACTCGGATGTTGTAAGTCACAGATATTTTTATTTGTTTTGTGCTGTTTGAAATGTCTTTGTTTTGAGTGCTTGTCTTTTTTTTATTATTTAATAGCTCTAGAGGTTTTGCCTAAATCTTATTAGTGTTTTTCCTCATATCTTGAAGTGTGTCATCACATCAGAATAAATTAGATCATAATAAATTAATCACAAATAGCATGTAACATTATTTTGTATATATAGTTTGCACTAAAGAATTACTTTGAATTAATCTATTATTATTTAAAAAGTTATGTGTTTTTCATATTGATTAACATTATATATTTATATTATATCATATTTTAATCATCATATAATATAATTTTAATGATAATTATAATAATATACAATTTTATAAATTAATTAAAATAATTAAAAGTAATAATTAAAAATAATTATAACAAAATTAATTTTAAAAATAATTTAAATAATTAAAAAGTTTCTTTGCCAGTAAAAACTGTATATTTAGTTTCCAAGTCATTGTCAATTTAAAGCTGGTCAATAAAACGTCAGATGTGAGATCATAATCTTTTTTTTTTTTATTACTTTTTATATAATAATCTACTAAGGAAGTATTTTGAATTAATCTGTTATTTATTTATTTATATTGAATTTATTTATTTACTGTTATATATTTTTTTAGTATTATTAGTTATATATTTATAATTATAGTATGTAATTATTCAGTATTATTTAAATTCTTTATTATTATTGTTATTATATGACAAATAATCATAAAACTGTTATATAAAAAAGCAATATTAGCATGTTTATACTAATTTATTTATTGTTTGTTTGTTTGTTTGTTTATTTACTCTTATAATTTATTATTATTGTTATTATTGTTATTATTAAATAATTATATAAAAAAGTAATGCTAAAGGCAGTTTTGCTGCCAGTAAAAATATTCACAGTAAATATATTAGGTAAATATATAGGCTTGTTTCTTATTTATTTATTTAAGATATTACATAAAAAGTAACACAAAAACTGTTATATAAAATAAGTAATATTAGTATATTTATACTAATCTACTAAGGAAGTATTTTGAATTAATCTGTTATTTATTTATTTATTTATTTATTATTATTAATGTACAATTTTATAAAATAATTAAAATAATTAAAAAGTAACCTAATGCAGTTTCTTTGCCAGTAAAAAATATATATATTTAGTTTCCAGGTCATTGTGTCGATTTAAAGCTTGTCAATAAAACGTCAGCGGTATTAGGAGAAACATGAGATGATGTTGATACTTTGAGTTATGAAAGAGCAATCTTTAAGCAACTAAATTCTCCTCTGCGACACAAATATACACGTCACCGTATTTTTATGTACCATGTACTCAGTAACAACCTTTTCATTGTATAAGTGAAAGGTCACGGCGACTCTCTTCTGCGGCTGATTGATTTCACGCCGTGCAGAAGGACGCGTTATATCAGGCCGGATGAGTAGAGGAGGAATGGAGGTACAATGAGAGAGAGAAGGAACAGTAAAGCCAGAGAAGTCATAAATCAGAGAGTGATTTTGTGCGGTAGAAGCACGGCAGGCTTGTGATTAATGATTGGCCGCTTTAGGGGCTGTCAACGTCTCTAATTGGAGGACATCGCTCATCATTAAAGGGGCCAAGGGGACGGCGGCCCACCGACACCCTCGTGACCCCTGCCGGCCCGAGAAACGCTGGGTCAGAAAGTGTGCGAAGCTTCCTTGAAAGAAAGTGTGCGTAAGATTCCTTCTTACGCCCGACTGCAGACACACACCTGCATATCTACAGAAACACTCTGAAACAATATCAATACAGCTTCTTCTGTATTAATGCCATTATTGGGCAACTTTAGAGACATAAAAATATTTACAATTCCTTTGAGATTTACAGAATATTGAATTTATAGGTTGGTTTTATTGTATTTTTAATTAATTAGATTAATTAAATATTTTAATGACATTACAGATTGACACCTTATTACTAATTACCAATTCAATTAGTTTCAATAATACTATTATTATTATTATTATTATTATTATTTTATTTCATTACATTTTGTCCAGCCATCAGATGATTGGCAATTAATTTTTTTATTTATTTACTTATTCATTTATTTATTAGTACTTGTATTACATTAATAATAATAATAATAATAATAATGAATATGTTTAATGGCATTACAGTTTAACACGTTTACCTTATTACCAATTTATCCATTCGTTTCAGTAATAAATATTTTGCTGTTATTCATTACATTTTGTCCAAAATTAATAATAATAATAATAGTAAGAATAATAGTTTATTTATTTTTTTATTTATCTATTTATTTAATTTTTAGTATTATTTTTATTACATTAATTGCTACTGATGATGATAATAATAGTAACATTAATAACTATTATTATTATTATTATTATTATTTATTTATTTATTTATTATTGCTATTATTATTATTCATTAAATTTCGTCCAGCCAGCAGAGGATTGGCAATTATTTTTTATTATTTATTTATTTGTTTCTTTGTTAGTATTTTTAATAAAGTTATTGCTGAGAATAATAATAATAATAATTATTATTATTATTATTATTCATTTAATTTTGTACAGCAGTCGGAAGATTGTCAAAAAGAAAGTATTTATTTAATTAGTTATTAGTACTTCTAGTACATTAATAATAATAACAAAAATTCATTTTATTATTTTTATTACTATATGTCTTGAATTTGCACATTTGTAAAAGTGATTACATTTTCAATATATTGATATTGATTCAGTATCTATTCAAATGTACATAAATGCTTCACTTATGAATATCTATGAGTATGAATCCAATAACAATAGAGGTGTTGCAGTTCCAAGAACAAGTGTTTTAGTCTGCAAAGTCAGACAAGCGCTGTTTTTTTTTTTTTGACTGGCAGTAGAAATCAGGTCCATCAGCCCAAGCTGAGATTTCTCTTTTTATCATCACAGTCTACTCCATCCATTTCGTCTCCGTCGTCTCGCTCGGCAAACCGTGGCACGGCGCCATTCCATTCCCTCCCACTCTCCTCCTCTTCCATGCTGTTTTGCGATGCCCTTTGGAGCTTTGCTCTCCTCCACCTACTGCAAGAAAGATCTGCTCTGGAAGTTGTAATCTTCCGTCCTGCAGGCAGATCTCCATCACGAGCCCATCTAATGGTGTTGACTCTTCCTCAGACCTACAGAGGAAACCTTTGGCTTGATGCGTCTCAGAAAACTTTTATGTGCAGATGTGTTTTTGAGATGTACCTCAGATTCTTTACAACAGAAAAATACAGTAGTTTTAATAATCCAGATGGTAAACGGATATCTAAAATAAAAAATAAATTGTAAATTAAAATTCATAGCACATCATCATAATCCAGATGGTCCAATGGCTTCATCTTTAATTGATTACGTCGCCATTGGTCCAAAAGCACAAAGTTATTTACATTAAAACACCAACATCTGCCTGCTGTATGTCAGTTGCCAAGTGCTCTGATGCACAAATAACAGAAAAGCACAAGAGTTAGAGGTTCACTAATGCCATGTGCACGCTAGAGGAGAGACAAGAAATGTAGGTGAATGCAGATTTAGATACAACATAGATGTGTTGTAGGTGCTAAAATAGCACCGTCTCTCTAACAAAATAAGTATGTTTTAAATTTAGCTTACTACGATTAGTGTAGCATAATAAGACATACTACCATATGCTATTTTTGCTGTATGTTAATTTTATGTCCGTATACCAGGGTTTCTGCAGGTCTGTACAAGGACTTTAGTTGGAAAGTCTTAAATTCATAAAGTTTTTGAGTTAAATGTTACATGTGCTGCAACGAAAATGAATACCTTTCTCAGTGATTGTCTTTTTTAACCAGTAGAAATATCTAAACATCTTTATATAAAGATACATTTACTCCAGATGCAAAACGAAGGGTCGCACTTTATTTTAAGGTCCAGTTCTCGCTATTAACAAGCCATTAACTACGATTTTTGCCTCAATAAACTCCTAATTTTGCATGATGATAAGCAGCTAGTTATCAGTGTGAATTGGTCCCTATACTAAAGTGTTACCAAATGAAGATATGATGCCTTGTTTTCAGAGAATTTGAACAAAATTTGTATAATTTTTTTTATAATTTTTTTAAAAAAAATTTTAAATTTTTCTTTAAAAGAGTTTATCCTTAAAACATGAAATCTTGTTTTCTCTTTAAATTAAGTTGATTTTTCTGAGCCCAATGGCAGATGTTTGTTCTTGTTTTAATTAAAAGCTCACTTCATTTTGATCACTTAAATTTAGCTTCTCAAGTAAACATGTCTTGATTTAAGAATCTTGAAACATCTGCACTTGAAAACAAGACAAAGTACTGAGGAAGAGCATCACGTTTTTGCTGGTACAGTAGAAGTTATTATTATTTTCATATTCTGGTGGTTGGGAACAGAGGTATTCATTTGTTTGTAAAATGATTATTATAATCAGTTGGAAGCTATATTTTTAAACATTCAAGTGTTGCTAATACAATTCATTGTGGTCCAGAACATGTTGACGTATTGTGTTCTCTTCAATTTATTTCTTAAATTTTCTTTACTTGGTCTTACAAAGGTCTTGAAATAGTCTTAAATTTAGCATAATAAAACCTGCAGAAACCCTGGTATACTGTTTTAAAAATGTTAGTAACTATATAAATTTTTCAGTAGAAAGCAAAAGGAAAAAATAGCCTGTTTATATTAGAGATGGAACATTTGTTACAAGAAAGTGCTGTTAAAAAAAGATCCCAATTTTATCTACACTCCTAAAAATAAAGATTCTTTATTGGCATTAATGGTTCCATGAAGAACCTTGAACATCCAAGGAACCTTTCAAATGGAGAAAAGCTTCTTTATAGTCAAAAAAAGGTTCTTTAGATTTTTAAAATGTTCTTCAAATTGGTTCTTTTAAGAACCATTCACTGAAAGGTTCTTTGCGGAACCAAAACTGGTTCTTCTATGACATCACTGCAAAAAAACACACTTTTGGAATATTTATTTTGAAGAGAGTAGCATGTGATACAGTGTAGCTTGCAACTGTTTGAAATGTTTAATGTTGCATTATGCATACTGTTCCACATAAGAAGATCTGCTCTTTGTGCAGGGTTTGGAAAATATGAGGATGCAATTTTTGTTTCTAAAAGTCATTATTAGGGTTATTATGTTGCTAAATTTAGACTGTGACACACGCACAATAACACTCTCAAAAGGCAGAAGTGGAATCCGCATATAATTTTGTTTGTGATTAAAATGAACCCTTGAAAGATAAAGGTGCGATTGAGAGAGTCCTCAGAATGTCGTTTTTGGCTCTCTCAACCTTTAATTAAACCTTCAAAACAGGGTGATAAAATTAACAAATGAGGTAATGAATGGAGTTAAACAGGTGGTGTATGGACGGGGAAAATGAACCAATCACTCCGTCCTGTGTGGATTTTGAGCTCCTAATTAGAAGCTGTCTTGGGTAATTATGACTGGGCTCGACTGGCGGTAAAAAACACTCGAGTGAAGGATAGTCAGGTGGAAGAATAAACAAATAAAGGACACCGAGCTGAGATCCCCTCAAAGACGACTTTTCCAAATCAGTTGCCTGAAACGTGTCTAAACGAGCAGAAAATGGGGTGTAATTGTGTGTGCCGGTGATGTGTCGCCTTGAAAAACACTGAAACGTTTGTTATCGGGGTGGTGCGGTCATTTATAGCTTTCTTTCAGTTTAATATCTCAGTTTAACAAGCAGACTGCAGGAATTTAGAGTGATTTTATGCATCACATCAAAATAGACTTTTATGCACATCCTTTATAAACATCCCTAGTTTTATTATAAATGATTCATCTGTGCATTAAAGAAATTCGCTGTTTGTTTTTATGTTAATGCAATGCAACTTCCTACACTTTTTCGTTTTTGCTTTCTCTTTTGTGTTGCACCGAGAAATGTCACCTGACTAAAGTAAAATGCATTGCAAATGTCATTTTCATGTTGGCTTTGTTCAGAAGAGCATACTAGCATACTACTATTTCTGCAGTATGTACATTGAATGCCATTATGCATGAAAAAGCAACATGACCTTCTGCATTTGCCAGAAAATGCAGTGCAAATCTAGAACTCACTGAGGTGAGTACTGTATCCCACGATGCAATGTCCTCCACTTGACCTTCCATTTCCAGTGTGACTAAAGAACCGTAAGTAATATCAGCTACCATTTATAACATCGTCTTGACTCATTGTTTGATCTGAATGGCAAAGGTTAAGACATTTTCACACAAAATTGAATTGAAAATGTGAAATCCATTTTATATTAACCTTTGTTTATTTCACAGGCTATTACTTGACATCACCATGGATTGCAAAATAGTGAGGTCATGTGTTGCACACTATTGTTTGCAACATTTGTCATTGCGTATTGCGTACTATTTCATGTACAATTTTTAAAAATAGTGTTACCTGAGTATTCTGAACATAGCTGCTGTATTTAAAGGAACAGTTCACCCAAAAATGGCCTTTTGCAGTGAATGGGTGCCGTCAGAATGAGAGTCTAAACAGCTGATAAAAACATCACAATAATCCACACCACTCCAGTCCGTCACTTAACGTCTAGTAAAGTGAAAAGCTGTGTGTTTGTAAGAAACAAATCCATTATTAAGGCATTTTAACGGTAAACCATTGCTTCTGGCCAAAATATGAGTCCATAATCCATAATAACACTTTCTCCACTTTATACCACCTTAATGGTTGATTTGTTTCTTACAAACCCACAGCTTTTCCCTTTACAAGACATTAATTGATGGACTGGAGTGGTGTGGATTACTTGTGGATTACTGTGATGTTTTTATCAGATGTTTGAACTCTCATTCTGATGGCACCCATTCACTGTAGACGATCCATTGGTGAGCAAGTGATTTAATGCTACATTCTGTTCTGATGAAGAAACTCATCTATATTTTGGATGGCCTGAAGATGAGCAAATTTTCATTTTTAGATAAACTATTCCTTTAAGTTTCTCTAGATAGTATCAATATTTGAAAACCGCTGTTTTATAAGTGGTTAATCCTGTTAGTTCAGGTTAGCTGATCCAGGTCCGGGTTTCATCTTTAATCGTGACCTACTAAAGATTTCTGATTATTAATGCTCCGAGTCATGTATGAAACTGGAGCCAAAAGATTATTACCTAGAGTCATATGTGAACTAGTCATGAGTAAAGTCAATGCACCGTGTCATTTCAAATTATTTGTAAAACTGAAAGAAATCCCAACAGGTTTTCCCATTTCCAAGAGGTTATTTGTATCCTCTGTGTGTGCATGTCACATTGAGGAGTATTGGAAAACCACCGTCTCCATGTTCGGCTCAACAACAGTTTATAATTGCATTTTAATAGACAATTAAAGGCAGGCCATAAATCAGCCCTCAGACTTGGCAGGAGGCTTGAATTTAATTTTGAGGAAAACAAAAAAAACAAACAGTGTTTACTACGTCAACCTCAATTAACCCATGCCACTCTATTGCTGTATAGCGCACTTCACCCTTCCATGAAGGCAAGGGTGTTTGATTGTGAGATGAAGAATCAAAAACAAAGAGAAAGATTAATGAAGCACAGTGAGTGGACAATGGTTGAATAATGACAATTAGTGACGAAAAGGTCAGACTGAAGATTAAAGATGACAAAATTTGCTATCTTCTTGCTTATTTTGCATGTTTGATCCAGTTTTTGTGCTCGAAATAATGAAAGTGATATGAATCATGATTATCATTTCAGGTTTGTTTGTCACACTCAAAATTATAAAGTTGAATGCATTGCATTGTGGGTTACTGTTTGTGTTTTTCATGTTTTTAGAACATTAGAACGATTTCTGAAGGATCATGTGACACTGAAGACTGGAGTAATGATGCTAAAAATTCAGCTTTGCATTACAGGAATTTTAAAATATATTCAAATAGAAAGCAGTTATTTTAGATTGTAATATTATTTCTCAATATTACAGTTTAGCTGTGTTTTTGATCTCGTGAATGCAGCCTTGGTGAGCATAAAGAGACTTCTCTCAAAAACATTAAAAATCCTAATTATTCCAAAGTTCTGTCTGGCAGTGTACATAGTATGCATAGTGCAAGACTAGTATTAAATGCAATTATCATGCAGTTTATGCATAGACTCAATTCTTATGCTTAGCATACAAGAATAAGGTATTTAATAAATGCAAACCATTAAAATCCTATGATCCTGCCATTTTTATTTATTTTTGCTGGCTTGATACTTTCACTGAAGTTCTTTCAAAGCCAGACTTTTGGTGGCGAATTTTGATCCGAGATGCATTAAAATGCTAATTAGCTGCCTGTGTGGCGGACTCAAGTAGAGGGTAGAGCGGCCGTCGTTCGGCAATCATTGTGGTGATTTATTGACAGGGTTAATCGCCTGAAGGACTTCAATGCGAATGCGATAGCCATCGCCGACGCTAATTGATTTTCTGCAATTTGCGAACACTTTGATACCTGCTGTTGTATTGTGTAGTGGATGAATAGACTGGGGATGTATTACGGCTTTTCCTCCAAAGAGCCGCCACCTTTGAGTTGTGGAGGCAGGATTACCCCCGTCATGTCTGTGTAATTAGTGTTTGTCTAATTAATCATGGATGCATGTGTGTGTGTGTGTCTAAATGATTTTCTGCACAAAGGTTTGCTGTGTGTCAATCAATGCATGCGGTGTGTGTGCTGATGTTTCTCTGCTTCTTCTCGTTGCAGCCGGATGATGATGATGGAGAAAATCTCTTGGAAAACCCAAACTCTCTTTCTTTGGAGTTTGTAGACGATCCCAACTTCAAGAATAAAGTCAACTACTCATATACAGCCGTACAGATTCCTACTGACATCTATACAAAGGCTGTGAGTACTGACAACAAACGCGTACTTTTTTCTTTTTTTTTAAAGAAATGAATACTTTTATTCAGCAAGGATGAATTAAATTGATCACAACTGACAGTAAAGACATTCATTATGTTGCAGAGGTTTTCTATTTCGTATAAATGCTGTTCTTTTACACTTTCTGTTCATTAAAGAATCCTAAGATGTAAAAATGCATCATGATTTTCACAAAAATATGAAGCAGCACAACTGTTTGCAACATTAAAAAAGTTAGAAATGTTTCTTGAACAGCAAATCAGCATATTAGAATGATTTCTGAAGGATCATGTGACACTGAAGACTGGAGTAATGATGCTGAAAATTCAGCTTTGCATCACAGAAATAAATTACATTTTTACATATATTCAAATAGAAAGTAGTTATTTTAGATTGTAAAAATATTTCATAATATTGCAGTTTTTACTGTGTTTTTGATCAAATAAATGCAGCCTAGGTGAGCAGAAGAGACTTCCTTCAAAAACCCTAAATGTTTGAACACTAGTGTATAAACTTTTGTTTAGGTTTTGCATAATTACTCCTAATTTTGACATCGGTCTACTTTGACTAATTTGTGAAGGATAATTTGATTAGACACACTCCCATTGACATCCACTGATTAGTAAGTCTTTTTTGCTTACTACCCTAGTAAAAAAGTAATAGATTTAAAATGCGTTCAAGTCATATAACATATTTACTGGCATATCACTTGAGATTTACTGATATAAAAATTGTAATTAAACTTTATTTGCAGTACTACATATGCACAATGCACATTTCTTAACATTAAGCCTAAACTATGTTTTAATGTCACTGTTGATGAGGATTGTATGATCTTTAAATAATATTGGTCTTTAAATGCAAAATATTTAAAGTCTACCTAAAGTATACTTGCGATAATTCCAATTTAGCACAATCAAATATACTTGAGAATATCTTTAGTTGGACTTCAGCACTACTTCCACACAATTATAGTGCATTAAGTACAAAATTAGTTGTTCCAGTTTAGCAGACTTTAAATATACCAGTTAAGTTTACCAAAAGTACAATTGCAGGGTATTTTATAAAGTACGTAATATGTAAATGTATTTGTAGTATACTTAGCATGAAATAGATGTATTTTAAATACATTTTAATATATTTATTTTTCACTAAGATATGCATGATAATAACAAAGCTAGTGCATTGTTTTTTCTTTATACTATCAGATCAAACCTGTGACCAATGAGTCATGAATCACCAATTACAATCTTCTGACCTAAATGAACTGTACTGTAATTTAATAACCTTCAGCTTCATTTGTAAACCTTAGATACGTTTTCTTTTATTACAGTGTCTAATGTTGACTGACTGCATTGCTGTACTGTTTAGTAGGATTTATTTAGACGTGAACTATGTTTTGCCTCTTTCCTCGTGGGAATGCGGAGTGTTACTGAAGCATTTTCATCTCTCATTTTAAGCCGAGTATCTGAAAATATCCAGCGGTTTGTGTGCGCAGTGTGCTATCTGTATGTCTGATGTCTGTGGAGGATTTTACAACTGAATCGCAGTCTTGTATCTTTGATAGCATCTCCTGGGAATCCCTTGAGCGTTCCTTCGAAATGATAGCAAGATTCAATGCACATGTTCTTAAAGGCACACAGAACGGTCTATAATGACTGACAGTTTTAAACTACACGCGTTATATAAACTAGATTTTACATTGAGAGTACAGCTTTAGGAGACAAATGTTCACTCTTGGTGTTTAGAAAGTGCTTCTGCGTCGCTCAGTGATTTGTTAGTGTGTCGACTAGGACTGATGTTTGTAGAATATCCTGAGTGCCTCCTTCATCTGTCTGTGGATGTTTGTGGGCTTATGGGTAATGGATGATTGCTGGAAGATGGATGCTGGCAGAGTGCGATCAAACATTTGGACGCTGTTACCTTTGCTCTGCTCTAATGCATAACCATCACATGTCACGGTATAGAGGGTCTCAGAGCTCTTTGATGCATAACAATGACGTTTTTTTGACTGGGAACAATAACACAGGTTATTTGAGAAGGATATGTAAACTGTGAACGGAATATATTTCAGCTTTGTACTGGATGACTATTTACGTAAAAACAAGCAAGCTAATGCGTGAATAGAAGTAAAACACACTGACCTAGTGGTTTACACACATGCTGTTATCCGGCCAAATCTTGTCTCACTGTCAAATCCTGTCCTTCAGCACTTACATTAGCTGAAAGTATTTATTTATTAATTTTTTTTACTACAAACTTACTGTTTGTTGCCCAATTAGAAAGCATTAAAAGTATTTTAGAATAAAAAAAAACTTTGACTTTTTAAATACAAATGTTTATTTTATTTTTGTTTCATTTTGTTTTGTAATTGTATTTATTTTTTTTAAATTATATTTAATTTCTTATTTAATTTATTTATTTTCAACTCTATTTGATCAAATACAGTTTAAATGAAATGAATGCATTTATAAAGTGAAATGTTATTATGTCTGTCGAACTCACTTTTTCAACTTTCAACTTAGGTTGAAATTTTTGTAATTTTGTTCACCCTATCTAAAGACAAGAATGACAAAGCATGATTGAGATGCTTTTTATATAAAACTCCTAAAAGAAGTTTAAAATAGATGTACAATACAGTTGTTCACTGTAAAACAACCACAATATTAGAAAAAGATATCCAGTTTTTTATTTTATTTTATTTTATTTTATTTTATTTTACAATATAAGTCCAGGAGCATATAGAAATATAAAAGTAAAAACAAAGTGTAAGCAATTTTAATGTATTGCATGTTAATATATTTAAAAAAAAAATAGAAGATCAATTTCAAGTTGTTGATTTTTCTTTTATAAGTGTATATGGGTTACTTTATAAGTGTATTGTGAACTAAAACTACTAATAAAAAATCAGTACTTTAAATAAAATAAACATCAACTAAAATAAAATAAAATAAAATAAAATAAAATAAAATAAAATAAAAATATTTTATTTTAGTTATTTGCCACAGCAACGTGTTTCATTTTCATAGAGTTTAAGTTGAAGTACTAAAAACAACTGAAAGTTAAAGAAACTAATTTTTTTTGTGTGTGTATGTGTGTATATATATATATATATATATATATATATATATATATGTATATGTTTTTTTTTTTTTTTAATTATGTTTATATAATAGCAAGTCTTTTATGGCAAGTCTGATTTTTTTAGTTTGATTTTTATTATTTATTTTTTATTTTTTTGGAAATACACTGACTATTTTAATCAATAAAGTTTTGTGAGGTCTTGACTGTCCGCTGTAACGTGGCGTGACCGTGGGCTCATGGGAATTGTAGTTCAATAAAGGCATGAGCGATAACCTCTCCACCTCTTTTCGGCTCACGCTGCTAATTTGGCTTAGAGGACAGCGGAGGATGAGGAGGGAAAGCAGCATTAGCGGCCCGGTAAAAAAAATCAGGGATTAAACGTCACCATGGCAACGCAGATGTTCTGACCTGACACTCGGAGGGTTAGGAGTTCAGCGGATGAACACATCGAGATAAACGGTAAACGGAGAGTGGAGCTTGTAGATAGTCCTGCAAAGTAAATTCAACTGAAGAGGCGAAAACTGAAACCCTACCTGCTTCACTTCATGCCTAACACCCCTTAACCATGGTAAAATCACTGTAAGTGGCTCATTGCTTTCATAAAACCAAATTCAAATCCAGAATTGTCCCTGTTTGCTCTATTAATGGCTGTTCCTGGTCTTATTGGGTCTGTCAGAGATGAATCCTCATACTGTAAGTGACTTGTAAGTGAATTTGGTGTTACTAGAACTTAACTGTAATGATTAAAATCTTTTACTCTTTTCTTTAACAAACTCAGTTTAATTAAGGCAGGATTTCAGTTTGATCAAATACAGTTTAAATGAAAAAAAAAAAATGCATTTATAAATATTTTTGAACTCAGTTGGATTATTATAAGGTAGAAATTCTTGTAATTTTGTTCCCCTTATATTTAAAGACGAGAGTCCAATCATAATTGAGATGTTTTTGTTTAAAACTCATAAAGAATAAAACAGATGTGCAATCCAGTTGTTTATTGAAAAACTTCCACAATATTAGAAAAAAAGATATCAAGTATTTTATTTTTATAATATTTATGTATTATTTATATATGTTATTTATTTTATTTTAAGTCTTATCTAAAAATAAGTCCAGGAACACATACAAATATAACTGTAAAATAAATTGTAAGCCATTTTTATGTCATAAATGTTAATATATTTAAAAAATAAATAAAGAACAAAAAGATAAATTTCAAGTTGTTGATTTTATTGTTTTATTTTGTATTATTTATATTATTTATAGACAAAATAATCATTTAATTTAGACAGAATTGTCAATTTCAAGTTGTTGACTGCTTAATTTAATTGTATTTTATTTTGGACAACATAAGACAAGGAACATGTAAATACAAAAGTAAAAATAAATTGTAAGCAATTTTAATGTAGTGAATGGGTTCTTTTGGTTGGGTTATTTTTATCATCTTGGTGACACTTTTTGTCCAGATTGAATAAATCTGGCTGTTAGGTTTTACAGTGTAAGAGTGTCATTTTCCTCAGTAAACCACACTAATAAATCACAGCAGAACCACAAGCACAAAGTTTTTCTTTGTCACAAACAGGGCTGTGTCCCATCAGAAACTCTCCACAATTCCCATTCTCCACACGCAGGTCGAGTGAGGACTTGTGCTCTCAGTCAGGCTTTAGCCGGCCGTATTGTGTGAGCGGACGTCTGAGAGACAGAACGAGACCAAAGCAGAAACTTTCTGCTAATAGCAGCAGCTCCGAGTGAAAATGTTTTGTGTGTGTGTGTGTGTGTGTGTGTGTGTGTGTGTCTCTTCATGCAGTAAATGGGCCGGCGTGTGTGTGAGTCCAGCTTTGGCGGCTCTGCCAGGCCTCCTTGGCCATTTATTGAGATTGAGAACGTTTCCTCGCCCGCCTGTAATGAACCGTTTTATGATTCATTATCCCGCCGATGAATTCCGCTGCCAAGTCTGCAAACTTTCTAATTAGCACGGGTCAAACAGCCACACAGTTTCCGTCTAATTATCGACGCCTATTACGGAACGGACACTGGAGGAAAGCCATAGTGAGGTGGGTGGTGCGATGCTCAGATGAGGTGTTAGACAAATACAGCAGCACAACTCCAGTGCTCATATGTCGCTCTTTCAGAACTCAGGTGTCTTAATGAACATATCATTTATGTTTAACTTCATCTCAGATATTTTAATATCACTTTACAGATGTTAACATCAGTTACTAGTTAACATAAACAATACCAAATACTTCTAAAGAATTTATTAGTCTTAGTTGATGTTAATTTCACCATTTACTAATACTTATTTAAACCAAACCGTACCATATTAAATCTTTTAATATTATTTAATGAATTTGAGTTAACATGAACCAACAGTAAACATAAAAAAAAGTAACATTAATGAAGATTAATAACTAGTACTACTTATAAAAATAATAATAACAAATATTGTTAATACTGCTAATAATAAATGTTGCAACATATGCATTGCTTATTGTTAATGTTAGTTAATGAATTAACTAATGTTAACTAATCTGACATGAACCGACAGTAAATTGTTTTATTTTTATTAAACAGTTAATACCTACTAGTACTGATAAAAAAGATATATATTATTAATAACACTAATAATAAATGCTGCAACAATTAGTTAACGCATTAACTAACATTAACTAATGGAACCTGAGCTAACATTGACTGACAATGAATAGTTTTATATTTATTAACAAGCATTAAAAAATAAATAGCTACTACTACAAATAGAAATTAATGCAGGTATTGTTAATTATGCTAATAAATGGTGCAACAAATGTATTGCTTATTGTTAGTTAATGTTAGTCAGTGCAACTAATCGGACCTGAACTAACATGAACTGACAATGAATACTTTTATATTTATTAATAAACATTAAAAAAAGATGAATAGCTACTACTACAAATAAAAATTAATAAAAAATATTGTTAATACTGCTAATTATAAAAGCTGCAACAAATCTATTACTCGTTGTTAATGTTAGTTAATGCATTAACTTAAATTAATGTTAACTAATGGAACCTAAACTAACATGAACTAATAATAAACAGTTATATTTTTATTAATAAGCATTTACAAAGATAAATAAGTCCTACTAATAATAATAAATACTGTTGCTATTATTGATAATAATAATTATGGCAACAAATGTATTGCTGGTTGTTAGTTAATGCACAACTAATGGGACCTGAACTAATGTAAATTAGCATGTTAATAGTTTTATTTTTATTAATACCCATTAACAAAGATTAATAGCTACTACTACTAATAAAAATAAATAGTGTTAATATTAAGTCTAAGAATGAATGCTGCAACAAATGTATTGATTGGCTCTGTTTGATTTTATTGTCTAGACAAAGAATTTAGAAATTACCAAAAAAATGTTTTTTTCCCTTTTCTACAGTAAAGATCCAGATTTTTGCTGTTGTAGTGTTTTACAGTCTACCTAAAGCTGACTGTAATGGAGTTTATACTGTACATGTAAATGGATTGGTCATGCCTTTAAAGTTGCTGCATAATATCTTCTCATTGAAAGTGCTTTTTAACGTCAACGTGAAGACACTTCTGTCCGTTGGTCCACCCCTCCAGTGATGAAGACTATCGTAGCGTCAGCTCAGCTCCGGCAGATTAGCCGGCTGCGTTAGTCCTGACACATATGCTAATACAGATCAAGTTCGTTGGTTATTATTCTGAGCAAACGGCTTTGATTTTAATCCCCGCTGTAAGAAACTGTCCCCGTCTCAAGTTGTTTTTCAGGCCTCAATTGTTGTTGGAGATACTGTTGGAAATGGTGCTTATTAAAGTGAAATTGAAAGACTAATTGTGTGTGTGGATGAAAGGCGAGGAGAAGCAGCTTTCATTTGTCTGAATGAACGGATTAGCACCTCCCGTGGATGATGACAACCTTTTTTCACCGTTCCTCTCAGACTTCGGGAAAAATAAACCAGGAGCTGGTACTGTGAGAGCAAGTTTGGATTTATTGTAATGGTGTTTTTGGTTCCTTTCAGATGCCATCTGTGGGAAATAAAAGATCAAGACATACAGGTTGACATACCAAAATTAGAACTCATATTTTAAGTACATTTATACACTTGGCAAATGCATTAATTCAGAGCAAATTTTGTTTTATTATTTTATTTTATTTTGCAAAATAGGACCAGCAACATGTAAATATAAAAATATAAATAACTTGTTCACAATTTTAATATAATAAATGTTAATGTATTTTTTTTTTTATATATAAATGATCATTTTCAGTATTTATTTTATTTTATTTTTTTATTTTATTTTATTTTACAAAATAGGACAAACAACATGTAAATATAAAAATATAAATAACGTTCACAATTTTAATAAAATAAATGTTAATGTTTTTTTCAAAATAAATTATCATTTTCAATATTTATTTTATTTTATTTTATTTTGTTTTATTTTATTTTATTTATTTTACAAAATAAGACCAGGAACATGTAAATATAGAAGTATGAATGAATGAATAAATAAATAAATGAATAAATAAATGAATAAATGAATGAATGTTCAAATTCAAGGTTTATTTTATTTTATTTTATTTTATGCAAAATAAGCCAGGAGCATGTAAATATAACAGTAAAAATAATTTTTTATGTAGTAAATTTAATACATTTTTTAAAAATGAATGATCAATTTTAAGTTGTTGATTTTATTTTATTTTATTTTGCACATAATAAGACAAGCAGCATGTAGATATAAAAGTAAAAATAATTTTTTGCTATCTTAGTGACACTTTATACGCAATCTGTCTTTAATCATAAATATTAACTGGTATTAATATCAATTAATTTTAAATATTAATGTTTAAAGTAAATTTATTAGAACAAACAACTGACTGTACGGTGTACTATAAGGCATTATGAATACATAATGCATTATAAATTACAGGTTTCATAGAAAGTGTTACCATCACCTCTAATGCTTCCAGTTTCTGTATATCCTGACCGTGTCATTACCAGAACTGAACTGTAGTATCAAACCATCGTCAATCACAGCATCTGCGTGCGTGCCAACCCAAGATTTCATTTTCTTCCCTCTGCTGGAAACGAGATATAAGCGAACCCCCTTTGAGATGTGACTCTACAATAAGAAGTGGGACTGCTATAAACGGTGGATTTGAAGTCGTTTTTTCTTCTCTTCCTCTTCAGCGCCTCCTCGCTCTGCGCGCTCGTCCTGCTCAGTGAAGGGGCACTATCACTCTCCGCCACACTAATTAAAAACCTTAACGCAGCCAACGCCTTCCTTCATTCACCAGCACATTCACAAATTATATTTCCGCTGTTTATTGGTTACAGTATCATTTTAATTAAAGACTTTTTTCCTTTCCATTTTCCACCAGCAGTTTTGAGATTCTGCCCTCCATAAGCAGTCATTTGTTTTTCTTCTGTTGTTCTTGCAGGAGGTCTTTTAACAAAAGATAATAAATGTTTTTTGGGTGTTTTTTTTAGAGGAAGATGAATACTATATGTGGTCAAAACTAATCTTGAGACATGCTTTAGTTAGCAAACCGTAATCATTTAGATTTTTCAAATTTGGATCGAATTTTACACATTATTTTATCTTTTAAGAAAAACTGATCTTATATATATATATATATATATATATATATATATATGTGTGTGTGTGTGTGTGTGTGTGTGTGTGTGTGTGTGTGTGTTTTTTTTAAGATCAGTTTTACAGAGAAAAAGTTGCACCACATTTTTTTTCCCATTATTTTACAAGTAATTACTCTTTCAGTCTTTTTTACTTTACACTTCAGATTTAATTAAATGTCAAACTTTCTATTTCTTCTGTTTCTTTGCAGTTATTTGTGAAATTTATTTGCAATTTCTAAAGTAAAAATAGTTTTTACACCTTTTTTCAGTGTATTAATATTTTTGGCTATAATTTGGACTATAAAAATAAATGCACTTTATACAAGCAGTTCATTTAGAAGTTATATAGTACATTTTACGTCACCTGACAGCAATTTTTCATATACAATTTTTAATGTTTTTATCATATAATATCTGACATCATATCATATTTTTAATTTCAAATAAACTTTGTGCTATGATACTGTATAATAATGTTACAACTGAACAATTTTAATAGATTTTTAATCAAAAATCTATTAAATTCATTAATTGAAATAAAATTGCAATAAAATACAATAATTGGAAAAACTTGCCATTTAAAAAAAATACTAAAATTACAAAAACTAAAACAAAAATAAAAATAAATGAAACCTAAACAGAAATACTTAACCAAAATAAGAATGACAAAATTTAAATACATTTTTTATATATATATACATTTTTATATATTTTTTCTTTTTTTATAAAAATCATAAAAAATGTATATAAAAATGATATAAATAATACTAAAATAGCACTGTATTGTCAAACTCGAAGTACTCGAGTACAGAAGTATGTTTGCCTAATTAATGTGTGTATGTGTTTGATGGTCTGATGGCTGGTTGTTACTGTGATTTGTAAGGTCATTGTTCTTTCAGATCATGCGGTGTGTGTCTGTATCGTAGTGTTCGCTCCATCACCTGAGGTCAGTGTGTGTGTTGTGACATATGATCCACTGCTCTGACAGGCTGCTGACAATGACAGTGGATGTGTCTCGCTGTCTGTGGCCTTGATGTGCTCAGGTGTGGATGAGATGTGGATACTAAGCTGAACTTCGGCTGAGTATCGTGCACAAATACACAATATAAGAGTATATCTGAGATTATGCGTGTTCCCTTTCTTAATGGTTGTGTGATTTTTACTCTCACTGTTACAAGCAAGCTGCAAGAAAATGTTTATATGTCTAAGTTAGACTGAATGGTAAGTTTGACAGCATTTTAAATGTTTTTTTTTCTATAAACTTGTATATAACGTTCTCATAATTTTGACAAACATTAAAGGATTAGTTCACTTCCAGAGCAAAAGTTTACAGATAATGTACTCACCCCCTTGTCATCCAAGATGTTCATGTCTTTCTTTCTTCAGTCGTACAGAAATTATGTTTTTTGAGGAAAACATTTCAGGAATTCCCTCCATGTAGAGGATTACTATGGTGCCTGCAAGTTTGAACTTCCAAAATGCAGTTTAAATGCAGCTTCAAATGACAGCAATTTTTCATATAAAATTTGTAATGTTTTGATCATCTAATATCATCTAATATTTTTAATTTCAAATACACTTTGTGCTATGATACTGTATAATAATGGTACAACTGAGTAATTTTTTATAGATTTTTAATTAAAACTGTTTTAAAAACATCACTAATTGAAATACAGTTAAAATACAATTATTAACTGGAAAAGCTTGCCATTTAAAAAAAGTGAAAATGTGTTTATGTTGAAGTACTCTAAACGATCCCAGCCGAGGAAGAAGGGTCTTATCTCAAAAAATGATCAGTTATTTTTATTTAAAAAAAAAAAAAAAAAAAAAATGAATAAATAAATACAAATTTGAAGCTGCATTAATAATAAAAATAATAAAAAACATATAGCATAAAAATGTATAACATATATAAAACAGATATAAACATTCAAACAGAATAAGTAAAAAAAAAATAAACTACGTTTTTAAAGAAATATTATTTATGCTGTAACTGCCTTTTTGAAGGATTTTGTAATATATATTATTATTATTTATAAATATTTAGGATAAAAAACAATAGTTTGTCTTTTGTTACTGTGGCCAAAATTATTTAATTAAATTAAATCATTAATTAAATTGTCAGTACTTTCATATGAAGTTGATTTTAAAATGATTAAATATTGTTAAAATTGTTATTATTTAAAGGGACAAGAAGCATTTTTATTGCCTTATCTTTGAGGATTTTTTAAATATATTAAATAAGTAAATATATAAAATCAATAGTAAATATCTATTTTTATTATAAATTATTTTACAAATAATACATTATATATTTCCATCTTATTATTTTTTTCCCCATAACAGCCATTTGTAAATTCTATGGGTCTGGCTTCCGGCTTCAATCTGAGTGAATCAATAATGAAAGTAAACTCTGATCCAGCCAGAAATTAGTATCAGAATGATCCATTTTACACGTTTTTATTGAAATTGTTCATAACAGTTATTCTAGAATGAATAACATAAATATAACATCTTTATAAAAGCTCTTTCTGATTGTGATTATATGCACGTTTTTGTAACCACAGATTTGTATATGATGAAAAGCATCTATATTAACATCCTCCATCATTCAGCAGCTGCGCTGAACCGCTTTCATCCAGCACATGGAGTCCCGTAGAGCTGTTTTGCTGAGTAATAAGCATGACTGGATCTGGTCTGAAGGATTTCTGGCTCTCAGCACACCCCATAAATCGGCCTCGTAACCTGGGCCGCTCCTCATGTGGCGCTTTGCTCCATAACAGGCCGAGCATTCAGCACAACCGCTGCTCTTAAAAGGTTCTGAGGGACTGTGCGTGATGGATTCACACACACACACTTACACACACACACACACACGCTCTTAGTTTGAAGGATGATCCCCATGTAGTCCCACCCCACCACACACAAATTCTCCCTCGGAGGATATTTTTCTTTTTATCAATTGTCCGGTGCACGTCGCGTCCTCTGTAAATAAATCAACCGGGGCCTTTGTTTTGCGTCTGTTTCCTTATCTACCCAGCCCTCGTAATTCTGCTTGGACGACCTGCCACAGCCCAGTGTGTGTGTGTTTGTCCCAGCTGCTGTCCACTCCAGTATGGTTGAATCTGCATATACCACCCTGTGTGTGTCTGATAGTGCTGTAAGCAGTGTGTGCGGGAGTCTGTCAGTGTATCCTTGACTCAAAGACACACTTATACACACACTTACAAGTCAGACTCTTATATGGAAGAGTAAAAAAAACAACTTTATCTATGGCAGAGCTTTAACCTTTCAGTAGTAACGTACTATACAAAAGATTTCTGTTTCAAATAAATGCTGTTCTTTTGTTCTTTTTGTATATATATATAAGAATCTAGAAATTAAAATGTATCACTGTTTCCAAAACATATGGATAAGCATACCTGTTTTCAACATTGCTAATTATAATGAGCATATTAGCGTGATTTCATAAGAATCATGTGATACTGAAGACTGAGTAATGATTCTGAAAATACAGCTTTGCATCACAGAAATAAATTACATTTTACAATATATTCAAATAGAAAACGGTTATTTTTAATTGCAATAATATTTCACAATTTTACTGATTTTGCTGTATTTTTGGATCAAATTAATGCAGTCTTGGGAGCATATAGTTAGAACTTATTTTGGATATGATTAATCATTCGATAGCACATACATATATAAATACAAGTGCTATCAAATGATTAATTGCATCCAAAATAAGTTTTTGTTTGCATACTATATGTGTGTGTATTGTGTATATTTATTGTGTTTTTGTAAATACACACACATATGTTTATATTTAAGAAAAATGTGTTATGTTTATATACTAAAAATATTTATATATAATATAAATTATATTTAAATATGAATATATATATACATTTAAATATGTAAATATATTCAAAATATATACTGCATGTGTGTAAATTATATAAGCATAATAGATATACACAGTATACAAATATTAAGTAAACAAAAACCTTTATTTTGGATGCGATTAATCGTGATTAATCGTTTGACAGCACTAATATATAATATTATATAATATAATACATATTAAAAATAAATTATATATATATATATATATATAAAATATATATATATATATATATATATATATATATATAAATAACATACTTTGTATTTATTACGATTAATTGATAGCACTAATATATATATATATATATATATATATATATATATATATACATATATGAATATATGTCTAATTTATCACTTACTTTTGGCAGCTTGAGGGAGATGAATTTTGATATTGCTTCCAGGTCAACTCACTAAATGTGAGCTGCATTGCATTGTGGGGTGCAGTGTCATGTGCTTTGGTTGCATGCATGCACATTTTGTCAAATATAGTAGATCATCCAGTTATTGCATGCATACAGAAAGCGGACATACTGGGAACTATATATGAACTAGATAGATAGATAGATAGATAGATAGATAGATAGATAGATAGATAGATAGATAGATAGAAGGAATCAGAGAGTAAGGAAGTGAATGAAAGATGTGTTAGTTCAATAAGAAGGATGTGAATATAAAGAGAAAAGAAGCAATGGACAGAGGAGGACGTTTTCTGGCAGCGTCAGGTCAGCGTTTGCGCTGCGTGTCATGTAGGTGGGTAGCTGCGGATCGGACGCTGGTGACGGAGGGACCACGAAAGATGGAGAGACATTACTGACACGCTGAGCGTAACAAACAGAGACAGAAGAGAAAAACAGAGAGCTGAGCGGAGCAGACAGCCGTGCGGAAGAACCGCAGCACAGGTAGAGACAGACAGTTGAGAGAGTGAGACACGCTGCAAAACTTTTACTTGCTCTCTGAGACAAACTGCATTGGACAAAAGTGGAGTACGCTTGTCAGTTAAATGAAGCTAGTGCACCTACTGTACGTCTGGGTCCGAAAACCTTCTCGAGCGGCGTACAGAGGTGGGAAGATATCAAGACACGACCGAATCCAATGTGTGCAGAGCGTCCTGTCAACCGAGATTCCTTCATCCGCCTGGGTTATGAAAAGCTGAGATATAAGTGGTCATTTAACATTTGCTTAGTTTTCTCTAAAGCTCGCTTGAATTAGTTTGAGGTCATTAGACATGATGTTATGTTGCATTTAGAAGCTGGTTTCAATCTGTATTTTCATGCAGAAGTGTTTTATGTTATGTCAGTTATTGGTTAGCATATCAGTAAGGCTGCTGGGTTTCTTTTTAGACACAGTATTGCTTTTGTATTTTATAAAGGGCATCATGCCTTGCTGATCTAACCTTATGATGGATTTATTAACTTTATGACCAAGCACAAAGACCTCTGAAATCAAAAAGGTGTTTTTGTGGCTTTTATCTAGATTCTGTGAGATTTAAGGTCATCTAAAAGCTAATGTATTGCTAAAACGTTCAGAAAATATGCTACCGTTCAAACGTTTAGGGTCAGGATTTATTTTATTTTATTTATTTATGTATTTATTTTTCAGGAAATTAATTAAAATTAATTAAAGAAAAAAGAAAAAAAAAAAAAAATATATATATATATGTATGTATTTCAAATGCTGTTCTTTTGAACATTCTATTCAAGCATTCACTTGATTTTATTTTAATTTTATTCATTTTTTCATTTTAATCAGATTTTTTTTAAGAAATTAGTACTTTTATTCAGAATAAAGTCATTCAATTGATCAAATAAGACATTAAAGGCAGACCTTAAAGAAGTCCATACAGAAGTTTTTCATAAAATATTAAGCAGTTTAAACAGTATGAACAGTATTTCTTGCAGTATGAAATGTTTTCGACATTGATAATAATAATAATAGTAATGTTTCTTGAGCAGCAAATCAGCATATTAGAGTGATTTCTGAAGGATCATGTGACACTGAAGACTGGAGTAATGATGCTGAAAAATTAAGCTTTGCATCACAGGAATAAATTACATTTTATAAATATGTTCAAACAGAAAACAGGTACTTATTACTGTTTTTACTGTATTTTTGATCAAGTAACTGCTGCCTTGGTGAGCAGAAGAGACTTAATTAAATAAAAAATTAAAAACTTTACAACCTCAAACTTTTGAATGGTACTGTACTTTAAAAATTTTACTGTTTTTCTCTAATATGACTAAAATGGACAAACAATCATCTGTTTTGGCAGGAGTATATACAAATTGTGTCCAATAATATGCTCTCTAGCCACCTATAAAATGCATAAACACTAACAATAGCAACTAACAGGTCAGGTTTTGTCATTAAGCCTTTTTGATAAACTTCCTGATGTTATATTGCATTGCAGTACCAGTACTGTAGATGCTACTGAACTAGAGAATAAAAGATGATCTAGAGAGTCTCCCATCGTAAAACCTTTTCTGCTTTCTCCTTTAAGAATGTGTGTGGATCAGTAGTGAGCGGTTTCTCCCTCCATACGGTGATGACCTTGTGCAAGGTCAGGCGTGATGCGTGAACACTCTCCTCAGACACCGCAGGGATAGATGGCGTCCGACCGTTCGCGACAGTCACAAGTGCTTCTCTGAATATTTCCATATTTATGGAGTTCTGACGCGTGTGTCTCTGTTATCAGAAATATCTGCTTTTGTGTTTTGGTTTGATATTGTTTGTGGATATGAGGACTTGTTTGTCAGTGGTTTAAAAGACCAGGTTCAGAATTTGATCAATTGAATGCATCTTTGCTGAATAAAAGTACTAATTTCTTAAAAAAAAACATTAGTGTATATAAGAACTAAAAAGACTAAAAATATATGGCTCAGAAGCAAAACCTAAATCAAATGTGAATGCTTAAATGATGTTTCATAATCATGTGATTTTGGTGTCTCCTGCAGCTCCCACGATTCTGAATGAGCTAAACTGGACTCAGTCTCTGGAGAGGGTCTTCATTGAAAACAGTCGTGAGGATCCTTCGCTGCGCTGGCAGGTTTTCGGCAGCGCCACCGGAGTCACCAGATACTACCCAGGTAAAGCTCTTCTGATGAAATCCCTGCTGTAAACCCACAGTACATCCATTTCTGCCAGCAGACTCTAAGTGTGTTCTGTTTTCCCACTAGCCACAAAGTGGAGAGCACCCAACAAGATTGACCTGTATGATGTGAGGAGACGCCCGTGGTGAGTACCGTCAGCCGGCGGAGGAAAGACTCCATTTGGTCTGACTTTGATCTTGTTGTTTTCACCGACTCCCGGCGGCCTCCGCTGCAAAGAGCAAGCAAGCGTGTGAAGTTCAAATTAAGTCGAACCGCCGCAGTTTACGGTGCCGCCTAGACCGGGGGTCAGGATGTGTCAGCGGCGTTCAGCGGGGCCAGTCTGGCCCCATGTGCTCGCTTTAGATCTATATGGGATACTTTACATTATGATGCATTATGCACACTGTGCAAGAGGAGCTAAAGCAAGTACTGTCATGGCAAAGCATTCATTTTTTGATGTGTGCAACCTCCAAAATTAGAATAAAACTTAGCTGTGAAGAGCAAATCAATGAAAAATTGGCTGAAATTGTTTGCAACAGTCATTTAAGCTGAATTAATTATAATTAATTTAGTTGAAGTTTTAGTGTTTAGAAGAATTTATTCATTTATTTGTTTACATGTTTTATGTATTTAACTGAATTTAAATATTAGATATTTAAAATATTATTTAATATTCATTTAAATAAACTAAAGTTATTTATGTAATTGTTTTTATTTAGTAGAAGTTATGTATTTACTTCTCTATGCATTTATTTAGATGAATTAAAAAAAATTCTTATGCTTTCTTTTAGCTGAAGCCATTTTATTTCATTAACTAATTCAGCATGACATATATTTATTTATTTATTTACCTGAAATTATTTTTACATTTTAATTTAAATAAACTAAAGTTAATTTTAATTAATTTTTTATTTAGTGTAAGTTATTTATTTACTTCCTTATGCATTTATTTAGATTAATTTAAAACATTTTTTTTAACTTATGCTTTATTTTGCTGAAAACATTTTATTTAATTAATTAATTTATTCAGCATTTATTACATCAGTCATTTATTTATTTACTTGTGCATTCATTTAGCTGATATTATTTTATTTTTTTTATTTAGCATCAGTTGTTTATATATTTGGCTGGAGTTATTTATTTATTTATGCAATTATGTTTTATTTAGTAGAAGTTATTCATCTACATCTTTATCCATTTATTTAGATGAATTTAAAATAAATATTTTTTTTTACTTATGCTTTTATTTAGCTGAAGACATTTTATTTAATTAATTTATTTATTCGGCATGCTGTTCATTTGTTTACTTATGCAATAATTTAGCTGAACTTATTTAATTCTGTTTGTTTTTTTTTTGCATTAGTTATATATTTGGCTGAAATAATTGTATTTATTTATTTATTTTTGGTTTATTTAGTTATTTATTTTTAGTTTATTTATGCATTTAAGTTTAGCCTAAATATTTTTTACATTTAATTATTTAATTTTTTATTTAGTAAAAGTTATGTTTATATTTACTTGTTATGCATTTATTTAGATGATGTTAAAATATTAATTTATGCTTTTTACATTGAAGTCAATTTGGTTATTAATCTATTTTATTCTGCATAATTTATAAATTTATTTACTTGTGTATTCATTTAGCTGAAGTTATTTTGTTTACTTAATTATTTTAATTTAGCATAACTTTTTAGCAAATGAAATTAAACCAAACAACTTCTGCTAAATAAAGATATGCTAAAAAGTTATGCTAAATTAAAATAATTAAGTAAACAAAATAACTTCAGCTAAATGAATAGACAAAAGTAAATAAATTAATAAATTATGCAGAATAAAATAGATTATTTTAATTTAGCATAACTTTTTAGCATATCTTTATTTAGCAGAAGTTATTTGGTTTCATTTGATCCATGAACTATTTATTTATTTATTTTCAGTTTATTTATAATATACATATAATTTTAGCCTACATCGTTTTTTATTAATTTATGTTTTATTTAGCCAAAGTTATGTAAATATGTGTTTTTATGCATTTATTTAGATGTTAAAATATTTATTTATTTGTGCATTTTAAGTCATTTTTGTTTATTAACCAATTTTATTCTGCATAAGATATTTATTTGTGCATTCATTTAGCAGAAGTTATTGTGTTTACTTAATTATTATAATTTAGCAAGTTGTTTGGCTTCATTTTATTCATTAATTATTTAGTTATTTTGCTAACAGTATTCATGCCTTCATTCATTTCCACATGCATATTTATGATGCATATGGTCACAATATGGGCAAAATTTTGCTGCACACTCAAAAATATGTTGACTTTCTCATTAACAATAAAGTAGGTATTTTTCTTGTGTGATATAAGTAAGTGAACATGGCAGCAGTGCATTAGCCTGGGCCAAAGTGCTTAGTAGGTAGAACATGTAGCGGATTCTTTCATCCAGAGCGACTCGTCGTACACTTGTTATAGGAACAATCCCCTCGGGATTAGCCCAGGGTTCGGCGTCATGATCGAGGGTATAACTTTAGCCGCTACGCCACATCACCCCTACAGAGAGACGATCGCCCTCAGAAATACATCTCTGTCTACTTAATGAAGAAAGAAAAAGCTGTTTAGACGGAAAAGCAAGGTGTTTAAATGGAAAACAAGTTGTTATCAGGTGCTTACGTGTTAGCCGGCTGGATGAGCGTGCCGCGGTGTTTCCCAGAGTATGGGAGTGTTAGCGAGGCACTAATGAGCCTCTTCTTTGACAGAGTAATTAAGTTCACACTCAGGGAAAGTGTCTCCGGTGCAAAAAAAAAGCACAATCCCCAATATACCTGTAAGAAGCTTTTAACCTAAAGACGAACAACACGAGCAGGCAGCTAGTTAGCTTGTTTGGCTGACAAAGCGCTAATGTTGCTGATGAGCCGGAGCGAGCTCTACATTGTTTTTGTTGTGATGCAACACGCTCTACAGACTTAATGAGCTGCTTTTAATGCTTTTGCGAGAGGGTAGGCCAGCGCCGCCGTACAGACACACAACAGCTCTATAAGCGCAGGGATGATGAATTGGTTTGGAGCACGTTATCAGCAGGCGCTCCGCTCCACATGCTGTTTGTGTTTTCATACGTCTACAGTGTGCGGGTTTGTGCGGTGTGAGGTACGACCAAACTCCTCCTCAGATGAGGGCATCATCCATTTGTCTCTGACCCCCTTAATGAGTCATTTCATATCATGATTATGGTGCATATCACAGTGTATGCATCAAAAATGCATATGTATATGAAATAACCATACAATCTGATATTCCAGTGTATTAAATACTTTTTATGCTAATTTACAGTTTACATTTAAAAATGAATGATTTTTTTTTTTTTCATTATTTTCTCCTTTTGTTCAAACTTAATGAACACAAACCAAAATACAAGATTATGCATAAAATGCATTAATAAATTATCCATAAAAAATGATAAATCTAGCATCATTACAAAAGCTGCTTTGTATTTTGTAACAAAAACAAAATTCTCAGCACAGTAAAACTAACCAGCTGTCAATTATGATGGGATGAGAAACATTTTGAAGCTGTAACATAAATTAAATGTATATATAATTTTAAAAGTAATATTATTTTATAGTGTTAAGTGTTTAAAATTCTAATAAAGACATTAGTGTTTTTTGTAAAATTGCTGTTGCACATTTCATTATTGCATGTTTTACATGTTATTACAATTATTATTTTTCATATTATTAAATATTGGTTTTAACCATAACATGACATAAATATTGTTTTTAATAAGTTGTATTATTTTTAATATTGCTATTATTTTAATTATTATTTTAATAATTGCTATATTTTATTAATTATGCATTTTACATCTACTCATATTTTTTAAATGATTATGTATGAACTATAAATAATAAAACTAATAATTAAAAATGATATATATAAATTATAAAATTATATATATACACTACCGTTCAAAAGTTTGGGGTCAGTACGTTTTTATTGTTTTGTTTTTTTTTAAGAAATTAATACTTTTATTCACCAAGGATGTATTAAGTTAATAATTAAACGTTTATTAAAAGTTAATAATAAATAATTTACATTGTTATAAAATATTTATATTTTGAATAAACACTGTACTTTTTAAACTTGTTATTCATGAAAGAATCCTGAAAAAAAAAAAAAAAAAAAAAATCACAGGTTCCAAAAAATATTTGGCAGCACAACTGTTGATATTATCCAGCATTGATCATTCTAATAATAAATTCGCATATTAGAATGATTTCTGAAGGATCATGTGACACTTAAGACTGGAGTAACAGCTGATAAAAATTCAGCTTTTCATCACAGGAATAAATTCTATTTTAAAGTATGTTAAAATACAAAACATTATTTTATATTGTAAAAACATTTTGCAATATTACTGTTTTTTTTCTATATTTTTAATCAAATAAATGCAGCCTTGATGAGCATAAGAGACTTCTTTAAAGACTATTACAAGTCTTACTGACCCCAAACTTTTGAACGGTAGTGTATATATATATACACACAAACACACACACACACACACACACACACACACATATATATATATACACACACATATATGTATATATACACATATATATGTATATATATATATTTCATAATAAATATATATTTAATATTAGTAAATATTATTTCTAACCTTATATATTTAACCATAACATGACATAAATATTTAATAAGTTTTTACAGTATTTATTAAACATTTTATAATACTGCTTTTGGACCTCTTTATTTTTTTTATTTTAATAAAAGATATATTTTTACATCTACTCATTTTTTTTTAATATTATTTATGAAAACTATATATATATTTAGAATTAGTTATTTTAATAATTATAATAATAATAATTATTATTATTATTATTAATAGTTAGTTATTATTTACTGAACATTGGTGTCTTTTAAAAATATCGCTGTTGCACCTATTTTCTAAAAGCCTATTCATTATTTATTGGTAGATTTATTGGTAGATATATTTATTTTTCAATGGCTCTTAAAAGTGTGTGTGTGGTTCAGGTGTACCCTATGTTATGAAGATAGCAATATCCAAAACCCTTGTTCTTGTGGGGACATTTTTTTGTCCCCATGAGGAAACAAGCTTATAAATCGTGTGTGTGTGTGTGTGTGTGTGTGCTGTCATCAGCTCCAGGGTGATTTGTATCATGGCATTTAGTGCTCAGGTGATTCACTCATAAACAAACTGGGCCAGGTGATCAGAGATGGCATACTGTAGGAAGGTTACTCTGAGTGTAAATGCTGAATGTCTCTTTGTAGGTATTACTGCTGTCTTCTTTTGACACGTGTGTAGCAGCAGCAGCACCACCAGCGTCTAAGCATGTGTCACACTGGCCGTGTGCCCGCTGCTCTTTAACCCCCCGCACACGTCGCCAGAGCTGTTTTTCAGACTGTTGCTTGGCAACCTGCGCTCCGCTCTGCTGATTGGCAGGCCGTGGCAGCAGGGGGAGTCGGGATGTGTCAGGTCAAGTTTGCATGATTATGGTCAACACGCTGTCATTGTGTATTACACTCTTTGCACGGCTTGACCACTCAAATAACAGCCTGCTGCTTAGCTCAGCTAATGTCTCAAAGACGCCAGAGCAGGAGTTTGGAAGAAACTTGGAGGAAACTTTTATTATACTGGGCTATTATTAAACAGATAGATCTGATACTGGATACCGATTGGTTAAAATAGCATTGTGGCTATGCTAAAGATGATATAGTACTAGCTGTGATGTATTAGCAACTGTTGGCCACGGGTTTACATGTCTTGAAGCAGAGCTTTGATAGACACTTTGATAAAAAAAAAAAAAAAACTTTAGTTATTTATTAGTTTTTACAAATGATTTTAAGCTGTGAAGATAGATAAAAAAATAAATAAATAAACATTACTTGTATCATTTTAAGGCAATATTTAATATTTTATATATTAATTTGTACTGTTTAATAATTTAAACTGGTGAAAAAATATTTTTAAACTGATTAAAAAATATAATTAATATATTTACCTACTGTTTAAAAACATGTATATGTATATATGAACTATTTATTAAATTTTAAATTACCATATTTATTAAATAGTATAGTAATAGTATGTTTAAACAGTATTTAGTTTCAGGCAATATTTAATGTTTAATATATAGTTATTTGAACTGTTTAATAATTAAATAACTGGTGAAAAAATATTTTTAAACTGAAAAAAATATACTTAATATATTTACCTACTCTTTATTACATTGGCAAATTAATGCACAGTTAAGTAGTGTTTTTAACATACATAATGACATTTTCAACATATTTTAACATTTTAAAGCAATATTACTTTTATAATGTGTATGGGAATATAGAATATATTTTTTAGCTTTAAAAAAATAAACAGATTAATATAATTTATAAAAAATAAAACATCAAAAGAGCTGGATAAAGAATTATTTCTCAATATTCACTGAGATCACTGACTTGTAATTGTAAACAAAAGCAACATTGTTTAGATCATTTCTAAAGTTCAAGGAGAGACAAATGTGACATTATATGGGATAGTTCACCCAAAAATTTTCTCACTCTCAAATTGTTCAAAAGATGATATTTTGAAGAATGTTGGTAAACAAACATAAAAAGTCATACGGGTTTGGAAGCAGCATGAGGGTGAGTAAATGATGATCATTTTTAGGTAAGCTATCCCTTTAAGGAGGAAAATCAGAACACTTAAGAAAAAGTCTCTCATTGGTGTCTATGACAAACAGTTGAGCTATTGAAGATGTCTTTGGTGGAGGTGATCGGCACTCTGACACTCTACATCTACTCTGACTCTGACTGGACTGGAAAATGAATGGCCCAGTCAACACACTTAATTGTCTCCAATTGCTCTGACATGAATTATTAACACGCCACTATTATAACGTATGTCTACACACGTTAGCGAAGGACGACGGGAGAGCGCCGGAGAGGGTGAAGATTTAGGGGAGAGAGCCTGAGCGACGGCTAAAGGCGCGAGGATTGATTGGAAGAGTTTGAAGGAGAAACAGAAAGAGGTGTATGTTTTGTTATCGGAGCGTTACAGAGAAGCCATTACCATGCAGGTTCAGCCCAGCGTAGCAGATATTCAGCACAGCCAAAGCACATATTGATTTCTGAGAAAAGTCAATCTGGCTCCTAAGTAAATATTATGGCAGCTGCTCAAACGCCATGAAGAGCCGCCCAAACTAGATGGAGGCCTGTCAGTCCTGTTCCTGCTCTCCGGGCAAATTAAACACTGACGGTGAAACTGTCAGTGTGTTTCACTGCAAATCCAAGTTGAGAAACTGGTTTGCATTCATATTTGCAGTCGAGTGATAAAATCCAGATACTGAATGAGGAATCTGATGGATATTTCAGTTCCATATACATTTTAAAGTACCATAGTATTACCGTCTGATACCAGTATCGTACCATGGTTCTGCCACAGTCCATTTTTTGCACATGTAAATACCCTGTTACATTAATTTCAGTACCATGGTATTTTTCAAAGTACCATGGTACTGCCATACTACTTTTTTACATGTTATTCCAAGGTACTTTAATGCATACTTTGATATTACAGTGGTACAAGTCCAAAAAGTAGGACTATGTTCAAAAATGTAAACATTGTAGTATTTTTGGTGCTTTTTGAAAATAAAATGGTACATAAATTTCAGTATTTTGATTTTTCATACTATCATAGTATTACCATAAATGTACTTTATCATACAGAAGCACTTAGAATAAAAATGTACCGTAGTTTTTTGGACATGTACTGTGATAGTACTGTGGTATACATGAAAGTACCGTGGTACTTGAATTTCATTACAATGATATAGTTTAAAGTACCATAGTATTTCCAGCAAAAACTGTTACTTTTTTATATTTACCATGGTACTACCGTGGTATTTAGGACATGTATAGTGTAAATACCATGTTATGTACCACGTAAATACCATGTCAGATTACCATAATGTTACTGTACCGTACTACATAGTACTACCACAGTAAATTCAAAATTGCCTTATTGTGCATGTCCAAAAAACTATGATAGTACCATAGTACCATATGAAAAATGAGTACCGTAGTATTACCATCATTTTACTGTGGTACAGCCACAGTACTTTATCATACAGGAACACTTAGCCCTATGGTATATTTTAAAATTACCATAGTATTACCATATGATACCATCATTGTACTATGTTGCCGCCACAGTACTGTTTTGTGAGGGAACACTTTAAAAAATGTCATGGTATTACCATGAATATGTGAATTTGATTACCTTTTTTCAGAGTACCATAGTATTACCATTTGTACTATAATAAGTACTATATTACTACCTCAATACTTTTTTTTTACTTGGTACTTTAATGAATGCTGTAAAATTATCATGGTACATGTTCAAAAAGTAGGACCATGCTCAAAAAACATATACCACAGTATTTTCGGTACATTTTATGGTACATGGTACATAAATTTCAGTATTTCAAAGTATGATAGTACTATCATCATTGTACTGTGGTACAGCCACAGTACAGGAGCACTTAGAAAGAAAAAAGTGCTATAGTTTTTTGGACATGCTATGATAATACTATGGTATGCGTGGAAGTACCATGATTCTTGAATTTTATTACAATGATATTACAATGGTACAATGGTATATAATGTTTCCATACCATAGTATTACCAGCAAAAAGTGCTGTATTTTTATATCTGCAATGATACTACCATGGCTTTTAGGGCATTTACTATGTACATACCATGTTATGTGAATTTCAATACCATGGTATTTTTCAAAGTAATATAATATGTACTTTTTTACACAGTATAGTACCGTATATAGTATAGTAAAGGGTACTTTAATAAATTAAGCAAAATTGCATTACAATACATAGCACTATGCTTAGAAACATGTTAATACCATGGTATTTTTTTGTACTTTTTAAAATACCATAGTACATACATTTCAGCCCAATGGTATATTTTAAAATTATCATAGTATTACCATATACCATCATTGTACTGTGTTATATTTTTTAAAAAATGTACCATAGCATTACCATCAATACGTGAATTTGATTACCATGGTATATTTAAAAGTACCATACTATTACTACCAAAAGGTACTGTGGTATTTAGGACATGCACTGTGTAAATTCCATCAAAGTTACATCATTTTCAGTTGTAATATTTTTCAAAGTACAATAGTATTTACCACAGTAAGTACTATAGTACTCCCACGGTAGTTTTTACATGGTTTTCCAAGGTAATTTAATAGATACTGTAAAATTACAATGGCTCTATTCCATAAAGATCACATATAAAAAAGATCAGCATTAAAACAGTAATGTCACTTAAACTCATAATAATGATAATAAACAAAAATAATGTAAAAACAAGATTTTAAAAGGTTCCTTTTTGAATTCACAAAACGTTTTATGTTTCCCCGCTAGTTAAATCACTATAAAAGCTTAAAAGGACAAACTGACTGGTCATCCATCCATACAGATCAGCAGATCTCGCCATCAATTTATTGAAAAATCAAGCAAATAAAAGCGGAATAAACAGACGACAACATCTCTGTCCCACAGCTCACCTTCTTCAAAGGCCTCAGTGTTTTAATCTTAATTCAATCTATTGAAGAACACATCCAGAGGAGAGCCATGAGAGCAGCGGCCCATAAAATAATAATCCCATCAGCGCATACACACACACACAAATCCTTTAACACACACCCGTGCGCGCCAGACACACGCCTGTACACACGCATTTAAAGGGAAGTGAAGTCAGTGCACTTCAGTAAACCCCATCACGAGCTGCATCGCACCTGCAGATTGTGACAGTGGGAAAGCGGCAGCTGCGCACATGTGTAAGTCAACCATATCATTTCAGCCCCGATAAGCACCTATAATTGACTAATTTTAAATGTGAGACCCTGAGAGCCAGGAACAGGAGAGCGAGACAGGGAGAGACAGACAGGCAAGGTCAGAGAGCATAAACGCGCTCTCTCTCGAGGTAATGCATTGATTTTTACCCACGCCGCACCGTGATAAAAGTACCTCATGAATTCCAATGTCTTTCTCCTATTGAGGGAACGCAACACAATCAAAGCGGCACGCGGCACATTACAATGTCAATCCGTGCTTTTACTTTTCGAGCACCTTCCCGGGAAATGTGTTTTCTGTCAGCGCTTGGAAATGGGACGTTTTTGTGATGAGGTTTTTCAGGCCCTCCAGCCTTCGCCAAAGAGGCCGCGCTTTCATACAGACGGCGAGATTGTCTGTCCTATAGAGGCGTTTTGCTGGGTTAACCTGTTTACTGTGCACAATGATGCTGCAGTATTATAGTGAATGCTTGTCGTTTTCTGGGTTTCTCCTGCTACTTTATTTTTGAAATCGCATGTCATGCGCATACGCTCTCGTCTTTTCCATTCTGTCTGAAATTAACACTTGTCAAATGCAAGTAAAATTTTGGCTTTAGCCTTTAACTTGGAGGAAATGGGTTTTGAATTGGGCTCTATATGGAATAGCACACTAGTATAGACTATGCATACTATTTCTGCAGTATATGGTATGCAAATTTCCTAATGTTTAGAAAAATGTGCAATATATAATAGAACATTTTGCTAGATTTGGTTGGTGCGGTGCACTGATCTTGACCATTGTTTTAAAAACTCTTTTTTTTGGCATTATTTGATTACATATTGTTAAAGTAAATTTGATGAAAATATCAAAATAACAGAATTAAAATTAACAGTTAACATTTATTACAGCATGATATTTATTTATTGCTGAGTAACTGGATGTCACTTGCTGTTTTTAAAAACATATTTTTATGTAAAAATAAATATATAATATGATATATAAAAAATATATATTTTATATATAAAATAAAATAAAATAAAATGTTTGTATCATTTGGAAGAATGTCTAATATATAATACAAAATTTTAATGGGTTTGTTTCCCACAATTCAATGCACTCATCTTGACCATTTTTTCCAACTCTTTTTTTCAACATTATTTGTTCAGATGTTGTTAAAGTAAATTTGATCAAAATAGTAAAATAACAGACTTAATGTTAACAGTTGACATTTATTACAGCTTGATATTTATTTGTTGCTGAGTAACTGAATGTAACTTGCTATTTTAAAAATTATATTTTATGTATAAAAATAAAAAATACAAACAAATAAAATGTATGCAAATGTTTGTATTACTTGGAAAAATGTCCAATATATAATACAACATTTTAAGGTGTTTGCTTGTTTCCCACAATGCATTGTACTCATCTTGAACCTTTTCCCCCAGCTCTTTGAAACTTTTAGATTTCACATGCTATTTAAATTTAAAATAAAAAGTATATATGCTATTTTTAATATTGAAATATATATTAAAATTTAAAAATTTAAATATTTTTCAAATACGTATTTAAAATTTTCACATGCTATTTAATTTTAAAATAAAAGTATACTTGCTATTTAAATAGTTATATATTATATATAAAATAAAATAATATAAAATGGTTTATAAATTAATTCTTATATTTCATGTTTTAAATATATATTTAACATTGTCACACTATTTTATTTAAAACCATAATTAGAGTATGCAGTATGCAGTTTCTCATTCTTAACGGCAGCTTAGTTTGAATTGCAGTGGCAGAATGATATTTTGGACTGTCGCATTTTTTCTTTTGTTTTAAACTCTAAGCCACCACAACAAACATATGAGAAACAAAATCACAGTGAGTGGCCTCAACTGTTGTGTGGCATGTGGTGTTTCAAAGAAAGGCTGGTTAATGTATGATGTCGCCTGGAAAGAAAGGAAAAAGAGCTAAATAATGTAAGAGAACAACAAAATGTATTTATATATTCCTGTAGCTAGAGCATGGCAGTAACAATGCCAGCATTATGGATTCAGTTCAGAATGCACCTATTGATAAAATAAATACCTTGACAAATATAAATATATATATATATATATATATATGTATACATACAGTGTATATATATATATAAAGGTATTTTAGATGGTCAAATAATACTATGTTTTTATTTTATTTAAATGAATGTATATGTATTTACATTTATATTTAATACAAAAAATTACATTTAAGTAGAAATATTTTAAATATTAAAATGTTCATACAAAGTATAAGCACTTTTCTGTCTTTTCTGCATTTCTCTTCTGCTCTAGCTTGTGTACTAATCTAGTTTGCACTTTTAACATGGCATTGTGCATTACAAATATTGTTGGCTTTTAAGAGAAATTGTTGGTGATGTTCTTCATCAGTGCCTTGCTTTGAATAAAAGCATCTGCCAAATGTATGAATGTAAATATCAATTCGCTTGCCACTGACAAGTTTATTTAGACCCAGTTTACATTCATTCTACCAGTCAAAATTTGGACATGCTTATTATTTAAACCTTAAAAATCTAAAGCCACTTGCTTGTACACAAATGTAAATTGAATTGTATTTTGCATGAATATTTTATTTTTTGTTGACAGGAAAGCGTTGTTATGCATGTTCTTTCGTGTTTAAAAGCAGAGTTGAAATCTAGAGAAAGAAAAAGCTCAAATATAGGAGAGTTTGGACACTAATTCTTACTCCATTGTGTTTTTCGTAGCCGAGATGCCTTCATTATTTATATTCGCAGTGATTTTAGAATAATGAAGATTGAGTAGGTGTGTCCAAAGTTTTGGTGGTGCCGCAGCAGATGCTCGGGATGGCCGTGCCGCTGATGGCCCTTCTTGAGCACGTGTGTTTAGTGGGTAAGCGGGCGAACGGGGGGACCTGCTTTGTGATGGCCCATCTGCATGTCACCTGGCCGGGGCGCTGGGGAGTGTGGGTAATGACTGGGAAGGAATGGCATCGCTGGGCCTCGGTGGAGGGGTAATTACGGAGTGCAATCCATGCAGAAACTGCACATCTGGATCCATCAGGCTGATCCACGGATGGTACAGTGAGCCGAACACGGATCGGGAACGGCAGTGTCACAAAGTGGAGATGAATATAGTCTAGATAGTGAATATAGACTAGAGTGTGAAAAGTACCATTGCTATAGGAATCAGAGTATATAGACTGATAGTGAATGATACTGACGCGGCTCAAATCTGCGGCGTGCTCTTAATGGACTCCTAGATACGTTAATCGTACCTTTTACTGTCCGACCAAAGAGATTGTCATGGTTTTGTCATGATTCCTCTTAAGAAACTGGATATGAAATAAAAAATATCCATTTGGACTGAACTGAATCACGAAAAGACTCTATGAGAGGTCAGTGGATTGAAAATTAAGAGGGCTTAGTGAAAATAAATTAGTTTTGATTTTATTTTTAAGATGCATCCACACATATAGCAGTTAAATAGCTACTGTGTACTAAGCAACTAAAAGTACTTTTTGACTAATATCACATTAATTGGACACAATTCCTGATAGTTTTAGTTTAATTAATATTAAATAATATTATAATGGAGAAAAAAAAAAAAAAAAAAATATATATATATATATATATATATATATACATATATATATATAAAACTACAATAAAATATTAAAGTATATTTAAATAAAATACATTTTATATATTGTTTTATTTATTTAATATTTAATATTAAATAAATATATATTTTATATATAAAATACAATTAAATATAATATAATAAAATTAAATATAATAATAATGTTTCTTGAGCAGCGAATCAGCAAATCAGAATGATTTCTGAAGGATCACGTGATTCTGAAGACTGAAGTAATGATGCTGAAAACTCAGCTTTGCGTCACAGGAATAAATTACATTTTTAAATATATTAAAATAGAAAATGGTTATCTTAAATTGTAATAATTTTTCACATTATTACTGTTTTTACTGTATTTTTGAGCAAATAAATGCAGCTATGGTATTTTTTAAAAAATCACCAAATTTAAAGGGATAGTTAACAAAAATTATAATATTTTAGTCACTGAGGTCTAAAAAACAGACATTTTTTAAAATATCTTCTCCATGTATTCTTCTAGAAGAAAGTAAGTTATACGGGTTTGAAATGACATGAGGGCGAGTAAATGATGACTGAATTTTTGTTTTTAGGTGATCTATCACTTTAAAGCTCAAACTTTTTGTCTACACAAATAGTAGTCACTACTTTGAGATAGTAAAATGTTTTAAATAGACAATTTGTGCAACATAAACATGTATTAGGGGTTCATATACATACTGTTGTATCAGAATCGTAGAAGTTGTTACATTAATTGGACACAATTCCTGATTGCTTTAGTTTAATTAATATTAAATAATACTATAATAAAATAACAATAAAAAATACTAAAATAAATTAACCAAAAATAATAAATTATATTTAAATAAAACACATTTTATATAGTAATTTATTTATTTTAATATTAAATATTAATATAATTTTAAATAAATATATATTTAATATAATATAATATGATATAAATAAAATGAAATATAATCTATATAGATTGTATTTATTATATACTTATATTATGAGGTATTCATACAAATGTTTTTGAAAATCTAAACACTTAAATAAATAAATATATATATATATTTATATCTTTTTGTGTGTTTTTCATACTAAACATAACATGAATAGGCCTTTATTTTTAGAGTCCACACATTAAATTCTGAGCAAACTAATTTCCTTCATTTAGTCCACTGATTTTTTCGTCCTATGCTGTATTTATGAGGCATGTGCGTCTTTTAGGCTTGGAAAATTTCATTATGTTTTTTATTGGAGTTTTATCGCTGCTCCTAATGCGCTCCTCTCAACCTCCAATTATGCCGCCTGTGTTTACTGAAACTGTATTCATGGAAATGTGTGTTTGTTTGAGCAGAAACACAGGGCGGCATTATTAGACGTAAGAACATGAGCAAACACGGCACAAACCGAATCCAGCGCGCTGTGGATTGATTGCATAAAAGCAAACAGAGCTGGGAAATGAATTTTAAATACGGAAGAAATCTAGTGTACCTCAATGTTTCTCGCCGAGATGAAGCAGAAATTAATTTAGCAGCATCTGATGTCATATTGTGTGCTGTGCTGTTTGAGAGCGCTAATGTTAGCATGCCAACTCGAAACTGTAGCTTGACAAGCTATAAGATACTCATACTGTAATTTAATTAAGTTATTAAACTACACTCTTAGTGTGACGTTTTACCATGAAGCACCAGCAAATCAGAATGATTTCTGTAGGATCATGTGACACTGAAGACTAGAGTAATGATGCTAAAAATTCAGCTTTGATCACAGGAATAAATTACATTTTAACACATACTAGAATATAAAACATACTAGATAGAAAACAGTTATTTTAGATTGTAATATTTTTTCACATTATTACTGTTTTACTGTATTTTTAATCAAATAAATGCAGCCTTGGTGAGCAGAAGAGACTTCTTTCAAAAACATTTTTTATCAACCCAAATTTAAAGGGACAGTTAACATTAAAAAATATGTATATATTATACCCACTTGGATCTAAAAAAAAAAAAAAAAAAAAAAAAACACATTTTTCAAATATATTCTCCATTTATTCTTCTAGAAAAAATAAAGTCATACAGGTTTGAAATGACGTAAGGGCGAGTAAATGATGACTGAATTTTTATTTTTAAGGAAAGACACTGCAAGTAAATAGGGTAAAAAAAATAAAAGTTATCACCTTACTTACCCAGTTGATTGATTACATTGATAATTGCAAAATTTTTTGCATTGCAAGTTTTCTAAAATTTTAGGTTTGAATATGCAAATTATGCATTATTTAATTAAATATGTGCTAATTTGCATACATTTCTGGTACAAAAATCTAAACAATGGATGAAGTTAATTTCAAAATTCTTGTTAATTTTTTTAACATATTAGAGTCAAATGTTTTTATAGAGGGAATTTTGGGTATCATTTTGTCACTCCATAATTCAGAAAGTACTTTGAACAGACAGAAAACATTATATTTTTAGTTTTTAAACTTTTTTTTTATAAAATGTTGCATAAAATCAAGCAAATTATATATGAACAAATCCCTCTGTAAAAACCTTCAGGATATAGACAGGAATAAAAATGTTTTAGTGTGTGCTACTGAAGTGAAGATTTATGGCTCAGTGTAGAAGAAAAAATTTATTTTGAGAAAACGGCCTATAAAAATATGTATTGTAATTGAAATCTATTGACACAAATAGATAAAGTGCCATAAAAGAAACACTTAACAGGGTCTTGTGGGTGTTTTCTTTCCACTAGTATGAAAAAGCACTTTATTTAAAACCAAAAAGCCTAAAATCTCAAACCTGACAGGTGCATGAGAAAAAAAACGTTTTTGCCTGCATTGTCTCCCCTTAAGTGAATTATCACTTTAAAGCTCAAACTTTTTGTCCCACTGCACCAGGGTTGCCAGGTTTTCGCCCAGTTGCCACTCAAAACTAGCCCAGTCACGTTTCGAGGGGGGTCCCTCTTTAAAATTCACATTCAGGGGGCTAAATATCACATTATTGGGGTTGCTTCAACCCGCAGACATGAAAAACAACCCACGTCAACAGTGTTAAAGTAGCCCAGTTCTGCAGGAAAACCGCGGACTTGGCAACACTGCATTGCACAGATGAGTTAGTAGACAATTTGTACAACATAAACATTTACACATACTTTTTTGTGTGAGGTTTTTACATACACACTGGTGTATCAGAAGTGTAGAAGTTGTCTCCTTTTTCTCACTCACACGTTATACTCATTCAAATGAAAGATTTTTGTAATAACACCAGTAAAGTTGGTACCACTGTACTTTTAAAAAACTATTTCTTATAGCCAGTGCTCATAGGGAAGGTCTGACCTTTCAGGTAGCGTCTTGAATTCTCAAGAACTAATTTAATTCTCCCACTTCTGCCGCCAAAAGCTTTGTACTCATGCCTGAGCATTGTTATTGTTAGTCTTTCAGCTGTGTTTGTCCTTTCAGCCAACTATAATAGTCCTCCTTCTACATCTAGCACTCTCCAGTGGCATTAAGACCGGATTGGCCTCCAAAATGAGGGTCAGAGTTCAGCGTACAGCTTTGCGGTGGAGTGCGCTAGTTAGCGTTGTGTTCGTCGCGCCACGGCTCGCCAGGGCTTTTCCATTTTTCCAGAGCTTAGCCATGCTTCAAAACCCTTCCTCAACGAGCCGCGGGCACCTGGCACCACTTCTCACGTCGCCTCTTCAGCCTGATTACCGCGGTAGAAGAGACCCTCGACGGTCGGTCTGCTCCTGCGAGCACAAAGCGCTAACTACCTGTCTGCACGACAGCCAATCACCTCGCCACGCAAAAGCCGGCGTGGTTTTCCAAGTCGTCTGAAGACAACAGCTTTACGACGTGCATCAATCTCTTGCTCTGATTGTCAGGTGTAATGCCTTTTTAATTGCACGGGGAAAAGTGAAAATGGCTTCACTAGTGTTTTCTATATGTCAGCCACTATCAGCGGTGGACAGATGCAGCGTTAGGCCGTTTATTTATTTATTTTGTTGTCGGTGACACAAAAGTGCCACGCATCGCTCATTGTCTTTCTGCGCTCAGATTGAGTACTGTGCTAAAAATGGCTCGAGACAAAGCGGTTCTCCTCGCCGCACGATCTGCTAGCGCTTGCACAAAGACGCAGAGAGACGGGCGGACTGCATAATGCGTTTGTCAGCGGGCCGATGAGTCAGCTCAAGAATAAACGCCCGTCCGGTTTGACGTTTCACCTGACGTTGTGCTTCTCAGACTTGGAGGTTAGCTTAGCGCGAACTCAAGACAACTCAAAGGAGCCTGATTGGGGATAGAGAGCTTGAAAATATGACTTGTTTTTAGTTTTTATGAGCCATTTCTGTTAAACAGATGCGCTCGAGTGTATGTGGAATGACTTTAAGTCAGTCTATTGATTGTGTAGACAAAATACAGAAGAAAATCTACAAAAAAAAAGTTTGCGTATGTTTTTTGTTGAGTGTCAGATTTGATATAACAGTCTTTTATGTCAAATATGGAGCTCAAATCCAAAGAAAACACCACCCATAAACTGATCTAAAATATGCATTTTGGTAAAGATGCAGATTTTTATATGGCCAGGAAGTGAGATGAAATTCTGATTGTGATGTAAATCAATGAGATCTTTATAACAGTGTAGCAGTTACTTACAGTTGAGGTCAGAAGTTTACATACACCTTGCAGAATCTGCAAAATGTAATTATTTTACCAAAATAAGAGGGATCATACAAAATGCATGTTATTTTTTATATAGTACTGACCTGAATGAAATATTTCACATAAAAGATGTTCACATATAATCCACAAGAAAAAAAAATAGTTGAATTTAGTTTACATGCGCTTGATTCTTAATACTGTGTTGTTACCAGAATGATCTTTTGTTTAGTGATAGTCGTTCATGAGTCCCTAGTTTGCACTGAACAGTTAAATTGCCCACTGCTCTTCGGAAAAATCCTTCAGGTCCCACAAATTCTTTGGTTTTTCAGCTTTTTTTGTGTATTTGATCCCTTTCCAATAATGACTGTATGATTTTGCGATCCATCTTTTCACACTGAGGACAACGGAGGGACTCATATGCAACTATTACAGAAGGTTGAAATTGCATTAAAAAAAATGCATTAAGAGCCGGGGGGTGAAAACTTTTGAGATAGGTAAATTTAACTTATATTGTCTTCTGGGAAACATGTAAGTATCTTCTGTAGCTTCTGAAGGGCAGTACTAAATGAAAATAAATACAATATTTAGGCAAAATAAGAAAAATGTACAATGTTCAAAAGTTTTCACCCCCCCAGCTCTTAATGCATCGTGATTCCTTCTGAAGCATCAGTGAGCGTTTGAACCTTCTGTAATAGTTGCATATGAGTTGCAGTTGTCCTCAGTGTTGAAAGATGGATCTCAAAATCATACAGTCATTGTTGGAAAGGGTTCAAATACACAAAAATGCTGAAAAACCAAAGAATTTGTGAGACCTGAAGGATTTTTCTGAAAAACAGTAGACAGTTTAACTGTTCAGGACTCATGAACATCTATCACTAAACAAAAAAAAAACACAGCTGTGGATCATTCAGGTAACAAAACAGTATTAAGAAGCAAGTGTATGTAAACTTTTGAACAGGGTCATTTTTATATTTTCATGTTTTTTCTTGTGAACTATATGTAAATGTCTTTTATGTGAAATATTTTATTCAGGTCAGTACTAACTAAAAAAACTTAACATGCATTTTGTATGATCTCTCTTAGTTTGGTCAAATAACTAACATTTTGCAAATTCTGCAAGGTGTATGTAAACTTTTGACCTCAACTGTATCAGTTGTCACTGTCTATCTCTCAATAGTATGTCTATGATTATAGTAAGATGCTATTTAAATGCTTACTTTTAGATCAAAGCTCCAGTTTTAAAACACGATGCAATGCAATACAGTGATGAACAAATAAATGTCCCTCATGATCATTCATGATACTCACATGTGAAAATGATTTTTCAAAAAATTATGTATGTATGCATAAGTAGTTTCAGTTCAGTAAGTGTTCATCTTGAAATATTACTAACAATAGAAAAGTTTTTCTTACAGCTACTTTATAAAATAAGTAAAGATTTCACAGCAAGGTGAAGCTAAAGGTAGATTTTAGTACAGTTACACTAAAAGGCATTTTACTTGTTAAATAGTGTAAACTATGAATCCGATGCAATATTTTGAGCATGCTGATCATGTAGATGCCTTAGAAATTCATGTATCAGATATGATACAGCTGTGTTGATTGGCTGTAAACCACTTTCAGATTTGACTTATGGACTAATTACTTTATTAATGCTATTTTATAAAAGCAGCTAGCCACTTAAGTCTGGTAAAATCTTCGGTAAGGTGTCATGCTGTGCCTTTAATCATGGTTAAATCACTCTAATTCACAGCCTCAATGGCTTATTGTTTTATTTTTGCATTTTAAATCAATTAACCCTCAATATCAGCACTGACTAGTCTTGTTTTGTACTTTGACTAGGTACATTCAGGGAGCTTCTTCTCCAAAGGACATGGTCATCATCGTGGACGTGTAAGTATCCTCTCGACCACACAAACACACTCTCCATCTGTCTCTTTGTGTGTCTCATATGCGCTGCATTAACACACACTGTCATCTGTGTTGATAAATGTTTTGTGTATGATGCCATAACAACAGTGTGGTGCTCTACTGCCACCTGTCGGCTGAGAAGAACAGTATTCCATCTTATTAACCTCGTGCCTCAACATCAAAATGCTACAGTGTTCCCTGAAATATGACTTAGAGGTTATATGCAATGAAAAATGCCATTACTCTTGCCGATATCTGGGCTGCTGGTGGAGAATTTAAAACGTCCTGCGACTCTGATCTTATCTGACCTCTAAAATGCATAATCTAAAAAAGCTTTTGCATCGTACATAAACAGATGTGTTTACAGATGCATTTAGCGAAAGGTATGCGTCGCGTTTTTTTGAGTTCATAGCATTGTAATTTTAGCTAGAAGTAAATGCATTATCGAAATAATCGTTTTGTTGTTAAATGCCATTTTTAGTGAATCATCAAGACCTTCTTATTTATCAAAACTTAAGTGTTGCACATTTAGAGTCATTGGTAACACTGTCGCATAGCTTAACAAATAAGTGATTGCCTCAATCATACTGCCATTATGTGCATAATTGTCAAAAAAAATCATTAATATTCTTAAGTAAACCTCTCAAGAAAAACTGCTTAATGGAGGTTAATTGTCGCTGGCTGGCAATCGTCCATAACCTTAAATAGATACCGATATCTAATTAAAAAATACACCAATCGCAGCTGTCGCTTTGCCAAAGCAATCTCATGCCAATCAAAAGCACCATCGCACTGAACGTTTCTGACAATCTTAGAGTAATCTCATTGTGACGACTGGAAGCAGGAGACAATAGTGCTGTCACCAGGGTTTTTTTTTTCTCCCAGTATGCTCGGCTTTATTAAACCTTCTAACTCTGGAAGCCAAATTACACATGAACTCATGCTCTGTGATTGCTTTTTCAATAGCTGCTGTAGGCTATTAATAAATCCAATTTGCAGCATTGAATTCAAATGTACTTTGTTTTTGAAGATCGACTGTCTCCGTACTGTCTGTGAAGATGGCGCTTTTTAACATGCCGTCTACAATTTACTTTTGATGGACGGGGACGAGGGAGACACTTAGCAACAGGTTCTGCTTGGCAACGGCAGTAACGGGCTTGTGTGTCTGTGCAGGGCTGTTTTCAGACATGACTGGTTTGTTAGGTAAATGTTGTCATGTGGTAATGTTTATGTGCAGTGCACATGATGTATTTGATGTGTGTTTTCGGTGTATTTGTAGGAGTGGCAGTGTCAGTGGACTGACCCTGAAGCTCATGAAAACGTCTGTCATCGAGATGCTGGACACACTTTCTGATGACGACTACGTAAATGTGGCTCGGGTAGGTTTTTTGTTTTCTTTTTTGAATAGTATTACCAATTAATGGCATAGCGCACATTTCATATATTGTATATACATTATAATTTTATGATTATTACTTCTTGATGTTTTTATTATTATTATTATTATTATTATTATTATAAAAAATAATTATGTAAATGTCTATTTATTAATATTTAATAATTATAATAATAATAATTATTATTGTTGTTATTAATAATTCTACAAATATATATATATATATTAGTATAAAATGTAATAATTATATCAAGTAATATATTAAATATTTGTTATATATAAATTTGATAATTATATAAAGTAATATTTATAATAAAATATTTTTAATTATTGATTATAAATTTTACTAATTATATTATTATTATTATTATTATTAAATAATTTGTTTCTTAATATTTAATAATTATATAAAGTAATATAGTAAATATATGTATCAATTTAATAATTATATAAAGTTATATTTATAATAAAATATTATATAATATTACTAATTATATTATTAATGAAAATATTATTTTTTCTGTTAAATTTTGTCATAATAACAAGATGTTGTGTTTATACTATATATTTTCTCGTAATAAAGAGCATTTTTTTCAATACAACAACATATTTTCTTATTTGTTATTTTCTTAAAATTATATATTTTCTCATAATAACGAGATGCTAAGTTGTTAACATGTTGTTTTTGCAATTTTGTTAATTTTGTAATGTTCTTGTAAGTGTCATTAAAATATGTTTTCTCATAATAACAACATATGTCAAAAAACTCTTTTTCCTCTTATAATGAGCGTTGTTAAAACAGCATATTTTCTTTATTTTGATTAGAAGGGTAATAAAATTTCAGATTTCAAACTTCAAATTAAATTATCGTCGGTGGACAGTCACCGGTTTTGACAATAAAATTAAACTAACTTCATTGAATCTGACAGTCAACATCAGTAAAGTATGTGTCGTATTAACAATATAATATGTCGTTATAACAGGAAAAGCATTTTTATGATTTTATATTGCTTGATTAGTAAAAATATGCTGTTATTCCTGGTGAATACATTTAAGACAACGCCAGCATTAATATTCAGAAGTGTGAATCCTCCACGAATCTGAACCTCTGAACCTGTAATGAAAAATGTAAATGCAGAATGCACGCTAACACTTAATCTGCAGAGGGTTCATTTATTGTGATCACACAATAGCGACCCACAAACGCAACCCACACGAGTGTGCATGCACATATACACAGAGACGCACACACATAATGAAACATTAGCGTTTTGGAGGCCCACGCCAGTAATCCGGGCTGATCCGGGCTCTTAGTGTGTGTTTCCTAATCCCGGCTCTGAGAGCGCAAAATGAGCATCGTAATCTGAGCCGGAACACGGCTCATTCTACAGCCCGCTGAAGGAAAGCAGTCTTAGACCACATTAGAGTCGCTATGTGTGTTTACTGTTGTTTACCTGCAGACACCTAGACTAACATGAAATCAAAATAGACTTTTAAAGGTGCATTTCAGCCAAAAATTACTATTCAGTTAGCATTACACACCCTCAAACTGTGCTGGTCACTCATTTCCATGCAATTTCAATAGCAATAGCGCCAAAAAATGGACTATAAAAGTCGTCCATAATAGTCTAGGCCGAGAAGAGCTGTGGAATCACTGAGTCAACTCAAGAACCGAATCAATCTGACTCAAAAGAATGATTCATTCGTGAATCGGGCTCTCATGAAGTCTCAATTTGCTCTCCCTTTAATCTTGTCTCTATCAAGGAAGAGTAAAAGAGATCTCAAAGGGATTTTTCTTTTCTATAGGCACTTTTAGGATGGCATTTCTCATTTAATTTTTGTTTGCATTGGCATTTTCTTTCCTCTGCACCTGCGGTGTGGAACCTTGTAATCAAGACTGCCGGATGTACCTCAGATTTTCACAGCTGTGCTTCCTCACACACACACACACACACACACACACACACACACACACACACATACATAAATGCTTTATGCAGAGTTGTGTGCATTCAGTAAGTAAAGCTGTACTAATGCGACAGGTATTTATGGAAGCTTGTTTCTGTCATAGGAAAAAAAAAAATAAAAACGGTAATTGCAATTTTAAATCTTACAATTTCACAAACTTTTTCTTGCAATTCTCAGAAAAAAGTCAGAAATGTAGGATATAAACTTTCATTGTAAGAGTTTGAATTGTGAGATACAATTGTGAGGTAAAGTTGCAATTACCATTTTTATTTAATTTTTATGCAATGGTGGAAACAAGCTTTCAAAGATATTAATTTTTGTGTCAGATAAATAAATACATTGACAATTAGTAGTACTAGTCTAAGGATTAAACTAACACATTAATGTGATGCATGTATTTAATTATTTAATTTTATTAAATATTATTCTTTATATAATTATTTACCTTTTTTATATTTTTTACACAGTAAAATACCTAAACATCCTTAAAACAAGATCAATATTTATTCAAGAAGCAAAAATGCATGATATTTAGATTTATATATGACCTTTTTTTGCCAAATTGAGTTTTTAAATCTTGTTTTAAGCACAAATCTAAAACATTTAGTGAGAGATATGTTTAAAACAATAATTATAAAATGGAACAATAAATAAATGCATTTATAATGTATGAAATGAGGATCTTTTCCAATAAGGTTAGAAAAATACTATAAATAAATACATTTAAAATGAATAAAATATTCAATAAAATGAATATATATATATATATATATATACATATATATACATATATATACATATTTCTTTTCCCCTGGAAAACAAGACAAAATATATTTAATGTTTTCAGTGAAGAAATGTGCTATTTTTCACTTGACAGTTGATAGTGACCACCCAGAACACCCTAGAAACCACATAGCAACACCTTGTCAACCACTCAGGACATTTTTGCATTATGGCAGTGTGTTTTGAATGTTCAAAACACTCTCATATGTAAAATATGTTCCGATTTGAGCACTATTAAACCATCCAGATGATTAGTGTTATGAAATAGATTTTAAATAGATTTCAAGTTTCATCTGAGTTGATTCATCTGCAGTGGAAGCAAATTATGAATTGCGAGAGAAATCAATCAGGTGTAAGTGACTCCATTAGCGAGTGTTAACAGCAGAAATGATGATGCTGTGAGATCTAATGGAGATGAATAATGAAGCTTTTAATGGACTTGCTGAAGCAGCTGCTGTCTGTCTCTCTGTCTGTCGCTCTCTCTCTGTCAGTTCAATGAGAAGGCGTACGCCGTGGTGCCGTGCTTCACCACGCTGGTCCAAGCCAACATTAAAAACAAGAAGATCTTCAAAGAGGCTGTGATGAACATGCAAGCGAAGGGGACGACGGACTACAAGACCGGCTTTCAGTTTGCCTTTGACCAGCTGTTAAACGTAAGACTCACGCACTCATGTTTCCCTAGTTATCTACTTGAAGATACACTGGAATTTCGTATTCAAGTCTATAATGAATACAGACTAACTCTAACGTACAGAAGTCCTTTCTGTTTGTTTTCTTGTGATGTTAAATTAATTATCTTTCTTTGTAAGTGCTCGATCACTGACAGACAAGTAAGCTCAGTTTTAATGAACTAAATATACATGCATCACTGTTTAAAAAGTTTCAAGGTCTGTAAAAAAATTTTTAATGTTGTTAAAAGTCTCTTCTGCTCACCAAGGCTGATCAAAAATACAGTAAAAACAGTAAAATTGTGAAGTAATATTCAGTTTAAAATAACTGCTTTCTATGTAAAATATTGTAAAATATTATTGATTTGCTGAAAATTCAGCATCATTACTCCAGTCTCTTCTGCTCACCAAGGCTGCATTTATTTGACCAAAAATACAGTAAAAAGAGTAAAATTGCGAAATATTATTACAATTTAAAATAAGTGGTTTCTATTTGAATATATTTTTAAATGTAATTTATTCCAGTGATACAAAGCTGAATTTTGATAAACTGTCATCACAATCTTTGATGCATAGTTAAAAAGAACATAATTTATTTGAAATCGCATTCTTTTTTAATTTTATAAAAATTGTTATTGCCACTTTTGATCAACGTAATGCATACAGGCTGAATAAAATTGTTAATTTCTTTAAAAAAAAGTTACAATTTTGAAAATTTAGAAATCAAATATACTGAGAAGTGAATGAGAAAAAGATCTTGAGTTGTTTACATTATTAGAGCTTGAATACTAACTCAAATGTTAACTAAAAATATAGATAAATATTTTTAGAATATAAAAAACATGATTTACTTTAGCTATGAATCATTTTACCTTTGAGAAGATCCCTGGATGTTCCCAAAGGGAGTTTTTTTTTTTGCTAGATTTAGCTGGATTTGGCTTAGTTAAATTTGTTAATGCCAAAACATCCTCTTACCAACTCAGCGGAAAATTGTATTGCTCAGATGTTGCTTTTTCAAAGCGTTTGGAGATTTAAGAGTTCTCTGTTATATTTAATTTAAGTGTCAGCTTTTTCTCACATTTCTGAGCAATTGAAACAGACAGATGAACCGATAGTTGACATTCAGTAAGCCTTAAAATGATCTTGCTGCAGAGAAATGTTTGAGATCATGATAAATACGGCGTGTTGATAGTGTGTGCAATGATGTGAGATTTGTTGATGGCCACATGTGTGGCTTCATCGTGTGTTTTTGTGTTGGCTGACTGCTGCTTTAACAGATCGTGATGGTGTGATTGATGAGATACAGACGAATCTGTATTCTCTTCCAACTGTAGAGACTGGTTCTTTCTGACTTTCTCTTTCACTGTCGCTCTCAGATCCACAAGCGCCAAGGCATTTTAATTTCTGCCCGCTGACTCCTGATAGGCCGAGAAGAGAGCGCTGTAAATTTGTAATTGCGGCAGTATTATTTATCTTTATTAGAATCTTGTCAGAGTGATGTGGCATAGGCCGAATGTCAATGACAGCTGTGATTGGATGGGATAGGGAGAGGGGACTTTCGGCTAACTCATCAGAGATAGGACAGTCGGCGGCAGCTGGCACAAAAGCAGACGTATGATTAGAGAAACAGACGTGCCCGCACACACACACGCTCGCGCGGTTAAGTGCTCGGACACATGTGCGGGTGCTCTGCCAAACAGGGCGCTGTTATAGCCAAGGTCATTTGTGTAGTAGATTGATTCAAGCGGGCCTGAAACAAACTATGTGCAAATATGTCAATGCAAACACCTTGTAAGCATACTGGCCATGTACACTGCAGATGAATTTGGTTGTCAGTTCACCTGTTAGTGCTTAAAGATGCAGTATGTAATATTGACAGCTAGTGGTTAAAATAAGAACTGTGATCCAAATTCAAAATATTGGAGAGAGTTGTTTCTTCCGCCTTCATCTCCTTAGGCTCACCGGTTGCCAGATTGACAGTGACAGAAAGACAGTGCAAAGCTTTACATTTGATTTTTCCACAATTTAATATGCCTCCGAGAGCTTTTTAAATGGAGGCTTTTTAGGTCGGCTAGAATCTGCGATCTCTGAACTAGTTAGTTTGCTGGCTTACATGCTGCAATAAGCTGTGTTTTCCACTAACTGGCAACCTGGGGTGTCCAAATCCTATTGGTTAAATTGCCAGTGGGCGGAGTCACACGGACCAAAGCATAAACAGACATTCCGACATGAAATGCACATTTAAAGTAGAATAACTGGATGTACCATTGTTTTTCAGAGACAACTTGTTTCCTAAATATCTGCAAATGTAGTACAGTCAAAAAAATTACAGAAGACACGTTTAATCCTTTTTTGTACACGCAGTTCTGTCATTTATGGAGTAACAACTGCATTCTTGAACTTAATTGACTATTGATAGTAATACTGGTAAAACTGTAAACCAAAACTAACCAGCTAGTTAGTAATGATGCATTTAAATGTGTATCCAGAGTTTTTTTTCCTGTATGTGCAGTGCAAAAAAATCAATGAGTAAGTTTAGACTCATTAGTGTTGCCAGATCTTGCTAAAAAAATAAGAAATAAATGAGAACAAGCCTTTAATAATCTCAAATCAAATGTGTTATTTTGGAAATTATGCTAAAACTTAATAAATGTGATTACTTTATGAGCGAAGCTCAAAGATGGTTAATAAGCATCGCTTATAATAAATGGACATGGCAACCCTTCAAGAACAAGTTCTGCCAAACCTAAACAAAATACTATGGCTCTATCAATGGTGGTTTATTAAAATCACCAAACATAACAAGTCTTCAGTTGCTGTAATATGATGCCATCATCACAGTTTCAGGAGTGACTCTTATATACGCACACAAATCAACAATTTAGAGGATTCACTCCTGTATTTAAATGTGGTTGTCACTCCTGAAACTTTACAGTGTGTATGTGGCCATTACTATTAAATGATGCATTGCAGGGATGTAGGGTTTTTGCAAACAAAAACATTTGTTCATAAAGGCAATTCTGTGAGTTTCAAACTGACCTGGCTCATTTGACACCCTTGAAATGAGTCCTATTCATTCCCGTGTCTGTTTCTCACAGGAGACCAGCGCTCCGAGAGCAAACTGCAATAAGATGATAATGATGTTCACGGACGGCGGCGAGGATCGCGCTCAGGACATCTTTGAGAAATACAACTGGCCAAACAAAACAGTGAGTCGAGGCGATTCAAATCAAAACATGCTGGTGTTTCCATCTGTGTGATAATGACCTTCCACTGACAAGCAGGTTTTCTGTCCTCCCTAAAATAGAAAATAGCATGTGACAACAAAATCACAGACAATCAGAGTATTTTGATGTTTGTTGATATGGGGCATGATTTGGACTACAGAGATAGCATCAAAGCCATAAATCTGATGTCATTCCAATATAAAATTGATATTCTAGCAAAATATTTTACAAAAACATGTTTAAAATGATCAAAAAATACATATGCTGTTAAATGAAATGTGAGCTTGGACCATAAAACCAGCCGTAAGACATCATCTGAAAGCTGAATAAATAAGCTTTTGATTGTTAGGATAGGACAATATTTGGCCGAGATACACTTATTTGAATATCTGGAATCTGAGGGTGCAAAAAAAATCGAAATATTTAGAAAATCACCTTTAAAGTTGTCCGAATGAAGTTCTTAGCAATGCATATTACTTGTCAAAAATTAAGTTTTGATATATTTTATGGTAGGAAATTTACGAAGTATATCCTAATGATTTTTGGCATAAAAGAAAAATCGATAATCTTGACCCATACAATGTATTGATGACTATTGCTACAAGTATGTGCTACTCATGACCTATACTTATGTCCAGGGTCACAAATCAATTGAGTATTGAGTATAAATAAGACCCTTTTGCTACATAGATGATATTTTATTGAGCTATGAAAAGGTGCTATATAAATAAAATGCCATCTTCTTCTTCTATATGATCTAATGAACTCTCTTCCATCCACAGGTGAGAGTTTTCACATTCTCGGTGGGGCAGCACAACTATGACGTCACTCCTCTGCAGTGGATCGCCTGTGCCAACAAGGGTAAGAGACTGAGTCAACAACATTTTTTTCACCAACGAAAACGAGACGAAAATGTTATGGAGGGACAATTTGGAAAGAAAGTCATTCAGAACTAGTCTGCTGCGTGGTTGGGAGGTTAAATGCATACTTTTAAACTACACTGACCAAAATTATAAACGCAACACTTTTGTTTTTGCCCCCGTTTTTCATGAGCTGAACTCAAAGATCTAAGACTTTTTCTATGTACACAAAAGGCCTGTTGCTGCTGCAACAATCGGTTTGCATAACCAAAGAATTTCTGCACAAACTGTCAGAAACCGTCTCAGGGAAGCTCATCTGCATGCTCATCATCCTTGTCATGGTCTCGACCTGACTGCAGTTCGTCGTAACCGACTTAAGTGGGCAAATGCTCACATTCGATGCCGTCTGCCACTTACTCACCGGACATGTCACCCGTTGACAATGTTTGGGATGCTCTGGATTGGTGCATACGACAGCGTGTTCCAGTTCCTGCCAATATCCAGCAACTTTGCACAGCCATTGAAGAGGAGTGGACAAACATTCCACAGGCCACAACCTGATCAACTTTATGCAAAGGAAATGTGTGGCACTGCGTGAGGCAAATGGAGGTCACACCAGATACTGACTGGTTTTCGGACCCCCCAAATCTTATGAAGTGAAATGATCAGTCTCTGCAAGAAACGGAACACTATTTACAACATTATTACCTGCAATCCAGAGCCTTCAGACAAGCGATCTAAGCTGTCTAGTTCATGAATGAATTCTTCTTTTGATCCGATTCTTTTTAGTGAACTAGTTCATCAAATCAAACTGAATCGTCTGAAAGAGTTTGCAGCTCAAGCAGCAAAGATCTACAAGTTTACGCTTTTGAACATTCCTGACAGTCACGCCGTTCAAAATGCGCCAAAATATCGGTGGATTTGATCCTATGAAACAGTTCGACTCAGACCGAAGATCGATAAGCCGCTGATATGCGCATGCATGAGCCAAACACTTGAACTAAGTGGTAAAAGTGAAAGTTTTTATGGTTTCTAATTGTTTATGTAAAAAGGTGAGCTGATGAAGACAAGTTTATTCACTTTATATGCTTTAGACATGTAAAACATCTATATTTCACATTATTGGGCGTTTAAATATTGCGTATATGAATTGAACCAGTTAATTGAAACAAACTGTCAGAAAGAATCAGTTCGCAGAAAAGAATCAGATTTCTCAGTTGCCTGAGGCTCTGGATTACAGGTAATAATGTTGTAAATAATGTTTAGTTTCTTGCACAGACCTATCGTTTCACTTCATAAGACCCCAATACAGCAGTCAACATTTAAAGTGGATCAAAAAAGTTCATTAAAGTTGTCCTAAGACAAGAACAGGTGTTGTTTTGGTTTTAAGACAACTTTGATGAAAGGAGCCATGGGGATTCATTTTGTGCTCCTTGATATGCTTTATTTTTACTCTTAATAACGTGAAGCCTCTGATTTGCATTTTATGAATCACCAAGGACCACGGTTTTAGCCCCAAATCTTTTTTACAGTTTTACTCAAGAAAAAAGGCACTTACATCTTGGATGGCCTGAGGGTGAGTAAATTAACAACATTTTGGGGTAAAATATCCCTGTCCATTTTTTAAAGCACTAAGAGCTTGCATGTAATCCTGGTCAACAACGTTGGAGTAACGTTGACCTGTCTGACCTAACAAGTTAATTCCGGGCCTGTAACGCAAACACTCTCCCTCTCAGCTCTGTCTTAACAATCATCCCTCTCCAGCTCTCTGATTAGTTAATGACGAACAGTGGCAGAATACTTCAGAGACCCCCGCCGCCCTCCCTTCCTTCTAATTAATTAGCCGAAGAGGAACTGCCGTCGCAGCGATAACCACGTCTGCAACTTCTCGGCGTCTCCAGCCAAAAGCGCTTCCACTTAAGGATTAGCCCTCTGTGCGGCCATGTTCTCCGCTGTAATGACTGGCAGTGAGGGGACGGAGTCTGGCACAGCAAGCAAGACGCTTTTCTCAGCGGACTCCATCTCCACCGCAGGCTTTCATTTCGCTCGCCGATATCACAAAGCAGCAGAGGAACGCCCCTGACACCCTCACAAAGCCCACATCCACGTCCGCGGCTCTCTCTTTGCTGTAGAATGCGTGTTCGACGGCGTATCTGACTGAAAGCATTCGCAGCCGCTAGGTTCGTTCAAAAAGCAACGGTAGCGCGACGTTTCCTCCTCTGAACGCGCTTTGACGGGCTTGTTAAGACGTGGATTGCATCGGATTGTCTGCGTCTTATTGTTTTGTTGTACATGTCGCCCGTGCGGCGGAAACAAATGGATTCAGCGTTTTGTAATCATGACCAAGTCAAGGGATCAGACTGGCGGCAACAATGAGAGACATGTTTGTTTGACACGGCTTAGCGTGTGTTGTCACTCCACCGGCTGTCTCTCAGCGAGCTCGTTCACACTCCGCTGACACAAACAAAGTCTCATATGGCCGCCGCTGAATCAGAGCCAATTCCCAGTCTCTTTGATTCCCGGAGACTCACATTGATTTGATTAGATTCTTTCTAGCGTGCTGATTGGTTTGACCCTCAGACATCTTCTGAATACTATTTTCTGTTTTTTTTTTAGTTTTTGCTCTAATTCTCTTGACTTTGATACACTTTTAAAGACTTTTAAATTATTTCTGATTCATTAACTGAACTAGATTTGACTTTCTTATCTGCAGTTGTTTTAGGGGCCGCCGCCTTCTTAAAGAGATGTTACGGGTTCAACATCGGTTAAGCTTTATCTAATCCACCATTTGTGACATGATGATAGTTACCACAGAAAATCTTTTTGATTCACTGCTTTTGGGGACAGTTTTGAATATAAACCTATTAAAACAAATGATCAGAAAACTTTTTTTTTTTTTTGAACAGTTAGAGAAAGAGTGAAACTGCTTTAAAAAAGGTAAAAAAAAATTTATTAAACTATTTCCTAAAATAATCAATATTTATAAATTATTGAATGAATATTTGTTATAGTTACACAGTATTTATTTATCAATTTAATGTTTACTAAAGGAAAAATGTAGTCGAAGCAAAATTAATATTTATTAATATATTTTCAGTTTTTTCAAAATTTTCATCTGCTTAAACCCAATTCTTTTTTAAATCATAAAAATGTAAAATAATAATAATAAAGTATTTCTTTAAAATGTTTTTTTTTTTTTTTTTGTGATTCATCCCTCGGTTTTAGGGGACATTATTTAGTATAAACATATTAAAACTCCATTGCCAGAAAAAAAAAATATTTCGTTTGAAACATGATTTGAGAAAGGGAAAAAATGTTTTATTAAATTTCAGTAAATTTATTTTCAATGTTTAAAATTACTGTTTATTAAATATTTAATAAATATTTGTTGATGTTTATACAGTATTTATCAATGACAACTTATTCAAGGAAAATGTAGTCAAAAAAGTTAATCTTTTTTTCAATTTTTGTCCTCTGCTTAAACTAAAGTATTTTTAATGATAAAAAAAATTGTTTAATAATTAAAATAGTAATAATTTTCACATGAAAAATACTATTTATTAAATATTTAATAAATACTTGTTTAGACAGCATTTATTTATCAATTAAAAATTATTAAAGGAAAAAAAGTGAATATTTAATTGTATAATTTTAGTTTTGACAAATATTTGCTTAAAGCATAGTATTTGTTCATTTAAAAAAATTTCTCTTCGTCTAATTGTAAAATTGCGATTTAAAATGCCTTATTTTCTTTTAAATCTTTAAAAAAATTAGTGGTACATTACAGTTAAATAATACTGTAGTGTTTTTTCCTATATAAAACATGAATTTCATGTTCCTGTGTTTTAAACCCCCAAAGTGCATGGCCCCGTTTACTTTCATTATAAGGGAATTACTAGTTTAAAAGAGCTGATCAGAATGATTGAGTTATTTTCTTTGGTACCCTGACATTATGCATCAAATGTTGTCGATTGGGCTTATCTTATATTGAACCAATGACATTTCTTTAATACAGATGCCAGATAGCAAGAAAACCACAGACTGTCTTGTTGGCCCAGTGTTTAGCCTATGGTGATGTGAACTCTGCGTTAATGATGGTTTCGGCTCAAATGAGCCACAAAATGTTGGTCCTGAAGTTATCGAGACTGAAATTGTTCAATGACCTTTACAGCAATAACAGCACACTGAACAAAGGCTGAACTGATTTCAATGGCGAATGATTTCAACCACATTTGTGTTTTCATCCTACAGATAATCAGAAAAACACATAGTAGCTGTTAAGAAAAAAATGCACGTTCAAAACTATTGCATCGAAAAGAATCACATGTACAGTAGTTTGATGTTTAATGCATCATGACAAATTCACAAGTATACAAAAAAGTCACTATCTAATATCTAATATTTTAACATGTAAAATATGTTAAGTATTGAACACATTTGTGTGTGTTAAGAGGAAACTGTTAGTTTGAAGTGAAAGTCGTTTGTCAACTCTAAACACTTTGAGGACGGCACCTCAGATGTTGTGCTCTTTGTTCAGAGGCTCTTGTGTTTAATAACGTGTTGAGCAGGCCGTATTGACCCTGTCGGTGTGTCCACTCTCTCAATAATCAGCCTCTGAAGCGCAGCCTCTGAATACTTAACGAGACACACAAAACAAACTGCAGCACAGCACAATCTCTGACTAACATATGCAAAGCAAACTAACAATTAAACATGTAATAGTGCACAACTGGATGAAATAATGCATTTTTTATTTTAGAAGGAACTGTTTTTTAGCAATTCCTGAATAAACTACATTTATAATCATCAATTCCCTTAAAATAATTGCACTAAATTTGCCACTGTAGATCCTGCTCTAAAAAAGAATACATTAAAACTGCATTAGATTCTTGTAAAAACAAGTGGTTTAGTATATAACCACCTGTCTGTTTGTCTGTTTTAAACATGTAGCACACATGCTAAACTAGTTAGTCAGCTCATGCAAATATAGCTACGTTAACCAGCCCTGTTATTGGGATTGTGTTTATTTCTGAACAGGTTACTACTTTGAGATCCCTTCTATCGGAGCCATAAGAATCAACACACAGGTTAGTAATTTCTACCACTTTTTATTTTACATATGTACACATACAATACTGTTTGGGTTTGGGGTCATATGTTTTTAATATGTTTTTAAGAGCAAATCGGCATATTAGAATGATTTCTGAAGAATCATGTGACACTGAGACCTGGAGTAATGATGCTGAAAATTCAGCTTTGCATCACAGGAATAAATTACATTTTGCAATATATTTAAATAGAAAACAGTTATTTTAAATTGTAATAATATTTCACATTTTTACTGTTTTTGCTGTATTTTTAATCAAATAAATGCAGCCTTGGTCAGCAGAAGAGACTTCTCTCAAAAACATTAAAAAATATTGCTAATCTCATATGTGACCAGTCATACGGGTCAGTTTTTTGAAACTGAGAATTATACATAATCTGAAAGCTAAACAAATAAACAAATAAATAAATAAATCAAGCTTTCTGCTGATGTATGGTTTGTTAGGATAGGGCAATATTTGGCTGAGATACAACTATTTGAAAATCTGGAATCTGAGGGTGCAAAAAAATTCTAAATATTTAGAAAATCACAGATAAAGTTCTTAGCAATGCATATTACTAGACAAAAATTAAGTTTCGATATATTTACAATAGGAAATGTACAAAATATCTTCATGGAACATAATTTTTACGTAATATCCTAATGATTTTTGGCATAAAAGAAAAATCTATAATTTTGACCCATACGGTGCATTTTTTAACATTTTTGAAAGACACACATACATATTTTTTATATTTATACAGGTCATTTTAATGCATTTAAGGGTTGTTTTTGGGCATGACATGAGGTAGAGTACCAAAAGCCCTTTTAGCAGAAGTGCATGGCCTAGAGTGGCTCATTTCTTTTATAAAACAGCAACAACAGCCATCTGAGAGACAATACTGCTGCATTCAAATTATTTACAATAAACAGTTTATCTTCAGTTGATATGCATTCACAGGTGTGCACATATCAGCTTTAAAAGTGGCTGCGGCAGCCAATCAGATTTTCCATTTTAATAAAGCCTCTATACATGAATCCAGTTCACTGTAAGTTCATTCAGCTTCCTGAGCTTTGAAGCTCTATGATGTTATCACAGTTTGGAGATATATATGTCACGCTAGAGAAAACTATAAAGATGAACGGATAAAGCGATACGGACTTCTATATTTAGCGTCAGTAAGATTCAAATGGGACTGTGATTTCTCTAATCCACTTCCGTACAGTTTTCATTATCCTCCAGCAATCTTACCCGAGGCCCACGAAACCGGCCGCAATAACATCGCTCTTCCCCGAAAGCGGTCGGCCTCAATTTCCCCACCTCTTGTGTGATTATTCAGCGCTCTTCACTGACGCCTCGGCCTTTCTTCTTTATCATGCCTCCATCACCTTTTACTATCTGTTCCCCTCTTTTTCCAATCCAACTTTGCTTTATTCATTGGTGTCTCTTTTTCTCCCCCCGGCGTGCGTCGAACCTCCCCGCAGGCGAGCAGATCAGACGCTTGAATAGACCATCAGCTGTTCCATTAGGCTGAGTGTAATTTTATTCAGAGAACTGCCACTTATTCTAATAGCCTGCGTGAGACAGGTGTGGGCGCATAACTGTATATATCGACAGCAGCGGCCGACACACCTGTGCACCTCCTCGCCACCTCCTCCCCGTCACATACTGTTACCTCGGAGAGCCGTGGACGGCCGGTGCCAAAAATAACCGCCAACTGCACTTCCACAGCAATCGTTCGCAGATGCCGGTGGATTTCTGACAGGAAAAACTATCCAACCTTCAAAAGAGTTCTTCTAAAATGTCTGAAAGATGCTTGAACAAAATTTCAAGTCAAATTATTTACATGGTGCTTTTCATAATGCACATTGTTTCAAAACAGCTTGACAGAAAATCTTGGTTTTGAGGCTTATAATATCTTGATATCTTCATGCTTTATAGTCACATTTAGCAGATTTGACAAGCAAATGTAGCCATTAATGCAGTTATTTTTGTTATTTTGTGTAAAGCAGGGTTATTTTGTTAGTTAACTAAAACCATAAAAAAGAGTGTTACGTGAAATAAAACAAACATTAATTGAAACAAAATGTAAAAAATGCAAACTTAATTTATTTCAGCTAGTAAGGCAGCGTCTCATTACAAATTAAGTGAAAATGAAAACTACAGATTAAATAAAAATTTATATAAAAACTGTATAGACATAAAAAAATAAAATAAAAATGCCCCCCCCAATTTAAAATTTCCCAGTTTCACTTTAAATTTAAAATGAAACTGGGAAATATAAAAATAAAAGCTAATTTAAATTTTTAAGAAAACTATAAAAGGATCTCAAATGTCAGTGGTCTCAGTTCTTACTATTTTTAGTACTATTTTACTAGATTTATTATTATTTTTTTAATTGAATAAAGGTCTCTTGTTCACCCAGGGCATCATTTGTTTGATCATATATATAGTAAAAATAGTAATATTGTGAATTTTTTTTATTGTAATATTTTAAAATTTTGTTTTTTATTTCTGTGACGCAAAGCTGAATTTTCACCATCACCATTTTCTGTAGTAAATGTAAGTTTTGCTCTTAAAAATATTTAACATTTAAATTGGTTTTTGTAAAGATTTCAAGATTATATGAAAAATGAAATAGTCTTCAGAAGACTAATAAAGCAAATAAATTCAAATAATATTTTCATGATTTATTTGAAATTGTGAAATAATTTTAGTGACAATTAAGCTTGCATGCACACACACACAGACACACGTTTGTTTTTGTGAATTGTGGGGACTTTCCATAGACTTCTATAGTTTTTATACTGACCAAACGATATTGTCTGTCCCCTAAACCTAGCCCTCACAGAAAACATGTTTGTATCGTTACACTTTCAGATAAACGCCATTTACTATTTTTAATAATTTTTTAACATTGTCCCCATTTGGTCCCCACAATGTAGCAAAAACAAGTACACACACACACACGCACACATATATATATATACCAAACCATACCAAAATATATAATAATTTTGGTAATTTAGTATACAATTCATTCTTTCATATGTATAATATAATATATATTTAATTTCCATTTCTTTTTAATTTATTTTTATATATTTCTGTGATGCAAAGCTGAAAGTTCCTTCAGAAATCATTGTTATATGTTCATTTGCTGCTCAAAGAACATTTATTATTATTGTCAGTGTTGAAAACAGTTGTGCTGATTCATATTTTCATGGGAACTGATCATTTTTTTCAGGATTCTTTGATTAATTTAAAGTTTAAAAGAAAAACGTTTATTTGAAATAGAATCTTTTGTAACGTGGTAAATGTTTTAACTGTTACTTTTGTTCATTTTAGCTGAATAAAAGCAATATTTTCTTAAAATCTTAAAAAATATTACTGATGCCATACTTTTGAGCAGTTGTATATGTAGGTTTATTTTATTATATAATGCATTTACGATTCATTCGAATTACTCGCATACTTAGGCTGTTAGTATGATTTGAAAGCTATTGAGTTGATTGTGAACGTGTTCAAATGGAAAAAAGCTGCTTACTTTACCTTTACTCTCTACCTGTGTAACATTAAAGTGTCACATTGCTAAGTATAATGAGAACAGTGTGAATATCAATGCAGCTGCTGCATTGAGTTGATGAAGGTTTATGGACAGACTGGAAATCTACAAGCTAATCTGCACGGCGGCCTGCTGTGTCACTGCTCTTTATCCCCTCGTACCGCAGAGACCGCCATTACCGGCCCACCGCTGTTTACCTTTCTCCTTTCTCCCGTGTGAAAAGGTCCGCCTGTCAACGTCTCTGCTGAAATGTGTCCCCACGGCACGTTAAACGGTGTTTTAGTGAGCTAATAATAGAATAGGTTACGCTTGTCAGCACTTCCATGTTCCAGCAAGAAATAAAAGTGGCCTAATGCTGCCGTTTCATCAAAAGGCCACGCTTACACAAGCCGTTGGCTTTCAGAGAGACAAAATATTCCCTACATGAGCTTCTGGGCCTCCATTAGCTGTGTTAAGATGTTGAAGTTGAAGATTGCATTATTAAATGTGTTTTCTCAGCCCCGCATCAACGTAGAGTGGTGAAATTTTCAGGTGATTCTAGTAAAATGGCACAATACACAGGAAAAAAGAGTATATTTTGTGTAAAGGCTTTCAGAATCATTGAAAACATGGACATTTTAAGAAATTTGAAGCATTCACCCAAAACATGGACATTTTAGGGCATCTAAAAAATGTTTAATAAAATATTAATTTAAAGAAATCATAATAACTATTAAAAATTGAATAATAAAATATAATAAAATACGGACGTTTCTGTAGGAAGTGTTTCTTTTTGCTGAGCTCTTACAAAATATTTAATATTTAAATGACTTTTTGTAAAGTGCAGTCTCATAAATGGCTGGATATGTCATGGACATTCATTTGGTTAAAACTTTGCAGAAGACTAATTAAGCACATAAATTAAAATAGAATTTTAGGGTTTATTTGAAATTGTGAAATTATTTTAGTGACTAAGCGTGCACACACATACATATATAAGTATAATTTTGGTCATTTACAATATATTGATTGTTTCATAAAAAAAATGTATATATAATAAAACAAATATAAATATATATATATATTTATATAATTTTTTTTCAGTTTTATCTTTAGTCATTTTATTAATTCAGCATATTTTAATTTGTGCATTTATAATTTGTTTATGCTTATATATATATAATATATATATAATAAAACAGAATTTATATTTTATATTCTGATTTTTTTCAGTTTTATTTTTAGTTTTTATTTTTTTATTCAACTTATTTTAATTTGTGCATTTCTAATTTTTTTTTACATGTTTTTCATCTAATATGTATGTTTTACTTTTTTTCAGCTTTATTGTGATTAACTGAAATAATTTGACTTTTTTTAAAATTTAGATAATAAAGATAGACAGATAGATCTATATATATATATATATATATGTAAAATATGCATAATTTTATTAAAGTATTTATTTTATTTTTTAACATTATAATATATATTATTTAAATATTAATATATATGCACACATATATATATAATATATATATATATATATAAATATATATTAATATAACATATATATAATATATTATTACAATATATAAAATATATATTTTATTTTCTAATATTTCTAATATTGGTGTCAGTCACTTAAAAAATTAAATAAGTAATCGCACATGTGTGTGTGTGTGTGTGTGTATGTATATATATATATATATATATATATATAATAATTATTATAATTTTATTTTATTTTTTATTTTTTATTTTTTTTCATTAAAATAAGCTTAATTTCCTTTTTATGACTTTGGGGTCTAATATGACCCCATTCTTTCTGACAGTTTTAGCGAGATTGACTTCTTTGAATGATTAACCTCCCAAGAAGTGTTGTGTCGAAATCCGAAGTGTCATTTATAAGCCTGAGCTTACGGCGGCCCAACAAGTGTCGTCCTGTGGCAGCCCACCCTACCCCTCCAGAGCGAGAATGTGCTTTCTAACAGCTGTAATATGCTTTAATAGCTGCTTTATGATGATTTGTTACGGCTGGAAGTGCCTCTGTGCAGCTGGCTTTACTGGCCCCTCGGGCGGACGCTTTTAACAGCGTGCTTTATGTAATGGAGCGGCGAGTCGCAGTCGTTTGCTTTATGACAGAGGGAGGTGTGGACTCCTGCCTTTAGTGTCACACTTTCAGAGCTCAGAGTGTTATTAGTCGTAACCTGTTGAGAATAGATGCTTTTGATTGGTGATGCTGGGCGTGTTTGTTGTAAAACTGAGCTGGGATACGGTTTGTGTGGTAAACGTGTTGAATTCTTTGTGGTTTTTTGTTTTTAGGAGTATTTGGATGTTCTTGGACGGCCGATGGTGCTGGCAGGCGAACGGGCTAAACAAGTGCAGTGGACCAACGTTTACCAGGATGCTCTGGTATGGAACATTACCACAATCATCATCATCATCAACTCAAAATTGCACTGTATAATTTCAAATATGGCCAATGGATCAGGCTGCACAGAATCTCAGCACACTTGAATTGTGTTTAAATATTAAATGCTTGTTTACCTTACAAAACAAAAATACATTTAAATCAAACATCTATGTTAATGTCATAATCAATAGTAGATTTTAATATTTCCATGACCTTCTTTTGGGTTTATAACCCACCGTTTGAGGACCACTGATTAAGGGAACAACATTTTTATCTAAAAAAGAAAAACTTTTAATTAGGGCTAACCACTAACTACTATTTTTATATTGATTAATCTATCAACTAATTTATCAGTTAATCGATTAATCTAAATGGTGAATTTCCCATCAAAAAAAAAAAATCAACAAATTTATTTAGTAAATTCAATGTAAATGCACAGTATTTCTGAAAAAAAAAAGAGAAAAAAAATTATACATTCTTTTTTTTTTGTTTTTCATAAAATCAATTAATCAGAGCCGCTTTTGATTATTAAAATTTAATGGATCCATTAAAATGGAATCCAGAAAAGTAATGGAAAACACAGAATTTGGTAAAAATCAAACTGTAAAACTAATTTAATTAGACAAGCTTTTTAATTAATAAAATTTAATTTAACCATTAAAACAGTTTTAAAAAATGAAAATGGAAAAAAAATGAATTTGAAAATTCTAATTGTGATTCTAATTATTTTTTTGTGGTAATTACAATAGATGTAAGTGAACAGTAGTCTTTAAAATTCCTTAAAAATACGATATAATAGCAATGAGGCAATAATTATTAGTTTTAAACAAATTAGTTTAAATAAAGTATCAAAAGCAAAAAATCGTATGGTTTTATTGAACAAAACTGTTAAAATACATAATGTATTATAGATGATGGAGCTAATGTATATTACACATTACAACAAATGCCTGCAGAGAGGGTTTGAGCTTTTATTTTAAAATCGCTCCTGTGTTTGAGTAGGTTTATAAATTATTTACCCTACAAAGCTGATGAATCACGCACGTTGCTTTCCCAGATGAACGTTTTAATAATCCCAAGCTCGCTAAAACATGCAGAGATAAGTTTGAGACGTTCCACACATGTAAATGATAACAGTTTGTGTAGCAGCATTTACTGTGAACGCCAGCTGCATCGCATATATTTATTTGACTGAATCAAAGCATCTGCTTAATTCTGTTTTATTATGATTATGAAATGAGTATAATATTATCATGCATCCCTGGAAAACAGTCTACTAATTAGTTTAAGGAATTCTCGTCCGTGAAATGCGCCACTTCTGGTATTGTCAATGATTTTTTTAAATCGAATAGTCAACTAGAATCGACGAATCTCGACAACCCTACTTTTAGTGCATTTTTTATGCAACAACAGCAAGATGCACGTTTTTGAAAATGATACTGTTTTGTGAAAATGATGATCATGCACATGCATATTTAAGTGTGCATTGTGATTTTTACAAAGTGATATTGCCAACTACTGGCCTGACATGCATAATACAGCATTTTAGTCGTTTTTTTCGATGATTTTGTGGATATAGTTTATAATAGGAATCATTGCATACACTTTAAGGTTGAGTACTACAAAATAGCATAATGACAATAAATAGTTGGATTTATTGCATTTCTGTTGCACAGCAGGCTGTCTAATTCACAAATAAATCCACTGATTGGTGTGATTCTTTCGAATGATTCACCTATTAGTGACTCAATCAGAATAGAACAGCCGCATCATCAGTGTGAATCAGTCAGGTGACTCACTTTCTGAGTGAATCAGCTTGGATGACTCACTCACTGAACTGCAGGTGTTATTTTAACTCAGAGTTGTAAACTTTTTAAATGGAGTGTTCATTTTAAGGTTAGTAAAGCTTTATTCAGTGTACTTACAAATGTACTTGGAAAAGTGCACTTAAATATACACATGCACAACAGAGTTCTATTAAAATAAGTGTTTTGTTTATAGACTATTGAAGAGTATTAGTTGTTGTTTAGCGCGTTAGGGGTTTACCGCACCCCGCTGCAGGACTGCATCCTGTAGAAAACACTGAAACACACAGACACATGCCGTTATTCATTGATTGGAGACTGAGAAACCGCTTCAGATTGCATTGTTAGCGGCAGCCACTGGCTGTGATATTGTTCAGTCTTTGTTTTCTTTCCAGAATGCACAAATTTGAATCTCCACAGCTAGTTTGCTTTGTCATTGACCATATAATTTTACTAGGAGTTGGACGGCGCTTTATATGTGGCGGTCTTTTATTCATGTGAGCAGTGTACTGTGACCTTCCTTTAGTTCACCGCAAAAAAAACATTTTATGTTGCAGTGTTTGTTTTTGCTATGTTTTTTACAGGGTTTGGGTCTCGTCATTACAGGCACAATGCCAGTCTTCAATCTCACCACTGACGGGGACTCCAAAGTAAGTCGCAAACAGATTCCTGTAATGAACAACTAGTCATTTGTTCCTCATACCCCGCATGACAATGCAAATGTTGCATTATGGAGTTTTTGCATTATGAGTGTGATCACGTTCCAGTTCTAATTCTTAGCATGTTCCCTAACTGACATTGACAAACTGTTTGAGAGCGGCATGTTTCACAATCGTGTCGAATGCATATTGAATAGGGCTTGACTTTGAAGACGCACAAGGGCGTTTGAGTATGATTTGAAGTTCGGTTTGAAGTTTAGTAGCATAAATGATGCATACAGTTGTATTTGAAGACCTAAACCACAGTTAAACATCACACTTATCAGGCAAAACAATCCACAAAAAAATCTATAAGGTTTAAATGAACTTTTTTGTTGAACAGAATATATGTTTTATCATGTTATCAGTATTTGGACAATTTCTGTTTGTCAAATGTTAGTGATAATATAAGTCTAATTCTCTTCAGATTTTTAGTCTAAAAAGTATTTTTTAAAATTAAAATAAAATAATTGTAGTATTTAATATTTTACATATGGCCACTTTCCTTGTTTTCAAATGTTAATAAAATATGTCCATAATTAGTGGACATAATGTATATCATTTTTTGATAATTAAAAAAAAAAGTGTGTTTATATATATATATATATATATACACATACATTTATAGTATATAAAAGTATATATATATATATATATATATAAATACACACAAATTAATTTATATATGTATTAATGTATATATTTAAGAGAAATATGTTATGTACAAAGTATTTTTATTTATATACATAATAAATTCTATAAAAATTATAATAAATATACTTTTAAATATTTCTTAAATATATACATGAATGTATTTGTATTTTTATATACATACAAATTAAATTCCATACACACACATATTTAGGCATACTCAAACCTTTTATTTTGTATGCGATTAATCATTTGACAGCCCTAATAAATAAATAAATATATTTATTTATTAATTGATTGGTTGATTGATTTATTATTAGCCTGTAATTAATTGAAATGTTTAGAAATCAATAGATGGAATGAATGGAAATTAACATTTAGTTGCAGCATTTAGGTTTTGTATATATAATACTTATTTGTTATAATTGACTTGAATGAAGTTGCCATCAGTTCCATGATTTATATTTCCAGGTAAAACTATTTTAAACATTGTCTGTTTGGCTGGTTGCTTCAGAATTGAATCAGCAATGTTTGCACACATCTTTTATTGTGCATTGATGGATGAGTAACCTTTCCATTAGATGATCAACTGTCCTGCCAGTGTGACTGATAAATGCAGAGTGAATTGTAATTCAGCACATTGCTTGTCATCTCATACTGGTTATTTTTCCTGGAGGCGTTTTCGCTTCTCACTTTATTTGCTCTTTAATTTATGTCTTTAGCAGATGCTTTCTTACCAAAGCTATATTTTTTTGACTTTGACAATGGCAATGATAAGTACGATACAGCATTTTAACATTATGTATAACATAAAAATGAAGAAATGTGCTTGTTTGACAAACAGTTCACTCTCCAAGCATTAATCTAGTTGTTTTTGTTTGATTTGACTGTTACCTGTAGTTTTGTCAAATGTCAATTCTGCCCCCTAGTGGTCGTTTGTTGTATTTTTCAGTCTGTTGGTCTTTTTTTTTTATTGCAGAACCAGTTGATTCTTGGTGTCATGGGTGTAGACATCGCCCTCAGTGAAATTAAAGAACTCACACCAAGATATAAGGTAAGTGAAATAAATTTCTGTTCAGTCACTTTTCTTTTGATCGCCAGTCATTAATTTGCCTCTCTGTACACAGCTTGGAGCCAATGGTTACACGTTTGCCATCGATCCCAATGGTTATGTGCTGCTGCACCCCAACTTACAACCTAAGGTGAAAAGCATTTTGAGTTTATAGACCTTACATTTGGTCCAAAATGTAGTTATTTTCTGATATGTTCATCTCTGTAACCATAATAATTCTTTTTCCTAATTGATTTGTGTAGATCATTAACTTCAGAGAGCCTGTCACATTGGACTTCTTGGATGCTGAACTTCCAGACCGCAACAAGGAGGAGGTGAACATCTCTACAATAAGTTCTCCCTGCAAATGTGCCAAACACATCATTAAAATGTCATTAAATTACTCATCAGACAACACGGCTGAGTTTAGCCAAGTATGACGTGCTTCTGGATGAAGAGTGTTTTTGGGTCTTGGGAACAAAATTCCCTATTCACTTACTTTGTTTGGGTTCAAGATTTTTTAATAAATCTTATAAATTATAAATCTGAATTATATTAATAATTCAGAAAGGATGCTTTAAAATAATCAAAAGTGACAGTAAAGACATTTATATTATTACAAAAGATTTGTATTTCAAATAAATGCTGTTTCTTTGAACTTTCTATTCATCAAAGAGTCCAGAAATTAAAAAATGTATCACGTTTTCTCAAAAATATTAAGCAGAACAACAGTTTTCAGCATTGGTAATAATAAGAAATGCTTCCTGAGCGATAAATCTGAATGTTAGAATGGTTTCTGGAGGATCATGTGACACTGAAGACTGGAGTAATGATGCTGAAAATTAAGTTTTGCATCTCAGAAATTAATTATATATTAATAACATTTTTAAACAGAAAACAGTTATTTTAAATTGTAATAATTTTTTAGAATATTACTGTTTTTACTGTATTTTTAATCAAATAAATGAAGCTTTGGTGAGCAGAAGAGGCTGCTTTTAAAAACACTTCAAACTTTAAAGCAACTTGAGAAACTCAAACCTTGATTTTAAAATGCTTTAATGTATTAACAATCCAAGAACACACTACAAAATAGTAATACACCATGAATGAGACCATTTTAAATAAGGATGATAAAATAAGGAAACATTATCTATCTTTTTATCTTTGCGTAGATCCGCCGTCTAATGATTGATGGCAGAGCAGGACAGAGGAGAATCAAGACTCTGGTGAAGTCTGCCGATGAGGTGAGTCATACAGCCTCTTGCTAAATATAATGGCATACAGCGTTATGATCTTACGGTTGGTTGGTAATGTGCTGTGCTTTGTGTGCGTATTTTCAGCGTTACATTGATGAGGTCCAGAGGACGTACATATGGAGTCCAGTGGAGGGCACAGATTACAGGTCAGTATGACGCACTCATTCATTCATACTGCGTTTCTCTTGATTTCAGGCACTTTTTCTCTACATGCTCTTGGTTATTTTAAGTTTAGACTGTAAAATATTCAATGCAGTTTTGTTGAAATTAGTCATGAATTTTAATTGCCATCCATGACCTGCCAAAATGAGCAGTATAGTATGGTTCTCTGAGTTGGTCTTTTCAACAGGGCATTTTGGATATTAGCAATTATTCCAATGAATTTACATATTCTGTGCATGGTAATGTCTAAGAATAAAGTGCAAAATAGGGCTTGAAACACTTTTATTCTTGTTCAGAAAACATTCTTCATCCGCTTCAGTAGATCAAGCTATATCAGCAGTTTTTCTGCTTGTAATTTGTAATTTCTGTTTGGGATTTTTGCATTTTTTAAAACTAGAATTCGGGACTTGAGGCTTTATTTGGGCAATTTTATTTTGTAGGAACATTTAGATTTTTTTTTAATTTAACTTTTATATTTTATACTCATTTTTATGTTCTTAAATGACTTTAAAATGGATGATTTCAGTCTCTCTCTCTTAATTATGTCAAAATAAAGTGCTTAGAATTACCATTGTTAATGAAATATGCTATGTAAATAAAATTGTCTTGCCTAAATATAACTAGCAGGGTTGTAGGTCTAGTTAGTAGTTACTTACGTACTTTTCTTACCCATAAATTAAAGAAAAATATCAGTTTTACAGTGTTGTGCTGTCAGCAAGACAGTATTAATACATATTTGAATACAAAATTACTTTCATACTTCATATTTTTGTCATTTTTCCAGTAAAAATATCTAAACATTCTTAAATCAAGATACATTTATACTTGAGAAACAAACTTACATAATGTATCAAATGTATCAAAATTGAGGTTTTTGTTTAAAACAAGAAAAAATGTATGCCAGCAGGGTATGAAAAATAGTCTTGCATTCCCTTTGAAATAAGTTTATTTTTCTTTTCTCGCTTTTTTATGTATGTATGTATTTATTTATTTTCAGAAAACTAGACTTAATATCTTAAGCCATTTTTCTTGAATTAAGAATGTTTCTATATTTGTGCTGGGAGATAAGACAAAGTGTAGACATTTAGATATTGAATGTGGTAACATTTTATGTTTTGTACATTTTAATAATAGGTATTTGTGACCCTGGACTACAAAACCATTCATAACCAATTTTTTAAAATTGAGATTTATACATCATCTGAAAAGTGGTTTGTTAGGATAGGACAATATTTGACCGAGATACAACTATTTGAAAATCTGGAATCTGAGGGTGCAAAAAAATCAAAATATTGAGAAAATCACCTTTAAAGGTGTCCAAATGAAGTCCTTAGCAATGCATATTACTAATCAAAAATTACGTTTTTATATTTTTACGGTAGGAAATTTACAAAATATCTTCATGGAACGTGATCTTTACTTAATATCCTAATGATTTTTGTCATAAAAGAAAAATCTGTAATTTTGACCCATACAATCTATTTTTGGGTAGTGCTACTTAAGACTGGTTTTGTGGTCCAGGCTCACATTTGCTTTCAAAAAGTGTGATTGGTTGCTAGTTTGTATCCTAGAAAGTGGCAGACGTGGTCATATGCAAACGATATTCAGATTCTCCCTTTCCTTCCTCGCAGTCTCGGTTTAGTTCTGCCGGCTTACAGCGAAAACCACATCAAGGCCAACCTGAGCGACCAGATCCTCCAGGTCCAGTGTAAGTACCAGGGGCAGGCTAACGCGAAGCCCGCTTACCTTTCTTTCTTCCCAAAGAGACTTCCTGTTCCCCCCCTCCCGCCCCTCTCGTCCAATCAACGGAAGCCCCTCCCCCTTTCTCTGACATCACAGCAGCGTCGGGTCCGAGCGTGGATTCCCGGCGAGCGGCGTCGCGTTTCAGCGCCGGGGCAAAAAGCGAGAGTGGACGCGTTCTTCTGTGAAACCCCACCCCACCTCTTCCCTCTTCCCTCCTGTCCTCATGCTGTTCTGTACTGAGGTGATTTTTCTTTCCCTGCACGGATGCAAAGAAAAAACCCTCACTAAAAACCAGAGAGGTGAAAGCTGTGGTTTTACTGTGTTTACTGAGTTGAAAATAATGGTGACCATGTGCTATTATTTTTCCTTTTGCCGAAACATTAAAAAAATGCTCTCGTCTTCTCTCTCACAATGACGATTCTGAAGCATCTTTTGTCTGGACAGGTTTTGTGTTTTTGTTTTCGTTAGCCAGATGTGAAAAGAGGCATGCTTTTACTTTTCACTGTGTGCTTTATGTGTTCGCTCGTGTTTATTATTTGCTTTGATTCGTGTGGATGCTCACTGTGCTGTGTTGTTTGCCGGCAGCTTTGGAATCAGTCAATAAATAAGAAAAAAGTGTCCCACAATGCCCCCCTGACGGGCCATTGTCCTACACGGGAGATGGAACGCCTTTGGCTTTCCTTTCTTTCCTTCTTTTTCCTTGTTTGTTCTTTATCCACTTATGTTGTATTTAGTTCATTCATTTGATCCTTAGGTCATTTGATGATTTTAATCACTCTGTCTTGTTTGTTTAGTTGTTTCATATTTTGTTTATTCTCTTTCGTTTGTTTCATTAGTTTAGTTTGACCTTTAGTTGTTTTTCTGCTTTGCATTCATGCTTTCATTTGATGTTGCTCAGTTGATCTTTCTTTCTATCACTTTTGCTTGCATTTCTGTTCTTTTTTTGTTTGTTCATTTGATCACTTTTTATTGTTTCATTCTCTCTTATTTGTTGCAGTTATCTTTTTTGTTTGATTCATTTATGTCTCCTTCAGTTTTAGTTTATTCTTTTGTGCATTTTGTTTATTTTAGTTCTTGTGTTCTTTTTATGTTTGTTCATTTGATCTCTAGTTTGTTCTTTTTCTGTTTTTGTCTGTTTTTGTTTATTTTTTACTTGTTCATTCTTTCATTCAGTTTTTATTGCTTTCATTCCTCCTTGGTTTGATATTTGTTCTTTTTTTGCAGTTGTTTAAATTTTCCTTCATTTGTTTGCTTCATCTTTTGTTCATTCTTCCATCTTTTTTATTTTATTTTTCATTTTTTATTTCATTTATATCTCCTTCAGTTCTCCCTCTCTTTCTTTCTGAGTTTCGTTCTTTAGTTTAATTTTAGGTCTTTAACTTGTTATATTTATTCTTTTTTAGATACTGTTTTCTTACATATTTAGTTTATTCTTTTGTGCATTTTGTTTATTTGTTCTTTCATTTCTTTTGTTCTGTTTTGTTTGTTGATTTCTAGTTCACTCTTTTGTTTGTTTAACCTTTTGTTTTGTGTGTGTATCCTTAATTTGTTTATTTATTTGTTCGTTATAAGTTATAAGTGTAGTTCATTCTTTCATTCATTTTATTTTTTGGTTCATTTCGTTTATGCTTTCATTCCTCTTTGTTTTACAATTTCTTTCTTTCATTTAATTTTAGTTCTTTCACTTGTTATATTCATTCTTTTTGGTTTTAGATATTGTTTTCTTACATATTTAGTTCATTCTTTTATGCATTTTATTTATTTCAGTTATGTCATTTCTTTTGTTCTTTTTTGTTGATTTCTAGTTCATTCTTTTGTTTTTTGACCTTTAGTTTGTTTTTTTGTGTATTTTTCTTTTGTTTATTTGTTATAAATGATGTGTAGTTCTTTCTTTCATTAACTTTATTTTTGTTTCATTTTGTTTATGTTTTCATTCCTCTTTGTTTCAAAATGTAGTTCTTTCTGTCTTTCTTTCTTTAGTTTAATTTTAATTCTTTCACTTATTATATTGATTTTGGTTTTAGATATTGTTTTCTTACGTATTTAGTTTATTCTTTTGTGCATTTTACTTTTTTCAGTTCTTTCATTTCTTTTCTTCATTTTTTCTTGTTCATTCTTTTGCTTGTTTGACCTTTAGTTTGTTTTGTGTGTATTTTTTTGTTTATTTATTCGTTATAAGTTATAGTGTAGTTCGTTCTTTCATTCATTTTATTTTTTGTTTCATTTCGTTTATGCTTTCGTTCCTCTTTGTTTTAAATTTGAGTTCTTTCTTTCTTTCTTTCTTTCTTTCCAAAGCGTTCCTCTCTTCCGAGCTCATGTGTGATTCTCATCTTGTGACGTATTATTTTTCTCCATGTTTTGTCATCCGGTGAAGGTTCATTAGCTCTGATTCTGCTCACGTGTCGTCTCAGGTGTTTTCTCCTCGTCTCCGTCGTCGTGGAGTTCATTCACCGCCTCCGTCTACTTGTTGCATACATTCTTTGCGACGTGTCATTCATTTTGGTTTCCTGTTCTCAGTTGTTCATTACTGTTTTGACTGACTTGATTTTCCTTCTTTTGAGAAAAACAATATTTTTATTCAAACAGTCATTGAATAAAATATTGTCTGTGACCCCCCTCCTCCCCTTACCCGTCCCCCCTGTTTCTTTTCTGCTCTCTCCTCCTCAGACGGATCAAACTTCAAGGGCAAGTATACACCATATTGGTCCACTACCTTTGTTACTCTACTTCCTTCCTCGTACCCTTGTCCTGAACTCCCCGCTGACGCCCACCTCCACCTGTTCCAGCCTGCTTGCCTCCTCTGTTCCTCCTGCCCGCCTTGCCTTTAAGACCCTCCTCTTCCTCTCTCTCCTCCTCTTCCTCACTCCCTCACTCACTCACCCACCCACCCTCTTGCTGCGGCCTACACCCACATCTTTCTCTTTTCTCCTTTTCAAGCTCTCTCTATCTTTCTCTCTCTCTCGGCTCGGACAGCCGTTTAAGGTCTCTCCCAGACATCTCCTGGCGAAGAATAAAATATGATCTTTCTCTCATGTCAAACGTATTTCTGATCCCTGTGTCCGTTATGTTTGGGAATATTCTCCTCCATCTGTCTCTCCTCCCCTCTTTCCTCCTCAGTGACAGTGTTAAATCCTCAGATTGGTGCATTTACTGTAGAAATTGTCAGTTGTTGTTTGTCACGGCTAGTGAAAGTCCTAGTCATATAGATGCGGTATTTACTTTGAAAGCATCCCTAAAGGAAACTTCAGCATTACAGTATGAGTTAGCATTACAGTAGTACAGGTATAATTTATTGTGGTCTTTGAGAAGTTATGATTGCACGTCGAGTGTAGCATATCATTGTTTGTTTGTCTGAATTTTTTACCCAAAAATGAAAACTCATCATTTACTCTCCCTCATTTTGTTTCAAAATCATTTGACTTCAATTGAAGACAAAATAACATATTTTGCAGAATTTTCATGCTTCTCTGTTTCATTCAGCATAAAAATATATAGTGCCTGTCAATCAAAAAAGGACAAAAAGATTAACAAGCACCTTAAAAGTATTATAAAACATTGTCCATTCTTGTGTGCTATATTGTAAGTCTTCTAAAGCAATAGAACCAACCAAAATCATAGTTTGCCCAAATTTTTAAAGGATTTTCAATAAACAGGTATTTAAAAATTAATTTACTGGCCACAAAAATCATCATATGATTTAAAAAAAAAACCTTGAAATATAACTCAAAAGTGACATGGACCTCTTTTATGCTTTTTGTGCTTATTTTAGAGTCTGAGAAACAGACATTGCCTGATAGTTTAGTATTATTAGTATTATATAGTATAATTAATATTTTTAATTCATTTTTATGTTTTTAGTGTTCAATTTCATTTTAGTCGTTTTAGTCACTTTGTTATTACTTTTTTATTTATTCGTTGTTTTTTATTTCTATTCAGCTTTAATTTTTTAAAAAGGAACAAAGACATTTGTAATAGTTTGAGTTTTGAGGCAATTTTATTTAAACAGTGTATTTCATACACAATGGTAATTCAAGTAAAATAATAAAAAATAAAATAAATACAATAATTATAACAGACACTTAAAAATGAGAGAAATGCTTAAGAAATCAAACATTAACAAAAAAGCAAACATGAAAAAAAGCAAAGCTAAACAGATTTTAGTCTGGATTTAGATGTGGCTCTGATCACTAAATGCTTTCACTGAATAGAAAAGAGCAGCTTGAACATCCTCCAAAACACCTTGTGTTGTGCATCACATGAATTTGAGGGTGAATAAATGATCTTGTATTTTTATTTTTGTCCAAACTCTTCCTTTAAATCTTGAAGTTTGAGCAGAAATGTTTGCCATACAGGTTCATACTTAAAGACTTAATGATGTGTATGAGCATGTAATGTTGTCTTTAGTTTAGCCAGGTAGTTTATTCCCTTAGGTTGTCTCTTACTATTCGTATCAGTTCATGTTTTGGAATGGGCAGGAATAGGCTACAGATGAATTTGCTAGATGGCCTCCTTTAGGTCCTCTCTTGTTGTTTTGGTGATGGAGCGCTTGGTAGCGCCCGGTTTGTTTGTCGTCCTCCTCTTACACCCCGTGTTCTCATCAGCTTGACCCCTCTGTACGTCTATCACCCCCCAGACTGCCACCGCTACGTCTTCACTTATCCTGACCAGGAAGTGCAAGACATTGTGGAGGGAAAAACTACCTGGGCACAACAGTGGCTGTGAATTTTAATAGATGTATATACATTCTATCTGTATAGACTAATTACTACTTGAATGCTAGCTTTATATCACTATTTGTCAAATACCAAGACATAAAATAAAAACATAACAGCCCTGCATCCTGAAAAAAAGTCTATTATTACCTAATTTGATGATGCTGAGTTCAAAAATGCCAATTAAAAACTTGTACAGTACTAGGGCTGCAATGATTCCTCGATTCTATTCGAGTATTCAATTTGGAAAAAAATCCTAGATTGCATTTTGCCCGTTTCGAGTAATCGGCAAAAGACCGGAAGTGACGCATTCCACATGTTAAACCCGTTTAAAAATCATAATAAAGCATAATGATATTCACAAAGAATTCACAAACGCTATGATTCACTCAAATAAATATATGTGATGCAGGTTTAATTATTTACATGCATGTAGGTTACGTACGTGCATCTCAGAGCGGCTCCGTTCACAGTAAATGCTGCTACACAAACTGTTATCATTTACATTGTGTGGAGTGTCTCAAACTCCATCTCTGCATGTTGATGTGAGTTTCGGTTTATTATAAGGTTCATCAGATTTATAAGGTTAATCATTTATAAACCTATGCAAACACAGGAGAATACATCATTATCTTTCTCATTATGCTAACTGTTCATTGCGATTTCAAGCAGTTACAGTGGCTGTAGCTTTTCATAAAGTAATGGCCAATATAGTAAAGATTAAGTGGACATTTGAATTAAATGTTGTTTAGTCAATATCGCGCCATCAGCAGTCATTTGGTATAATGAACAATGTACATTAGCTCTATTCTTTGTAATGCATTATGCATTTTAACAGTTTTGTTCAATAAAACCATATGGTTACTTGCTTTTGACACTTTATTTGAACTAATTATTATTGCCTCGTTGCTATTATACATGTATTTTAAGTAATTTTAAAGAATATTGTTCACTTAGGTCTATTTTTATAACTACAAAAAAAAATAATTATAATTATCTGATTACTCGATTAATCGCCAGAATAATTGACAGATTATTTGATTACCAAAATAATCGTTAGTGACAGCCCTGTACAGTACAATATTTTTACAAAATAACAAAAAGATGATTTTTCACATTTTATATATATAAATATTATATATAATATATATAATATTTATATATATATAAATTTATATATATAAATATTATATATTATATATATAAATCTCATGTCAAATGTTTTGGGGTTAATGACAAAAAGAAGTATTCAAAATGTATTATTTAACTTACAACTTGAAAAGTATGTTCAAATATTCCATTTAATGTCATAAAACTACAAAAAACAAGATTTTCACAAAATCTGTCATTTTATGTCATTGTTTGGGTGTACTAAAACCCTTGCAGATGTAGCAGAAAACATCGCATGTTTGCATTTCCTTCTGTCACTGGCCATAATTCTAACCTTAAAATCAGTAAAAATTGGCTGAGAATTGAAGAAATAGTTGTAACCAGGCTGAGAGGAAGACAGGAATGATGTCTTTGTATTGTCTTTCTGGAGATTAATGAATTGTGCAAGACTTCTTTACCTTACAAATGCTTGTCAAAAGCAGAAAATGCTACAAAATGCATCATATTTTGTTAGAAAGTGTGACATGCTAGAACAAAACAGGCACTATTTTTGAAATCAGCACCCTGAAATTAGTAAGAAACAAGGATCTCATTCAGCAGATATGATGCAGGACGGTGTGATAAACGCGAATGCTGGAATAGCACCAGGATATGTAGTAGATTAAACTGGGTTGCCCTTTCTCTTCCCCTCCACAATGCTGGGCACTTTCTCCGATTGAGTCTCTGGAACGGCTCCGCGGTGCCAGTCTGAGGGGCGATCACCTCCATCAGGACCCCTGCCTCACCCACTCCCAGCTAAACGGTTGGCCATGTTGATGCCTGTTGAAAACTAAAGCGGCACGCCACGCGGTTCGTGGGAACGGCGTCTGAGAACTCGCTTCGTCTCAATGTGTACCCCGGGGGTCGAGCCAGTTCTCCGACTTGCAAAAGAAAGAAATTCGGACAAAATTCAAATCGAGCTACAAGTGTCTGCTTTCCAAATCACCCCATTATTTCGGCCAGTGCGACTCCATTGAAGGCACCATAGTGGCTAACGCTGGTATTCCCCCATGATTCCTCAGTGTTGCTATGGTAACGTCCCCACTGCGTTCCTGCACCTTTTGAAGAGCAGCTGATGTTAATTTGTTTCTCAGAAGCCTCCCTGTGTTCTCCGACCTCCGCTTCCCCTGGATAATCTTGCCCGTTTCTGTTGCAGATTTTGAGTCTCTCCTGCCAAACACTTTTGAGTCAGAGGGACATGTGTTCATTGCCCCCAGGTAGCTTTGTGTGACTTCTTGAAGCCACGTTCCTGTTTTCGTGCATACGTCCATCGCTAACTTCCTTTCCAACATACCGTAGTCACTGTAGTCTCTCTGTGTGTGTGTGCTGTGCGTAACGTGTCTTTCCATTTTAACCCAAGTGAATGTGTTTCTTTATTGTGTTTTGTCTGTCGAGAGTCCACGCCGTCACCCGTAGGAAAGAAAAATTCCTAATAAGATCTCTTTAGTATCTCGGTTTTATCTCCAAGACAGCATTAAGAGCAAATAGAGACTTTTAGTGTTCTGGTACAAATACACTCTTAAAAATAAAAGTTCTTTATTGGCATTGATGATTCCATGAAAAGCTTAAACGTGCACAGAATCATTCTGTGCAACAAAAGATTCTTTATAGTGAAAAATAGGGTTCTTTTTCTTCATACTAAGAATTTTATTTTTTTGAATGTTTGTTTAAAGCGAAAATGGTTCTTTAAAGGATTAGTTCACCCAAAAATGAAAATGAGCTGTACTCACCCTCAGGTCATCCAAGATGTAGATGAGTTTAATCATCAGAGCAGATTTGGAGAAATTTAGCATTACATTTCTTGCTCACATTTGCAGTGAATGGGTGCCGTCAGAATGAGAGTCCAAACAGCTGATACAAACATCACAATAATTCACAAGTAATCCACATCACTCCAGTCCATCAATTAATGTTTTATGAAATAAGAAACAAATCCAATATTAAGGCGTTGTAACTTTAAGCTGTTGCTTCTGGACAAAATACCAAGTGTTTTTTTGGAGTCCATAATCCAAAAAAACACTTCCTTCAGTGTCCTCTTACGTCAAAATCCACTGATATATTTGTTTGGAACTGTTTTGGACAGTTTTGGCTTGTAAACAGTGCTTGCATATTTCTCTCCTGATTCAGATGAGACAAGTTTTTCTTTTTTTTTTTTTTAACTAGAGGAAGTGTTTTTATGCATTATGGTCTACAGATTGTAGTATTTTAGTCGGAAACAACAGTTTAAAGTAAAATAAATTAATGATGGATTTATTTTTTTACAAACAATTGGATTAAGAAACAAATTCATCTACATTTTGGTGGCCAGAGGGTGAGTACATTTTTTATTTTTAGGTGAACTATCCCTTTAAAGGCATTGTTATGGAAGCCCGTTTTCGCCACTGAATTAATTGCGACTTTTTATCTCACAATTCTGACTTTTTTCTTGCAATAGCAAGTTTTTCATCTTGCAATTCAGATTTTCTTTTCTCTGAATCGTGTGATACAAATTTGCAATTCTGACTTTTGTTCTCGGAATTCCGAGATATGATCTCACATTTGTGGGGGGGAAAAACCTAAGTCAGTTAAGTCTCACAATTCAGACTTTATAACATGCAAATGTGAGTTAAGTCAGAATTGCGAGATATAAATTAGCAATTCTGAGAAAATATCTTGGAACTGGACTTTAGAACTCACAATTGTGAAACTTGTTTATTATCCCGCTTTTCTGACTTTGTAACTTGCAATTGTGAGTTTATATCATGCAATTCTGAGAAAAAAAAGTCAGAATTGTGAGATAAAAACTCACAATTACCTTTTTTTTATTCAGTGGTAGAAACAGGCTGATTGCTGCTAAAAAAATAAATAAATAAATAAATTCGAAACCTTTGTTTTTAAAAGTGTAAAGGGTTAATTTCCACAGGAAGTCGTTTTGCATGGTTTGTACAAACAAGCAATAGTTATGTGTACAGTACTTCACTTACAATGAAATCTTATGGTGCCAGACATTCAGAAGAGTATTTAATTTCTTCTAGTTATGTGTAATGCAGTTCCTGTAGGTGGAGTATGCGCTGTATTAAAAACTTTATAAATACACTGAAAAATAACTTAAACAGAAAATAACTAAAAGTTTTAGTTGCTAGTAAATTGTACAAATAATTACAAAAAAAGTAACATTAAATTAAATGTGAAATTTTGAAGTAGAAATGCTGAACTAGTATTTTCTTTGTAAAATAAACTTTTATTTTCAATTTTGAAAAATAATTTTTGGTGTAGTGGCAAAACCTACGATCCACTGCAATGCCTGGCAGATAAACTTCTATTGTTAGTATGTTATTATTAGAATATTGATTTTTGTTTGTTTTTACAAACTTGAGCAACAAGTTGTTAATATTTTCTGTGGTAATTACAGCTGCTGATAAAGCATAACTTGTTTTGAACCTGACAAACTCCTGCTTTTTATATTTTTAATCTGAGAAAAAGACATTAATGATCTACATAATCTAAGATATGTCTCCTTTAGTTTCATAAGAGATCCCAACAGTGTCTTAAACTGTGATTAGATTTTCCAGGATACCAAAGTCTGCATTTACTGTAATTTTAGAATGAACTCAAATGTTCCTAAATGCCACGAATGGGCAGCTTCAGTCCTGGAGGTCCACTTTCCTGCAGAGTTTAGCTCCAACCCTGATCAAACTCACCTAACTGTGATTTTCTAATGCTCAGGTGTGTTTGATTATGGTTAGAGCTAAACTCTGCAGGAAAGTGGATCTCACTAGCCAGATTTGAGGATCCCTGCTCTATGCTGTGCTCAGTTTTATAGCTCTATACTCAGACTGTACGTCAACATTATATTGTTCTTAAACAAAGAAAATTAAAGATAAAGCGTATCTGAAAGCCAGGCTATGATCTCTGAGCAGTAAATCTTCCTCTGGGTAACTCTGTGTTTAAATCATTGTCGTCTGCTGTCATGGATCAGTATCTTCTGACATTCCTCATGTCTTCTCCACGTCTCATCGCTGCAGCTCTCACGCGTCTCCTCTGTATCTGTGTGTGCATGGCGTTCTCCTCACTTCCTTACATACGGCATCAGTATCAAGGGGAAGGTTGACTTTGGTTTGCATGTTAAAGCACCGATGGATCTAGAGAAGTTCACATGCATGAGTCTATGAATGTTCATCTTTCTCTCTGTGTTTTGAAAGCATATACACTCCAAAATCATGTTCTTAGTCAGTAGTTTTGTCATGTTTTCCGGTAAAAACATCTAAACATCCCTGAAACAAGATCAGTTTACCTGAAAAGCAAAACTGCAATAATTATTGACTTGTTTGATGTGTCTAGAATTAAATTGAAGTGTGTGAAAAAAGTGTAGGATTTACTTTGAAATCGTTTTCACATCGTTTTCAGAAATTGGTAGAAAAACTTTGTATTTACAGTGTGATTTTTAGAGCAAATGCACTGCAGTTTTACTTCTCGTGTAGATTTATCTTGTTTTAAGGATGTTTAGATACTTTTACTGGAAAACAAGACAAAGACACCGGTTAAGAATAATTTTTTTGCAGTGCAGTTATGTTTTATGTATGTAATTGTGGTGTTTTATGTGTTTAAGATGTTTACATGAATGTGAAATATTGGTCAATGCAAAACTCTCACTGTGTGTTAATGGTTTGCAGTCTATAAAATAACTGTTTATGATGTTATTCTCTGTCAGAGAGAGTTTTCCAGTGTGGAATGATGTGTGTTTTCCTCAGGGAATACTGCAAAGATCTGGAGCTGTCCAACAACAACACAGAGTTCCTGCTCAACTTCATCGCTCTGATGGAGAAGGTCACACCGGACTCCAAACAATGTGAGGCTTACAGATCTTGTGTGAATTATTCAATGACTTTATGCCCTTTTAAAGCACTTTTTGTCAGTAATTTTCATTGCAGCATTATTATTGATAATTCTTGAACTCAAAACCATCTTGTATGAAGACATCATGTCATATGTTATAATATTATCATCATTATTCCACACAGGCGACAATTTCTTGCTGCATAATCTGATCCTGGACACGGGCATCATCAAAGAGCTGGTAGATAAAGTCTGGAAGAACAAGGACCTCAACACGTACGTTCATAATTCGTTAGTTAGTAGACTGACACCTTTATAAGGCATCAACCTAAAAATCTCCAGCACAAAATGTCCTGCATGAGAGCTAGTGATAAATGTGAGTTAATATGTGTGTTGTGTTACTGTAGGTACGGCTTTATGGCAGTCTTTGCAGCCACAGATGGAGGCGTCACTCGAGTTTTTCCTAATAAGTGAGTCTGGTTCTTATTCTGTATTTGTCACTGTGTTGTTTTCAAATAGCTGCAAAGGTAAAATGTGTGTGTTTGTATATCAGGGCCTCTGAGACTTGGGAGGAAGATCCAGAGCCGTTTAATGCTAGTTATTACCGTCGCAGTCTGGACAACAAGGGCTACATCTTCAGAGCCCCCTACCGCACCAGTGAGAGAAAAACCTTTATATAATAGTCTCTCGAGGCAACGTATTCACAATGCAAAGTGAAAATAAATGAATACATTTAATATAAAGAAAAAATACTAACGTAAAAATTATTTGTGTAAGTAATGATTAGAATTATATTTAATTTATTTTATATATATATATATATATATATATATTTCCTGTCTGTAAAATAAAAATAGTTTCTAAAAATGTAATTATATAAAATAGTATAAATAAAAAAGTGTTTTATATATTTGTATATTAATAAATATATTTTTTATATATTTAATATATATTAAATCTATTTAATTTGTTTTTATGTTATATATATATATATATATATATATATATATATATATATATATATATATATATTATAGTTATATATATATATGTATAATAAATAATTATAATTTTTTTTCCCTGTCTGTAAAGTACAAATATTTTTTTTTAAATGTAAATATGTAAAATACAAATTGTTATATATATTTGCATATTATTAAATATATTTTAATATAGTTCATATATATATAATATTTCTTATGTTATAATAATGAAATTATGATTATTTGTTTATATATATTCATATGTTTATCTATTATTAATGATATTAAGATTCTGATTGTATATAATTAATAAGCAGAATACACTACTTTTCCATTCTTTAATTAATTTACTATGTCTTGAAACTCATCATATCAGTTAGATTTTTTGTATAATAATTCTACTGTTTAATAGTTTTCAAGATCTGTTTTTTTGTTTTGTTTTGTTTTGTTGTCCAGCTAATGATGACATACTGAATCCAGAGAATGACACCATTGGCATTCTGGTTAGCACTGCAGTGGATGTTACCGTAGGAAGCAGAACCCTCAAACCAGCAGGTAAAATACAACTTCATGAACACTGTTTGTGACTCTGAGACATGCAGACATCTGCATCTCTTAGAGAAACTAAATTATCTGATGACTGATTCATTTATTTAAGTGTTATTAGTGTGAACAACAGATAGTGTCCACATAGAGGCCTTTTGAATCAGATGAAAGGCACAGCTTACATGCTTAAACAAAGCCAAGATCAAATGTGGGATTTGAGATGATAAATCAATAGCTTAAGAACTTCATCATAACTAACAGATGGTCAGCAGCTGTGTTTGAACACATAACCTTTCTCAATACAATAAATCCAGAGACATTTTGCCATTTTTTGACTTAAACCTTTACAAATCGACAGTGATGTGCAGCGGTTCCTCACTGAGCTCATGATCATCCTGTTACGTTAGGATTACCTGACATGTGGATTAGCAGAGATAAGTGCTGCTTTATGCATCTGGCTTTAAAAGAATGACATATTCTGCTTTGAACATTGTTGAAAAGTTAACTCTGGTGAATTATGTCGATGTAAATATGGCACTCATCTATCTGATAACACGGATTAGGTTAGAAAACAGCCAAATTAGAAATGCTTTGTACTGTATAGAACATGCATGTATATTATATACTATTTGTATTAGATTTTATTCAGCTTTGTCTTTGTTTTTTTTTTTACTTTTTATTCATCAAAACTTACGAAAAAAAACTGTTTCCAACATTGAACAGTATATTAGAATGATTTCTGAAGGATCATGTGACACTAAAGACTGGAGTAATGATGCTGAAAATTAAGATTTGCATCACAGAAATGAATTACATTTTAAAGTATATTATAATAGAAAAACATTTTTTTAATTATAATAATATTAATGTTTTGTCTGTATTTTTCTGTATTTTTACATTAAAAAGATAAATGTAAGTAGGTCCCTAAGGTTTATTTTGGAAACCAGTCCAAAAAATGGAATTTACTGTGTAACGCGGAATGACATGAATTTGGCAAAGTTTGCAGGAATGAATCAAAAGTAGGTCAAATCACAATATGGACTAGTATCTCTAAATATTAAGCAAAAGACTATTTAAATATGAATCGTTCATGTTCATGTGTGAATGGCGCAGACGCTCGTGGTGATTTCAGTGTCTGCCATCTTACCAAATGAGGACAAAATTACATGAACAACATTTCCAGAACTGCTCTGAAGTTTCTTGATGAGCATTTTACCGTTTCTTTTGAGAAAAACTATTGTATCATATACACACAGAAATGTAAAGGTATTCACAGCAACCCGTCAAAATAAAAGTTTGGTGTAATTTATTGTTTAGCGGAATCCATGTAATACTGCTACTACTATAATTACTAAAATTGTTAAAACTTTATTTTGTTAAGGAATAATCACAACATTTTTTTTATGTTTTAATTTTAATAGTGACTTTGTTTGCCAAACAATACAGTTTGTTCAATTTTGATTTGATTAAAAGATGAATTAAATTAATATTTTATGCCTTCATTTGATAACCAGAAAAATTAAATATTGTAAAAATATTGTACAAAAAAAGGTTGTTTTTATGCATTCAAATAATTAGACATGCTTAAACAGAATTTGGTAACAATAAAACAGAAGGTGAGAAAAAATAAAACGTTTCATAAGACCCTATACATGTCATTTTTGTTAAACTTTTAATAAATTGATATTAAATTGTATAAATTTCATAATTTTAATTTATTAGACTTGCTTTTTGAATAATAAAATGTCATGTAACCATTTAAAAAAAAGAGTCCAGAAAAATTCAAACGGAAAAAGCTGAATTTGGAAAAAATAAAATGGAATTTGGGAAAAAATAAAATGGATTTTATTGTAAGGTGTATGTAAAATAGTAAAGACCACTGGTTTTATGTTTTTTCTTTCTTATTGTGTTTATGTCCTACACTCTCTTAGTTTTGGGTGTGAAGCTTGATCTTGAGGCTTGGACGGACAAATTCAAGATCCTGGCGAGCAACCACACCAACAGCAACCGACAGAGCTCTCAAACGGTAAAACACAAACACGCACACATATACTGAATATGCATGGCTATACACAAGCACATGCTGCTCTAAATACTGTTGTTTCTGTCTGACAGTGTGGACCCACCAGTGGCTGTGAAATGGACTGTGAAGCCAACAGTGATGTAAGAGACTCTTAATGCACTCCGATTAGTCAATACTGAGATCTATAGCTCACATCCATACATTCTCATCCATTAACTGTAGTGGATTGATCTAGTGACTTTCCATTAAAACGACTGATTAATGATGTAATGTGTTTACTTAAAGCTGTCCGTATTTGTCTGCAGGACTTGCTTTGTTACCTGATAGATGACGGCGGCTTCCTCGTCATGTCTAATCAGAAAGACTACTTGAATAAGGTCGGGACATTCAACAGGAAAGCAATGTGAAAACAGAGTGTGTTTGTAGCTATTTTTCACTCTGTGCTCTTCCTCGTCTATCTGTAGATCGGGATGTTCTTTGGTGAGGTCGATGCCACCCTCTTTTATGCCCTCTATAACAACTCCTTCTACAAACGCAAGCAGTCTTACGACTATCAGTCGGTGTGTGACCCCGTACCCAGCAGCAACACAGGGGCCGCCCCGCGAGGAGTGTTTGTGGTACGAGCACAGATGGACGGAATAAGTCATTGCTTACATTTACATGCATCTTAAGAATCTGATTCGAATCTCAACCAGACACCTCAATGAAATCTTATGTAAAATGTTATTAGGTACTATAGTAGTTTATAAATACTGATTGAGGGATGAATAAATTGATGAAAAGAGATGTGTGCATAGGGTAGATGTGTATTTGGATGGATGATGGACTGTTGCATTATCAAATGTCATGTGTTTTCTTCCCAGCCCACTATTGCTGATGTGTTAAATGTTGCCTGGTGGACATCCGCGGCCGCCTGGTGAGTTTCTCACTTAAAGTCAATTATAATGACTGATCTCAATGATGTAGAAACTTGTAAACATGTGCAAACATTATATGCTCACACTCAGAAATGTGTGCTTGTGTGCATGTGTGTGTGTTGTACTATAGGTCACTGCTGCAGCAGATGCTGTATGGATTCGCCTATCAGAGCTGGTTCATGACAGGTGCGTGACATTTACATTGATTTTAAAAGGTCACTGTTTACGTGGATCGATAAGAAGACTAATCTAACATGTGTGTGTGCATACAGATGAGGTGGATGCTGAAGGAATGGAGTCTAGAGAGACCAGCTGTGTGACGGTACAGACGCAGTTTTACTTCAGTAACATCAGCAGCTCCTACAACATACTGCAGGACTGTGACAACTGCTCCAGGTCAGACACAACGCCAGTCATGCTGCCAATATATGTGACCCTGGACCACAAAACCAGTCATAAGTAGCATGGGTATATTTGTAGCAACAGGCAACAATTATTGATTTTTCTTTTATGCCAAAAATCATTAGGATATTAAGTAAAGATCATGTTCCATGAAGATATTTTGTCAATTTCCTACCATAAATATATCAAAACCTAATTTTTGATTAGTAATATGCATTGCTAAGAATTTCATTTGGACAACTTTAAAGGCAAATTTCTCTGTATTTTGATTTTTTTGCACCCTCAAATTCCAGATTTTCAAATAGTTGTATCTTGGTCATATCATAACAAACCATACATCAATGGAAAGCTTATTTATTCAGTTTCAGGTCATGTATAAATCTCAATTTCAAAAAATTGACCCTTATGACTGGTTTTGTGGTGCAGGGTCACATACATCATTAATATATACAGATCAAAGGCTGTTTTTAATAATAATGTGTCTGTTTTACAGATTAATTCACGCTAGGAGAATAAACAACACCAACCTGCTGTTTGTTGTGGCTGAAAAACTCTCCTGCGACTCCTGTGAAATAGAGAAACTGTCTCAGATGGAGACAGAATGTATCCTTAGCCACAAACATGCATTTCTCGTATTGATTTTAATTTTTTAATTTAAGATGCAATGTTTGCAGCATTCATTTCAGCAAAAATACAGAAAACAGTATTATTATTTTTATCTATAGCTGTTTCAGAATTTTGTGTGAACTGTAATAAATTGTATTTTTTTTAAGGATTGTTTAATACCATATACACTACCAGTTAGGATTTTTAGGATGTTTTTTTAATGAGGTCTCTTCTGCTCACCAAGCCTGCATTTATTTGATCCAAAGTACTGCAAAAACATTACAATTTTTAAATATTTTTACTATTCTGATTTGCTGCTCAAAAAACATTTATTATTATTATGTTTAAAAAAAAATGAGTAGAATTGTTTCAGGTTTTTTTGATGAATAGAAAGTTCAGAAGATCATCATTTATCTGAAATAGAAATCTTTTGTAACATAAATGTCTTTATCACCACTTTCTTTATCACCACTTTTGATCAATTTAAAGCATCCTTGCTACATGAAAGTATTAATTTCCATAATATATTTCCCAAAAAAAAATCATGTGTAACTGAAGACTGGAATAATGATGCTGAAAATTCAGCTTTGATCACAGGAATAAATTACTTTTTAAAATATATTCAAATAGAAAGCAGTTATTTTAAATAGTAAAAATATTTCACAATATTACTGTTTTTGCTTTATTTTGGATTCAAATAATTGCAGGCTACTTTCTGATTATTATCGGTTATTTGAATTATTTAATTAATTATTTTACTTATTATATATCCTGTCTCTTAAATGTCTTTCCTGTCACTTTTGATCATTTTAATACCTTTTTTCGGGAACAAACACATGAACTTCATTCAAAAAAAATTAAAAAATTGTACTAACTTTTAAAGGTAGTGTAAATTTGCTGAAAAAAGATGTTCCTTAACACCCTTCGTTTCTCAGACAAAGAAACGAATACATGCGAGACAATAGCCACAGCTCGGTATAGAAAAGGAACTACGACCTGTTTCGACTACAGTGTTTTCGTAAGTACACATGCACATTTCCACATGTTTATTTACAATATTTACATAATGAGCTCCGTAAACTCCGCCCACAAGAATAACATTAGTAATGCATAACAAAGACTGTTTAAGCAGCAAATAGTGCCTAAAACAGTAATATGAGCTATTTCTGCATTTGTACCCATCAGAACACTTAATAAACCAAAGCGCACGCCTCTGTTTTGTCTTCCAGGAGAACACATCAGACTGTGGGCGGGGTCACTCGTTCCGCCCTTCCCTCCTCACTTTACTCCTCCTCCAGCTCCTCCTCCTGTGTATTCTGGCCCGCCCGTCTGTTTAACTCCATCCTCCTGTCCTCCTCTCCCTCCTTCTCGTCTCCTTAATTCCGCATTTCTCCTTTATCTCCCCGTTGCTCTAGTCATAGGTAATATAAAGGGACTTCCTCCTGCCCTTATACGGAAGCCCAGTCGTACTGCTTCATCCACTTAGCTTCACAGGTTGTTGCTTAGTGACCGTTGCAGAACTTTGTCGTCTCCTGCCAATCAAGAGCATTTGTGGGAGGAGCTAAAAGTGTCTTTACGAAAACAGGAAGCTAGCGACGGGAAAACCGACGGCCGTTTTGGACCAACGAAGAAATGGTGGAAAATGACACGGACTGTTCCCTCCTGCCTTTGCGGGCGAAAAGGGGGTCGGGTTTCGTTTGACTCCGCCTCTAAAGGGGAAAGGTCATCCTCATCATCCTCATCTTCATCCTGCAACCCGTGTTGCGTGGCTACGGGACATTCTGACGCCGTCTAGCTTCCGGTAATAAGAAAATAACTGAATAAGAGCAGAACTTAAAAAATATCAATGACAACATGCGAGTATTAAAAACATACCTCCATATATTAGGGTATTTAATGAGAAAGGGAAGATGATAGATGTTATTTATTCAATTATCTTTTATTTATGCACTATATCTACTTCTTGCCAAAATGAGACTTGTTGTGTGGTTTAACTTTTTTAGCCAAATTAGGAGGTAAGAAAACCACAATGTCATGAGAAAGTCGTGAAATTAAGGAGGTATCACACCATTCCTTCATCAGTCACAAGGGCTTCATATGTTTATTATTTCTACTTATATCACAACCCTGATCCCATTAGGTTAGGCTTTTTATTTGTGTTTATTATTTTTATCACAAGGTAAGCTACGTATATTAATGCCTCAGTAATTTAATATTTGCAGCTAATATGTAATAGCGTCTGTTCATTTTTAAAGGACTAGTTCACCCAAAAATGTCAATTTTGTGCATTTTATTCACTGTACCAAACCCGTATGCTGACATTTTTAAGAATCAGGATAGTGATCATTATTTCCAGCTCCAAAAAAAGTATCGTAAAAGTCCCATAAAAGCAGTCCATATGACGTTTTCCTATCGTATGGCTTCGGTAGACTTGGAATATCGCACATAAATCATATGGACTACTTTTATTTCCTTCTTTTTTTAGAGCATAGACATGGTCACTGTGAACTGAAAATTACTGAACGAAAACATTTAGGTGAACTGTTCCTTTAAATAAGATGAGATGTGCTAACGAAGAGATCTCTGATGGATAGAAATGCAGTTTGCGTGTTTTTAGCGATGATATCTGTTTGCAGTCTCTGTAATTCTGTGCTGTACAGTTTTTCACGATCTCAGAATGTCGATCACATATTGCATCGAATCATGTCACATCTTGTTTGCACCATTATTTGCACTGATGGATTTGTCTGTGAATAGTAATAGTAACCATGAACCATGATTCATTTTTTTATATATACTTAAAGCCCTAAACATACTCAATGCAAACATTTCTAGATACATAAGGTGGCTTTAGCTGCAATTGAAGCATCTGCTTGCATACTTGTATAGAGTATGTTTCTGGCCTCAGTATCTGTCATGTTATGTTTGAAAGTTAATGCGATGAAACTTAAGCAAAAACCCTTGTTCTGGGCCCTGAATCAACCTTCTTTTAGCTGTGCCTTGATGCACTTTTATATTGGACGGCATTGATCATACAGCTTCACCATCACTCAGCTTAATGCAGTAAAAGTCTTTCACGGGCCTTAAAACTCACAGGTTGTGTTCAACAGAGTATACTATCATACTGCGTACTATATTCTTCATGCAGTTTTTAAAAAATACTCAATGTTCAGTAATGAACTGGACACATGATTGCTTGGATGACTAACAAAAATTATATGTAAAATATGACCCTTTTTTGCCTATTGCTAAAAATATACCCATGCTACTTAAGACTGCTTTTTGTGGTCCAGGGTCAAAAATAAGCATTGCAATAAATGTAATACAATATTTACCATGTTTAGTCGTGGACAAGTTGAGTGCATTGCATTGTGGGATACTGTATTCAGCATTCCATGTATTATAATGCATATTATGACAAATGTAGTTGCTCATAAAGCAGAAATCGTATGGTTAGTACGCTAGTATGCTATTCCGAACACAGCCGGTGCCTCCAAACATCATAATCTGATTGATATAAGGGAATGCGATTTATTTTTTTAATTTAGAGTATTATTGAGCCGCAGCGTTTGCCATAACCCTCAACTCCATCCCTGCAGTGTACACAAAGCACATCGACAAGCACCTTAAGCATTTATTTTGTCAGTAAACGGGGCTAAATCTAAACCTCACTGACTGATTCTCAGTTGCACATTAGGCATTTTACTGGCCATCACCTTCAATGCTCCTTTAAAGCTCTTTGGCAAGACGAACAGCCCATCGTTTTTAGGACCGTCTTTGTAAGAGCTTTTCACACATTCAGTTGCTACCGAGTTTTGGGAAAGTAGGTGTTGGGGTTGAACTGACTGCTTTACATAACCTCAGTCCATCTCTGGCTTCACAAATATGGGAATGGCTTTACAGCTGTAGTTTATTTGTTCAGTATACAAAGTGAGAGTTTATTTAAGGTTTGCCGGCGGCTGAGCAAGTGAATCTGTGTTTGCCGTTATGTGACATAACTGTGAAAATAGATGATTTTATGAGAAGTATTTTGAGAGTATTGTCAGTTGTTGGTGTTGAAGGAATGATCTGTGTCAAACGAATGTTACATATCTGTCCGTCTCGAGGCAAAATCTGTTTTAGTCGCCTGTGCAATTTTAAAAGACAGCACTTAACATGTTAAAACATTCCCTCTAGCTGTCTGTTCAAAGAGTTTGTTTGCCGGAAATGATCATTTATTCACCCTCATGTTGTTTTAAACCTGTATGACATTCATTCATCTGAAAGAAACTTGTATGACATAAGGGTGAGTAAATGAGAATTCATTTTGGGTGATGTGTTATTTATTTCTCGTTTTATTATCTGTCAGGATGTCACATTTTATACAACTTATTTGAGAGGTGAAAATGCATGTGTGATGCTAGTGGACATGATTCTTACGTCACTCGGTTTGTTTGTCATCCACCTTCAGAACTAATTGGTTATAAAGAAAATGAGGTTTAAATGTTAAGCATCATTCTGTACATATCACTAATATTGAACTTGAATGCAATCCTCATCCTGACACTATCACATATGACTCCTGTTTATAACCCACATCCTGATTGGATTTATGTATCCAACTGCAGTATGAATATATAGTTTAGACCCCATTGAGACCCAATTACTGAAATATAAGTGCAAGGTCATATGTGGTACTGTAAACAGACAAAAAAAAAAGTTTTAAAAAGACTGTTTATACTTCAGTATGATGTGTGAAGTTTAAGGGATTGTTCACCTAAAAATTCAACATTAAAAAAATAAATAAATAAAAATCATCACTTACCCCCAAGTTTTTCCAAACCCAGTTCTAGGCAAAATATAAGTGTGTTTCCATAAAAATATAGCAAGCAGGGGCTTTAAAGCTCCTAAAAGGACATAAATGCTCAATAATAATATCATAAAGGCTATCCATATGGCTTGTGCACTGTATTATTAGTTATTCATTCAAAAAGAAAAATAATAATCCTCTCTAAAATGGTTTGTAATGACGTGAGAGTGAGTAAATGATGACATAATGTTAATTTCTGGGTGAACTATCTCTCTAACTCACAAACTTCAATGTCGAAACATGTTAAATGGCTAATGTGTACCTCTTTCTTTGCCTGATTATGGAAACAATCTGCAATTTTACTTCATATCAGGGCAAAGAGCGTTCCGAAAGGTGGAATATGCCTTGTTCTTTATTCTGGTGAGTTGTTTTAAAACTTTGCCACACTTTTTTTGAATTCTTGTAGTTTATTTTTTGGGGGGGAAAGTGTTTTTGTCTTAAAACTGGAACACTGTCGATGTACAGGGGCACTGAACTGCCCAAATTAGGGAAACACATTTTGGCAAGACACTGCGATTAAATGATCATGAATGTGTCGGTCTTGTGTCACAATTCCAAGTACACTGTGGAACAAAAGTCCTTGTTTTTAAGTGGTCTGAAAGATTTGCTTTTGCCAAAAAAAAGGAGAAAAAAAAAAATAGTATTCAAAAAGAAAAGCTCAAAAGAGGAAGCAGCTTGCGCAAGGGGAGGGGCTCGATGTATAACCCGCCCACTGGGAGGAGTCATTAGCTCAGACCCTCCCATAGCTCCTCCCCCTCCAAAGCAACATCATTGTAGGCGCGTTTCCATCAGCGAGACGTGTGTATGTGATTACGTAGTCTTTAGTCTGGTGCTCCGTGACAAATGTGTACAAAAAAATATATATTAAAAAAAAAACGTACAAAGGAGAAACTGAATTTAACATGAGTGAGGTTTTAAAATGTATTAACGATTAAAAAAAATAGAAACACAGTACTGCTGATAATACTCATGAGTTGAGGTCTGAAATCATGGTGAGCGTTTTTCTTTCGTTCGTTTATTGGATTGTGTGTTGGGGGCTCAGTGCCTCGTCTCTGGGTCCATGTTGCTCCATTTTTTTGTACAGACAACAAAAAAAAAGACAAGGGAAAATTTGTAAAATATTGTGTCTGTGACTCCTTGTAAAATATTTTCAAATTGTTTATTACAGAGAATCAGTTATTAAATAATGTTCATATTTTTCACTTCAGTGCATTGTGTAGTGGTTATTTTTCTGATGCAATCAACATGTTTTAGAGGCTCATTAGAAATACACAAACACGAAAATGTGATTCAAAAATGATTGGTCCCAATTTTAATACGTGTGGCATCATAAGACTGTATTATATTCATAAGACGTGCGTGAATGCTTACTATGATGAGGCTGAAAAAAAGTAAAAAAAAAAAAAATGATAACATATACATAACATGTATTTTATCAATTTTTTTTTACTTTTAAGCATTAAATAGTATCATATTTATTATAATAGGTAAATATAAAATATAAACTAATTTTGTTATTTGACCATATTAATGTAAAAAATAATATATTTAAATATTAATAAAAAGTACTGTGAAATTACAACAGGTTTTGGCAATTTTTGTCAAAACACAGCATTTTGTAATGACTGCTGAAACAGACATTTATTATTTATTTTAGTTTCTATAAAAAATATAGATTTTTAAATATAATATTTTACCTATTAAATGCTAAATTTGTTATAATTTATAATAGTTAATAGTAATATATGTTCAACATAAAATAATATGTTAATATGTTGACAGGCAGAATATTATCAATAAATCCATGGGAATTAATATTGACTTTTTTTTTTAATTTAGAAAATTAATATTGAATTATTGAAATTAAAGTAAAATCAAAGTTGACTTATTTACTTTAATACATTTCTTGAAACACCCAGTTTAACAGTCTAATCAGTTTCCATTGGATAAAATCAAGTCCCTTCCTATATTATTTTCTCAGTGACCATCCTCTTTCACTCAGAAGTGTGTTTTGGGTTGCATACAGCATTTCATGTTAACTTTAAGTCTCTGACACACCCTTCAACCCTTTCTGACATAATCAGTTAATAAGTATGAAACTGAATGTACTTCATAATGTTCACTTATATAATTAGTGTTTTGATTAGTACATGTGTACACTATTAGGGTTTTGATATGATCACAACAACTGTAAGAAGTCCAGAACTGCCTTATGCCAGGTCTCTGGATCATCAAGGTAACAAGGATGCCCCGCCCCCTTCATTACCACCACTTTGTGATTGGGCAGATGGCTCAGGTTGTTTAGCGACACTTCCCCGAGCTGAGTGTCCTGGTCTCCGTAAACTATAAGAGCTGGAGTCTGTACAGGTACATTATGATAAACATCACTCATTTTTAGCACATTTGATAATGGATGTATGTCATCTGATTGATTCAATCACCTGTATACTGTTGTACTGCTGTGCTGTGAACTTCTCTGTGCAGATCGGAGCTACAGGGATGTAGGCCTTGACCTGCTCGGAGTGCTGGAAGAGGAACGGCAGCGAGTACATGCCGCTGAGAGACGGGCTGATGATCACAACGGGGCCGGTCTGCAGACCCTCACACACCTGTCTGAGGAACGCACCTGGAGCCGGCTGACCCACTGGAGCCGGGGCCTCCGCCGCCTTAGACTGACCCAAACCTGAGTGAGCAACGACACGAAATCAGTTGAGAGTGTTAGTGAAAGACACTGTTAGTAAGAGTTGCTGAAACAGATCTACAGTGCCCTCCACTAAAATTGGCACCCTAGGTAAATATGAGCAAAGACGGCTATGAAAATAAATCTGCTTTGTTTATCTTTATGATCTTACATTCAAAAAATTCACAAAATGCTAAGCTTTCATTGAAGTAAAACAATTAAAAGTGGGGGGAAACTTACGTTATGAAATAAATGTTTTTCTCATATGCATGTTGGGCACAATTATTGGCACCCTTAGAAATTATAATGAGTAAAATATCTCTGAAGTATATTCCCATTCATATTTGCATTTATTTAGCACACTAGAATGACTAGGAGTATGATACTGTCCAGCAATAACTTCCTGTTTCACAGGATTATAAATATGAGGAGCACAAAGGCCAAATTTCCTTAATCATCCATCACAAGGAATAAAACCAAATAATATAGTTCTGATGTGCAGAACAAGATTGTTGAGCTTCACAGAATAGAAAGTGGCTGTAAGAAAAGAGCTAAAGGATTGAAAATCCCAATTTCCATCATTAGGACAATAATTAAGAATTCAAATTAAACTAAAGATGTTACAAATCTGCCTGGAAAAGGACGTGTGTCTATATTGTCCTAATGCACGGTGAGGAGGAGAGTTTAAGTCTCCAAAGACTCTCCAAGGATCACAGTAGGAGAATTGCAGAGATTAGTTGAGTCTTGGGGTCAGAAGACTAAAAAAAAAAATTCAAACAGCCCCTACGTCACCACATGTTGTTCAGGAGGGTTTTAAGAAAAATCCTCCTTGCTCGTCCAAAAACAAACTCCAGCGTATTCAGTTGTCAGACACAACTTGAATTTCAAATGGGACTGGCTTCTGTGGTCAGATGAAACTAAAAACAAGAGCTTTCTGGCAGCAAACACTCAAGATAGGTTTGGTACAAAAAAATACCCCATGTCCACGGTTAAATATACTGCTGGATCTTTAATGTTGTGGGCTTATTTTCCTGCCAGAGGTCCTGGACATCTTGTTCAGATACATGGCATCATGGATTCTAGCAAACACCAACAGATAAAAAAATGTAAACCTGACTGCATCTGTTAGAAGTTCTATAATGAGCTGTGGTTGGAAATGTGTCACTGAGCATAAAATGAAGCTTCTGCCATGGCCGTCCCAGTTGCCTGACCTGAACCCTATAGAAAATGCCTGAGGCGAACTGAAGAGAAGAAGCACCAGCATGGAGCTGAGAAACTAAAGGATCTGAAGAGTTTCTGTATGAAGGAATGGTCTCTGATCTCTTGTCAGGTGTTCTCCAAACTCTTCAGGCATTAAAGGAGAAAACACAGAGCTGTCATCCTGAATAAAGGACGTTGCAATAATTGGGTGCCAATAATTGTGGTCAACATGAACTACAGAAAAACATTTATTTCATAATGAGATTTTCCCCCTGCTTTCCATGGTTTTACTTAAATGATAGGTTAGAATATTGTGAATATTTTGAATGGAATATTAAAAGGATAAACAATGCAGATTGATTCTCACAGCCACCTTTGGTCATATTTACCAAGGGTGCCAATATTAGTGGAGGGCACTGTATATAATAGAAGAGATTTTTAATTTAATTTATTTTATTTTGAAATATTTTTACTATTTAAAATAACTGTTTTCTATTTGAATACATTTTAAAATGTAATTTATTCCTGTGATTTCAAAGCTGAATTTTTAGCATCATTACTCCAGTCACATGATCCTTCAGAAATCATTCTAATATTCTGATTTGCTGCTCAAAAAATATTTATTATTATTATTATTATTATTATTATTATGTTGAAAACAGCCAAGTAGATTTTTTCAGGTTTCTTTAATGAACAAATAAAGTTTAGAAGAACAGCATCTATCTGAAATAGAAATCTTTTGTAACATTCAAATAACATCACTTTTGATCAATTTAAAGTATCCTTGCTTAAAAAAAGTATTTATTTCTAAAGTAAAGTAAGTATTTTTATTTAACCCCCCCCCACTTTAACTTCGAGCTTTTGAATGATATAGTGTATGTTACAAAAGCTTTTGTTTCAGATAAATGCTTGTCTTTGGATGTTTCTTGAGCAGCAAATCAGCATATTAGAATGATTTCTGAAGGATCATGTGACACTAAAGACTGGAGTAAAGATGCTGAAAATTTAGGAATAAATTGAAATGTATTCAAATAGAAAAGTTATTTTAAATAGTAAAAATATATATTTTTTAGAGAACTGTTAATACAATAAAGTAATGCTTTTTGTATTACTATATTAACAGCATAAAATAATAATAATAAATATTTTTTTAAATTAACAAAAATAAAGTAATACAGAATTACCACCGTTTTTGCCATATATAGTTTTTTTTATATATATATATATATAAAATACATTTAATGCTTTACAGCACTTCAGAGTGTCCATAATAAAAGCTATTAAATGATTTTTATTTATAATGGTTAAATATAATTATAACAATATTACCTACATTTGAAATAGAATCATATTAATCATACAATATAAACAGTAATATATATATTTTTAAAAAAAAAATACTATAAAGTACCATGTTTTTTGGAGAAGTAACTTGGTCATACAAAGATTCTGTTTATGTTACATGGTAATATTATGGATGTATGTAAAGTATTATGGTAATTATCCAGTACTATGGTATTTTTTTTTAAGTTAGCACACCTGGCAGATCGATGGCCACAGCTCGGTAACCCGCGGCAGCTAAAGTCTCCAAAGTCCCGATCTTGAGCCAGTTTTCCGAGGAGAACCGGATCCCGTGCAGCAGCAGGACGCACAGCTTGGCGGTGCCGCTCGCCGGAAGCGCCTGGCGGTAAAACAGCGGCTGATCTCCGCAGATCTCCACTCGAACCGAACCTTCAGACATCTCAACCGAAGACATGACAACACAAAACCTCTGGCGACAAACACACAAGAGCAAAGTTCACCAACAAAACACGCTGCGCTTTATTTCTGCAGAGAAAGTAACTAAAGGTGGAATAACAATATAAAGCATTCCAACAATTTGTTTAGTTAAAATCCAATAATTCACAGTATAAGATAGTAAAACATGTTCATACCAGAGTGAACTGCTGCAGAAGTTTGAGTCCCGGAAGATTCTGTCAGATTGAGCAGAGGAACACACTGACCTCTAGCGGCTGTGTCAACAATTACAACCTCCATAAACATTTCCTCACTAATTTCTCGTCATTACTAGTCACTTAGCGCATTTTAACCAGCTTTTATGCTAATTATTAATTCATATTTAATTTATTCTTGAGTGACTGAATTGCCAGCAGCTTTTAAAATCATTAAGCTGTAACTGACTTGAAACGATCTTAACACTTCACGCATTAGCATGCTTTGACTTTTGATTATTAAATAGATTCGGTTTTTGATTATAGTAAAATGCCTCGTACTTAGCTTTTCACACGTTTTTCATTTGTAATGAGATGGAGATTGAAATGTAAAACGCTGTTTACATATTAGCTAGGCGTACTTGTTGCGAATACTGATTTGAGAATCGGTTCCTGATCACTTCCGTTGCGGTCACAAGGCGCCTTAGGTTCATTTACACATGTTTTAAGGGCGATATAGTCTGTGATCAGATCACCTACAACCTGTAATGTCAGGTGTAAATGGGGCCATTGAGTCAAATAGCGCTTTTAGGTTTGTAAACAACTCTTTAAGTGAACTAATCCTTCTCCTTTAAAATTGAGATTTATATATAACCTGAAATCTCAATAAAGAAGATTTCCATTTATGCATAGTTTATGCATTATGACATTATTTGGCTGAGATACAACTGAATCTTGAATATGTGGATTCTGAGGGTGCAAAAAAATCTAAATACTGAGAAAATCACCTTTGAAGTTGTTAGCAATGCATATTACTACAGTGCCCTCCACTAATATTGGCACCCTTGGTAAATATGAGCAAAGGTGGCTGTAAAAATAAATCTGCATTGTTTATCCTTTTAATCTTTCATTCAGAAAATTCACAATATTCTAACCTGTCATTTAAGTAAAACCATGGAAAGCAGGGGGGAAATCTCTTTATGAAATAAATATTTTTCTGTAGTTCATGTTGATCACAATTATTGGCACCCAATTATTGCAATGTCCTTTATTCATGATTACAGCGCTGAGTTTTCTCCTTTAATGCCTGAAGAGTTTGGAGAACACCTGACAAGAGATCAGAGACCATTCCTTCATACAGAAACTCTTCAGATCCTTTAGTTTCTCAGCTCCTTGCTGGTGCTTCTTCTCTTCAGTTCGCCTCAGGCATTTTCTATAGGGTTCAGGTCAGGCAACTGGGACGGCCATGGCAGAAGTTCTAACAGATGCAGTCAGGTTTACATTTTTTATCTGTTGGTGTTTGCTAGAATCCATGATGCCATGTATCTGAACAAGATGTCCAGGACCTCTGGCAGGAAAATAAGCCCACAACATTAAAGATCCAGCAGTATATTTAACCGTGGGCATGGGGTACTTTTTGTACCAAACCTATCTTGAGTGTTTGCTGCCAGAAAGCTCTTGTTTTTAGTTTCATCTGACCACAGAAGCCAGTCCCGTTTGAAATTCAAGTTGTGTCTGACAACTGAATATGCTGGAGTTTGTTTTTGGACGAGCAAGGAGGATTTTTCTTAAAACCCTCCTGAACAACATGTGGTGACGTAGGGGCTGTTTGAATTTTCTTTTTTTAGTCTTCTGACCCCAAGACTCAACTAATCTCTGCAATTCTCCTACTGTGATCCTTGGAGAATCTTTGGAGACTTAAACTCTCCTCCTCACCATGCATTAGGATGATATAGACACACGTCCTTTTCCAGGCAGATTTGTAACATCTTTAGTTTAATTTGAATTCTTAATTATTGTCCTAATGATGGAAATTGGGATTTTCAATCCTTTAGCTCTTTTCTTACAGCCTTTTTCTATTTTGTGAAGCTCAACAATCTTGTTCTGCACATCAGAACTATATTATTTGGTTTTATTCCTTGTGATGGATGATTAAGGAAATTTGGCCTTTGTGCTCCTCATATTTATAATCCTGTGAAACAGGAAGTTATTGCTGGACAGTATCATACTCCTAGTCATTCTAGTGTGCTAAATAAATGCAAATATGAATGGGAATATACTTCAGAGATATTTTACTCATTATAATTTCTAAGGGTGCCAATAATTGTGCCCAACATGCATATGAGAAAAACATTTATTTCATAACGTAAGTTTCCCCCCACTTTTAATTGTTTTACTTCAATGAAAGCTTAGCATTTTGTGAATTTTTCGAATGTAAGATCATAAAGATAAACAAAGCAGATTTATTTTCATAGCCGTCTTTGCTCATATTTACCAAGGGTGCCAATATTAGTGGAGGACACTGTAATCAAAAATTACGTTTTGATACATTTAAGGTTCGAGATTTACAAAACATCTTAATGGAACATCATGATTTTTTTCCTAATGATTTTTGGCATAAAAGAAAAATATAATAAAAAGATAATTTTGGCCCATACAATGTATTTTTGGCTATTGCTACAAATATACCTGAGCTACTTAAGAATAAGTCACATTTTTATTCACTGAATTCAGTAAAAATTTATTGCATCGTCATCTATTCAAGCTACTGTTTTGTTTTCTTTTTTTTTAGTTTGGTAAAAGCCATGCTCTTAAAAAATATGGAAATGTTTTCGGTTTTGGTTTGTAAAAGACTTGAAATAAACGTTCGTAACAAATCGGTTGAAAGATTTAATGACTTAACTCAAAAACGGTCAATTATCTTTGACATAAATGATGGATGAATCCATAACAGTTGGATGATAAAGAAAAAAAGTACAAGAAAGATGTAAAATAAAAGTAGTATCTAATTAACCCATAATAATAATATTACAATTAAATGTATTATTAACACAAATGTTAAGTTATTAACAATAATAGGCTTTATTATTATAAGTGTTATTACTAGTATTATTAGCTTGTTTATTTGGCATATGTTTGAAATAAAGAGTTACTTTAGCCAGATTTATTGGGAAATGTCCTGTTCTGTCAGGTCAACAGAGGAGTAAACATACATGCACACACACACACACACACACACACACACACAAACACACACACACCACCCCCTCCATCAGTTCTTCTAGTTGAAGAGAATCAAAGTCCTCAGATGAGCTCTGCTGTTGTTGTAAAGCAACTCTTATACTATGATTCCACTCTTCTTTCTCACAGCTCTGCTGCTTCGGCCTGACCCAGTTCATGGTAAGATCAGTACTCTCATAATTAATAATTTCTTATTTCACATAAAGTATTTTGCTACATTAAATCCTGTTGTATTTTAGGTTAATTGTTTTTAGATTGCCTAACTGTTTAGGCTCCAAAACAGCCAGCGAACATATGTTAGCCTACTCCATTCACCATGGCACTGTAACCACAGTTTCTGCTCAAACACTATAAGTACGACAGTAAAACCATAGTATATTTTACATATTTTTTATATTTATATATTTTTTTATATAAATATGGCTGAAACTATTATTACATACATGGTATGTTTTTAAAAAACAGACTAAACTGAGCTATATAAACAAAGTTTAAAAAATATAAATAATAATAACAATAAAATGAAATAATATATATAGAGAGAGACTTTTTTGAAAACATGGAATTACCATGGTAAGTTAATATGATTCTGGGCCATGGTAAATATCAGTTGCTGTACTAGGGCTTACTGTACACAGTTTTCTTGTCGCATTTTATGTCATTAATGGCCCTTTTTCATTACGTGTACAGGCACAGATTTATATAGATGTTTAATGAATTTAAACGCAAGCATGTGTGTACAGCTGAGACTGGTTTATGTGCCAGATTCTGTGTACTGTGTAGTTATTTGGGCATCATTTCATGATCATGCCATGCCACTGGGAATTTTGTGGAACAGATGTAGTTTACAGATCCAAAGGTCGTGTGTGTTTAAGCCCCTGTGAGGACACACACACACACACACACACACACACACACACAGAAGGAGCATTACAACATTACATTTTAAACCGGCACAAAGAGTTTGCTAGATTCACTAACTGTTTTTTAGACATGCTACATTGGCATGTTTTGAGCATGTGCTGTAAAAATGTTTTCATGTTTCATTTTCATTTTCATGGTTCATTTTTGTTACTAAATAAATCTTAAGCAGTGGTAAAATGACTAGTGGATCTTTCTAATGTGTGTTTTCATAGCATTTCGCAGCGCACTGAATGATTTCCAGCGATCTGAGGGGAGAGAGCTGGTTCTGAAATCCTGGAACGTCAACCGTCTGACTGAACTTCCAGGAATCACTTTGGAAGATTGTGCTAAACGCTGCACAGAGAGTCCAGAATGCAGGTCTCATATCCCTACTTTCCTGCCCCAGCATGCACTGCATGTATCAGCTTTTATTTTGTCTGTAAATGTGAGAAAGAAATATATTTGAGCATACTTATTATGGAAATATACACTTTAAAATAAAATACTGAACTGCAAACAAAATCGTTATTTACAATTAAAATATATTGTTTTTATATGTGGTATATTTTAAGAACCAATTCTCACTCTTTACCAGCATGTGTATTACTAGCATATTGACTGTATATTATGCAATGTTTATTATTATTACACAAACCGAGAGAGAGATGGAGAGTTCTTATTAGTACTTATTAAGCACATATTAATGCCTTATTTTGCGTGAGCATATTTTGTATCCCTTAATGCCTAAACTTATCAACTAACTTATTTTTTTTTTATGTAATGTTTTCATTACTGCTGTTGTCTTTTGCAATTTTGCACATTGAAAAATGTTAACTTGCGTCTAATATCAAATAACCCGCTGCAGGTAAAATTACAATCAAAAGTACACATCGAAATAAGTGTACTTCTTTAAAGCATGACAAAATATTATTAAAACATAATCATTTGAAATGTATTTTAAAGTAGCAGTTTTCATTTACCAGTATTACAAAGTGCACTTTCTAAAAAATGTACTTAAGTGTGTTTGGAAACAGTCATGAAAGTGTACTCTCTTTAAGTGTACTTAAATGGCCTTTTATTTCATTAACATTATATTATCTGCAGGTGCAATTTTTAAAAATATATATACTTTAAAATTTACTTTAAAATTTAAAGCACACTACAAGTGCACATTGACTACACTTCTTTTTCACAAGGGAATGCAATATGCATGTGTTTTTGAATTTTCCAGAGCTTTCAATTACGAGTTTCGTCCATCTTTGGTGTGTAAACATCTGCCCTGGGTGGGTGACGGAGACAATGCAGACGTCAAGAGAAACGTGAACTGTGACCTTTATGAGATGAAAGGTAACAAATTGATTCTCAAAATGTTTTTTCAGTAGATCTTTAAAGCAAGTCAGGTCATCATCCATGAAAAATGTGAGTACAAAACCAGTCATAAGGGTCCATTTTCTGAAAATGATATTTGTGCATCATCCGAAAACTGAATAAATAAGATATCAATTGATGTTTGTTAGGATAGGACCATATTTGGATGCAACTATTTGAAAATCCAAAAATTAATCAAAAATTAAGATTTGAAATATTTACGGTAGGAAATTTACAAAATATCTTTATGGAACATGATCTTTACTTAATACCCTAAAGATTTTTGGTTGTTGGCTATTGCTACAAATATACCCGTGCTACTTAAGACTGGTTTTGTGGTCCAGGGTCACATATCGGTTAACCGCCACTTATGAAATAAGTGCCTCTATAGTCATATGTTCACAGTGCTCTTCTGTACTCTATTAGTCTATGTAAGGAAGTGCATTGTGGGTAAAGGAGAAGACTATCGAGGGAAAGTGTTGACGACTAAGAGTGGACGAACATGTCAACAGTGGTGGTCCAAATTTCCTCATGACCACAGGTATGAGATCATATAGTATGTTGCACAAGCTTTATGTAAAATATTAGCATGTGAAGTATGTTTTATTAATTATTATTTAAATGTAACGTTGCAGTGCTTATTTGGACACTCTTAAAACTGCCTGAACGTCAGTGCACTTGATACAAAATATCAAAACAAGTTGCATCTGCTCACCCAGGCTGCATTTATTTGATCAGAAATATCAGTAATATTGTGAAATATTATTAAAATTAAAAATAGCCATGTTCTATTTGAATATATTGTAAAATGTAATTTATTTCTGCCATGCAAAGCTGAATTTTCAGCATCATTACTCCAGTCTTCAGTGTCACATGATCCTTCAGAAATAATTCTGAAACTGATTTTGTGAAAAGAAATTTTTTTCAGGATTCTTTGAAAAATAGAAAGTTCAGAAGAACAGCATTTATTTGAAAATGTACTGTCACTTTTGATCAAATGAATGCATTCTTTCTGAATAAACAGTAGTGTATGTATTTTACTCGAAGATCCTTTTGATCTGAATGTACAGCTGCAATGTTAGAATGATGTCACCACTGTTTGGAATAGATGGACTCCGTCCACTACCAATGGCCTGGAGCTGAACTATTGTCGTAATCCGGACGGCGACCGCATCGGACCCTGGTGTTACACCACTGACCCTGAACGCAGATACGAGAGCTGCGACATTCCCCAGTGCAAAGATGGTACGCCCAATTAAACATGTTTGCACTGTGCTTTTACTTTTCCAGTCATAAGTGGTTTGTTCTGAGTGTGTTTCTGCATTAGAGGTGTGCATCACTTGCAATGGAGAAGACTACAGAGGTCAGGTGGATCACACAGTGAGCGGTAAAGAGTGTCAGAGATGGGACCAACAGTATCCGCATCAACACATCTACCAGCCAGAGAAGTAAATATGACATAACTATGTACTAAAGAACCAAAGTCACACTTAATAAAGTCTGAATATAATTCCACTGGATTTTAGAATATCAACGCAAGTTTCTGTATCTGCACTCAAATGCTGCAGGGACTTTTCTCAGGCATTTTGGTAACCTGGTACTGCAGTGATTTTTAGAGGATGCTGATATAATAATATAAAATATCTTTGTGTCTGATGTATGTAAACAAGGTATCCTGATAAAAGTTTGGATGATAATTATTGCCGTAATCCGGACGCGTCTCCGGTGCCCTGGTGCTACACCACTGACCCGACGATGGAGAGAGAAAGCTGTGATATACGCAAGTGCCGTGAGTATTACTCCTCCTTACTACAAGGATAGATATTTAATTTAATGTTTTTTTAGATTGTGTATTTGTGTATATTTTACATTTTTTAGGATTTGGTAATTACATGACTTTTGTTCACTTTGTTCATTGTTTCTATGCTTCAGTGAGCCTCCAAAGTTAATCAGGCAATGAAAAAACAACCATACTGTAATTAAATATTATCAATACATATGTTGCTTGCATAAAAGTTTATGTTGTTGAGTGCACAGCTATTTTTGAATGGTCATCATGCATTATGCATTGAAAAAAACATGCATTTTATAATTAAAATGCAATGCATTTTCACTAAAATATCTTATTTTAGTGAAATAACTATAGTTTTTATTCACATTTTGAATCAGTTTTCATTTAGCACATCAGGTTAAACTAAATTAAAATGAGAAATATGTAGCATTTCTGAAACATTATTTTAAATTTAGATTATTGACACACATAGCAGAGATTAAACTAAAGAAAAATCTGAACTTCTAAATTAATATTTGATGCAATGTTAAATTGAAAATTTTAAATGGTCATCGTGCATTATGCATTGAAAAAAAATGTATGCAAAAAAAGTGTTATGTTGTGTGTTTGTCATATTGAGTAGTTTTTGTTATGTCTGTATAGTTGTTATTTTTATTTCAGTTAAGTTTCATAATTTTCATTTAGCACATCAGGTTAAACTAAATTAAAATGAAAAATATATAGCATTTCCGAAACATTATTTTAAAGTTAGAATATAGAGACACATAGCAGAGATTAAACTGAAGGAAAACTTTAAAAAAGTCAACAGTTTGATGCAATGTCAACTTTAAAATGCTCGCACGGCACTAATAACCTTTAACAGTCGTTTGCATTCTGTTAGCAGTGCATGAATTTCAATCTCCATGCAAATCGTTTGGATTATTATTCATTCATTCTGTTTAAAGGACACAGATCTTCATCTTCCTGGGGACATTGCTGTCATTTCCAATTGCGTCAGTGCTGTTCAAAGAGACAACTATATAATCGAAAGTCAGAAACTCGCATATGGCGTTCTGTTTGAGAGCACAACATTAACAGCAGTTTATTGCATTGGGTTCACAAGACAGATGACAGTATTATTCTTTATGAATATGCAATGATTGATCTGTGAGGAGCATGTGTGACATTCACACAACTGAGTTGCAAAATATAAACAGCACTAAAGTGGAGTTGCTGAAATCTGTTATTTTTCTGTCATTGACACACAACAAATTACTGCATCTGTCCAATATACAGCCATATTTACTACTCGTTACAGCTCTTCATTTACGCTGTGATAAGAATGATCAATCAATGAGATCTCTTTAGTAGTCCTCCTACATGAATTTATTCATTTTTAACTCAGCTTCTTTTTTTCCCATCCTGCAGCTGAGTCTCCCAAGCGCCGATTTCGCTCTGGCTACACCACTAATTGTTTTCGGGGTCGTGGAGAGGATTACAGGGGCAAAGTCAACGAAACAACCTCTGGAATCCCCTGTCAGCGCTGGGATGCCCAGAAACCCCACGAACACCCATTTTTCCCCAAAACCTATGAGTGCAAGTGAGTTAAAGCAATAGGAGAAATTTAGCATTACATCACTTGCTCACCAATGGATCCTCTGCAGTGAATGGGTGCCGTCAGAATAACAGTCCAATCAGCTGATAAAAACATAATCCACAAGTAATCCACAACACTCTAGTCCATCAGTTAGGAAGTGTTATTATGGATTAAAGACTAGAAGCAACCATTTAAACACTTTAATGATGGATTTGTTGCTTACAAACATTCAGCTTTTTACTTCAGAAGATGTTAAGTGATGGACTGGAGTCATATGGATTACTTATGGATTATTGTGATGTTTTTATCAGATGTTTGGACTCTCATTCTGACGGCACCCATTCACTGCAGAGGATGCTTTGTTGAGCAGTTGATGTTATACTAAGTTCCTCCAAATCTGTTCTGATAAACAGTATAAATTGGTTGATTGTGACTCTCTGTCCTTCTCTTTTTTCCACTTTTCACTTGTAGGGGTCTGGAGGAGAACTACTGTCGTAACCCAGACGGCTCAGAAGCGCCCTGGTGTTTCACGTCTCTCCCTGAAATGAGGACGGCTCTCTGTCTGCAGATCAAACGCTGTGCTGATGACATTGAGGCTGAAGGTGCAGTTGGCGCCCGCTAGTGATTAAAAACATCAACTGCAGTTTCATTTTTAAAGACATTTATATTGTGGTTTGTCTTTGTCAATGCAAAATCAATGCACACTTTATGCGTGCCTAATATGCATATACATTGCTATTCAAAATTTGTGGTCAGTAAGATTTATTATTGAAATGATGTCTCCAGTAAAAAAGTAATAGATTTAAAATACATTTATTTTATACTAAGTATAGTTCAAGTCTATTAACATAATTACTGACACATCGCTTGAGACTTACTGATATAAAAATTGTAATTAAACTTTATTTGGAGCACTACTTGTGCACAGTGCACATTTCTTAATATTGAGCCTAAAATATGTTTTAATGTCACGATGAGTATTGTATGATCTGTCAATAATCGGTCTTTAAATGCAAGATGTTTAAAGTGTACCTCAAGCATGCTTGCAGTAGTTCCACTTTAAATATACTTAAGTATACTTTAGTTGGACTTCAGCACTACTTCTGCACAATTAAAGGTGCATTAAGTGCAAAATTACTTGTTCCAATTTAGCAGACTTTAAATATAGCAGTTTAGTATACTAAAAGTACAATTGCAGGGTTTTTATTAAGTACATCATATGCAAATATATTTGTAGTATACTTAGCATGAATTAAATGTATTTTATATACATTTTAGTACTGTATATTTATTTTTCACTAGGGGTAATATAATGTTACAAAACATTTTTATTTCAAATAAATGCTGTTCTTTTGAACTTTCTATTTATAAAGGTATACTGAAGGAAAATGTTTTCACAAAAACTGTTTTCAACATTGATAATAAATGTTTTTGAGCAGCAAATAAGCATATTACAATGATGAAACTGAAGACTGGAATAATGATGCTTAAAATTCAGCTTTGCATCACAGGAATAAATTACATTTTAAAACATTAAAATAGAAAACAGTTATTTTAAAATGTAATAATATTTCACATTTTTTCAGTTTTTACTGTATTTTTGATCAAATCCATGCAGCCTTGGTGAGCAGAAGAGGCTTCTTTTAAAAGCGTAAAAAAAATTACGGCAGTGTAAATAAAAAAATGGCAGTGTAAATAAACTGTTTTTTCTCCTTAAACTAGACTGCTACAATGAAATCGGCAAAAACTATCGGGGTGTTGTCCGCAAGACACGTAAAGGTATTCTCTGCCAGAAATGGAGCGTCAATACACCTCACAAAACCAAGTAAGAGTAAAATCCCATTCTTGCTTTTCTCATTTAAAGTATAAATTCAAAGTAATTGATGCACATATATTTGCAGGATAAACCCCAAAACTCACCCAGAGGCCAACCTGACCGACAACTACTGCAGGAACCCTGACGGAGATCATCACGGGCCCTGGTGCTACACCTCTGACCCCAAAACTGAGTTCGACTACTGTGCCATCAAGCAGTGTGGTGAAGCATCAACATCTATAGATGCTCTTTTCAATCTGATTCAATCATGTCTATTTCATCAATACATTAAACTGTGTTTTTTGTGCTTCTTTGTGCTGTAACAGCTGGAGAGAAAGTGCCAATCATCGGGCCAACGAGTAAGTCAAAAACAATACACAATAAACAGTACAGACTCTGATGTTTACGACTGTATTTAAATTTTAACTTAAATGCCCTCCGCTGTGTGTATAAAAAGCGGAGGTTGTGTTTAATGAGTGTGGGAAGCGGGACGACCGGACTGTGAAGAGCAGGTTAAGAATAGTGGGCGGCACACCTGGAAACTCTCCATGGACCGTCAGCCTACGAGACCGGTTAGTCGTGCTATGAACCGTCCCGAATTATGTCACTTCATGGAATTCAAACTGGTTGGAAGTAAAACTGCATGTCTTCGCAGGAAAGGAAATCACTTCTGTGGAGGCTCTCTGGTCAATTCCAAATGGGTCATCAGCACTAAACAATGCTTCTCATCCTGGTAACTCAATGTTCTTCAGTAATTAATGTTTGGAGTTGGACAGTACGGGTGTTATATTAAATGTGCACATGCTTGTTGATGATTTTATGCAGTTATGTGGACCTCACGGGATACAGTGCTATGATGGGCACCTTGTTTCGTGATCCAAAGGAAGGAGAACCAGACAGACAAACGATTCCGCTCACCAAGATCGTCTGTGGCCCTTCTGAATCCCACCTAGTTATGCTTCAGCTAGAAATGTACTTCATACCACACAGACACAGCAATTTTCATGCTTTAGTTCTACACTCTTAAAAACAAAAAGTTTTCAATGCCATAGATAAAATCTAAAGAGCATTTTTACACTATAAAGAACATTGGAAAGATTCCATGGATGTTAAAGATTCTTTCTGGAACCATCAATGCCAATAAACAACCTTTAATTTTAAGAGTGTACAACATTTTTTGAACAGCATTCTTTACAGTGTCTTGACTCCAAATTTGGCCTCTAATAAATGCATATCTGGCTCTTCTCCTGCAGTCCTGCCCAGTTTAATGAGCGTGTGTCTCAAATATGTCTTCCTCCTGAGCGCTACATCGTTCCAGAGGGAACCATCTGTGAAATCGCTGGTTGGGGAGAAACAAAAGGTAATACAATCATTTATTTTATCTACAATACATCCTGTTACACACATTACTGTTCAAAAGTTTGGATTCAAAATTATTTTCTTTTTCATTCCGCAAGGATGCATTAAATTGATTGAAAGTAACAGTGAAGACATTTATAATGTTAGTACAGATTTAGATTTCAAATAAATACTGTTCTTTTGAATTTTCTGTTCATTAAAGAATATTGAAGAAGATGTATCATAGTTTCCAGGAGCTCATGTTGAACTGTTTTCAACACTGATAATCAGAAATGTGTCTTGAGCAGCAAATCAGCATGTTAGAATGATTTCTGAAGGATCATGTAGACACTGAAGACTGGAATAATGATGCTGAAAAAATCTTTGAATTACATTGCGTTTTTAGATATATTCAGTTAGAAGTCGGTTATTTAAAATTGTAATAATATTTCACAATATTACTGTTTTTACTGTATTTTTGATCAGCCTCTGTGAGCGTAAGAGGCTTCTTATTTGAGTTTTCAAGTTGGAAACATGTTTTGTCACACTCGTTTAAGAAGGATTTCCTAGTTGAATATAACATATTATTAACATCATATTTGACAGGATATGATTTTTTATATTTTGTGCATGATTTATCATGCAGCATTTGGTTAGATGTAGAAGTCGAAAGCTGAAAATACGGTTGCACTTTATTTCATAGTATGTGTACTTACATGTACTTACGCTATATTTACAGTGCACTTACCTAAGAAAGTACTAGTAATATAAGGTAACTACATGGGGTAGGGTTAGGTTTAGGGGTAGGTTCAGGGTTAGAACCTAGTTGTTACCTAGTTATTGTAATTACTATAAGTACATAGTATGTACAATTGGAAAAGGACTGTAAAATAAAGTGCTACCAAAATACTCTGCACTAACATTCAGCATTCACTCTTTCATCGTTTCGTCTTCTTTCGTTTTCCATCACTGAACCTCTCTGCTTCTCTCTCTCTCAGGAAAGGGCGATGAGACTGTGCTGAATGTGGCTCAGATGCCTGTGTTGAGCAATAAAGACTGTAATCCATATTTCAAGGGCCGTGTCCGTGAGAATGAGATGTGCACCATGCCCTTTGTGGCTGGAGTTGGTGCCTGTGAGGTACAGATGTGTGACCTGTTTTGTTCTCCACTTTTACACATTTTAACACTATGTATGTTAAGAATCACCACATAAAGTATTGGTATGGATCATTTGAAAACAGATATGACTTTATGTGACTGGGGATTCTGGTTGCATGTGTACTGACCACTTTTTTCAACTAACATGTAAAATGTAATGCAAATAATTAAATGCAACTTTATAATCTGTCATAGTTAATAAAGAAAATGTGACCCTGGACCACAAAACCAGTCTTAAGTAGCACAGATATTTTTGTAGCAATAGCCAAAATACATTAATTAATATTAAGTAAAGATCATGTTCTATGAAGATAATTTGTACATTTCCTACCATAAATATATCAAAACTTAATTTTTGATTAGTAATATGCATTGCTAAAAAGTTCATTTGGACAACTTTAAAGGCGATTTTCTCAATATTTAGATTTTTTAAGCCTCAGACTCCAGCTTTTCAAACATCTAGCCTAATATCTAGCCTAATATTGTCCTAACAAACCATGCATCAGTGGAAAGCTTATTTATTCAGCTTTACACACAAAATTTCATTTACTTCAAGATTTAATCTTTTAATTTTAAGGATTTTTGAATGATGGTTTCATCTGGTTTTTAGTAGAAAATTAGATTTTAATTTTAAAGATTTTTGTCTGGTAAATACTTTTGGTTGCTTTTGTTCGTGTTTTGGTAGAAAATATTATGTTTTGTTTTATTGCGTTGAGAATTTCTGTTCGTCTTTTCGTAGAAAATAAGATTTAATTCTTTAATTTCAAAAAATTTTGTATAATAAATAATGTTGGTAAAACATTAAATAACTGGTTTCATCCAGCTTTTGGGTGAAAATTAGATTTTTTTATTTTAAGGATTTTTGTACAATAACATTTTGTTTGGTTTCATCTGTCTTTTGGTACAAAATTAGATAAAAACTTTCAATTTTATAGGGTTTTTAAATGATAAACACTTTTTGGTTAATTTCATCTACTTTTTGGCACACAATTAGATTAAATCTTTTGTTTTTAAGGTTTTTAATGATTAGACACTTTTGGTTGGTGTAAAATCTGGCTCCTTAAGTATAACTAGAGAACCACTGATCTAGACATTGCTTGGCTTGCAAAAAACTTGCAAAATGTGTATGAAGCTTTGAGAGCTTCAAACATTTCCTTTCTATGCGTTTGTGCGGCTGCATGAGTTCTAAGTTCTGCTTTTGCAATAGATGTAAGTGGGGATTGTGAAATGAGTAAGACGTGCAGAGTGCAGGTGCGCTGTAACGTTCTTCTTTTTCGTTCTTCCAGAAAGACTACGGCGGCCCTCTGGCCTGTCAGAACAGTGACTGTTGGGTCCTAGAGGGGGTCATCATACCAATGCGCCGCTGCGGACACCCCGGCCAACCAAACATCTTCATCCGTGTGTCTTTTTATGTGGATTGGATCAAGAAGGTCATGGAGATGACCTGATGACAGATCAACTCGTATCATAACACATGACATCAGCACGTCTTTTACGAGACATTTCATACTGCTCAATCTTCTATATACTAAAATATAAATATATTAAGTAGATGGGATGTAATATACGTAAAAATATTGTGTTTTATAAGATTATGTATGCATTTTTGTATCATTCTGAATTTGAGGTTTAATTACGTAACATGTATGCTTGCATTTGTGAAACGTATACAGACGCACATATATTTACAGTAAAACTGACGTCACTGGTCTGAGCTATATAGAATTTTGTAGATTTTATTGTTAATAAAGTATTCAAAATTCAGTTTTTACTCTCTAACATTCTTCCTATATGTCATATATATATTACATCTACATATGAATATATATTCATCTAAAACATGGTAGTAAAAAAAAGGCTTATCTTACTTTGTATTTTTGTCTTGTTTCTAGTCAAAATATCTAAAAATTCTTAAATTAAGATGCATTTGCTAGATAAGCAAAATGACACAATTAGTCTTGTTTCCAGGGGGGGAAAAACTAAATTAAATGCAGTTTGCTTAAAATAAGTACAATTATTAGTGGGGTATAATTGTTTTAAGAATAATATACTTGTTTCCAGGGGGGGAAACTAAATTAAGTGCATTTTGCTTAAAACAAGACTAAATATCTTATATAATTTTGCTTATTTAGTAAATACAGCTTAATTTTAGAATCCTTAGCTATTTTGACTAGAAACAAGGCAAAAATACTAAGATAAGCCTTTTTTTTTTGCAGTGTGCAATACTTTACTGCATGACCCGGGACCACGAAAACCATTTATAGATTTTTCTTTTATGCCAAAAATCATTAGGAAATTAAGTAAAGATCATGTTCCATGAAGATATTTTGTAAATTTCCTACTGTAAATATATCAAAACTTAATTTTTGATTAGTAATATGCATTGCAAACAACTTAATTTGGACAACTTTAAAGGTGATTTTCTCAATATTTTGATTTTTTTGCACCCTCAGATTCCATGTACTGAAATAGTTGTATTTCGGCCAAATATTGTCCTATCATAACAAACCATACATCGATGGAAAGCTTATTTATTAAGCTTTCAGACGATGTATAAAGCTCAATTTCGAAAAATTGACACTTATGACTGGTTTTGTGGTCCAGGGTCACATATTATGGGCATAGTATGATGGTACTAATATGTAATTGTTTTAAACATGAACTATTCTTGGACATACTATATAAATACAGTGGTGATTATAAATACCATGATATATCAAAACACCATCTCTGAAGCTACATCATAACATGGTACTTTTGGGTACTTTTGCTAACGCTTTCTCATGCTTTTGCCAGTGACTAATTTTGTTGTCTTGAAATACTTATTTAGGATAAGAAAAAATCCCTGATTACTCATTCCATGATGTTTTCACTAATTTTAATGGTCGCATCACTGAGGCAACGAATGTAATAATATCGTAGTAAACTGCCTATCATTTATGTGATTGCTAATACATCTTGTTATCAGTTGTCTAGCATCTGCCTTTAAAATAAGTGTACGCGGGCGTCATTCATGACTCTTGTCCTTGCTACGCAACGCCACAGACTGTACAAACCACCAAGTTAACCAATCAGAGTAGCCGCCTACGCGGCAATAAAACGCGACGCGACAAGCTAGAACGCGCCCAGCTGACGTCAGCATCGAGTTGACCAATCAAAGCGCTTGCGGCGTCGTGCTCTCTCGCAGTGTAGTTGTTAAAAAGGAAGCGGTGTAGACGGACACGAAGATGCCATAACAAACAGCAACAGAAGAGCTGCAAAGGCAAAAACTTGTGCAAAATGAGGCGTGGCGCTTCAGTTTAGAATACCCGAGAAAATGACTGACGTGAGGATCTGGCGTAAAAGGAGGCGGGGCGAGAAATGATGTCAATCATGTTATGTTGATGTACATACTCGCGGTCTCATCACACGCGAGCCGTTCTCCAGGTAAACGCAAAGTGCCGAGGACAACGTAAGCAAGGTAAAGTGGTCTGCTTGAGGTATTTACAACTTATGACATTGTTTTTTATTACAAATCAATTTTATTTATGCTACAGTTGTCTTGTTATTAGTGCTGAGAGGGAAATCTGATGATATTAATATCAGAATATTGCAGGTTTCATGTCAGTGAAACATAGAGAGGTTTTGATATCGCATGTTAAATGTTTAAAAAATAAAAATTGAACAAGTATAATTTTTGGTACTTTTTACATATTAAAAATACTAATTAAACACAAATTTTAAATGAAGGTTAGGAAAGTAGCATGTTGCACGGTACAAAATATATCTGATACTTTTACTCTACCGTGGTAACGGTACAGTACATTTAGCAAGACATGTTTACAGTATCAGAAGGTATTTTATAGTGCTTTGATGTATACCATAGTAATACCAAACATCCCATACCATATTGATATACCACAGTATTTACATAGAACTTAAAATAACACTAAAGAATTACCATGTGGTATGTCCAGAACTGTACCACCATGGTAGCCTGTCAACAAAAACATCATATGCTATCATACTTGTAGTTACTTTTAGTTATTTTAACTTTGTTGTTGTGTTTATCACTGACGTTTTTCTTTTCTGTTGCCTTTGAGGTTGTTATTGTAGTCTCTTTAATAATATTTTGTTTCTCCCTGTTTAAATGTTGCTAGGGCTGTGTTTACATCCTCAGGACACCACAAACGTGCTCGTTACGCCATGTAGTTCATGACTACCAGCTATATTTTTTCTGTAGGTCTGAAAGTATGCGAAGAATGTGGGCTGTCGTAATTGCCCACCATATGGATTAAAGAACTTAAAGACCACAGAAAACACACTGAATAGCTTGTTTGCCACTTACGCCATTCCAGACCTCCACATTTTATTTTACTGTATATTTTTGTTGTGTTCATTTCATTAAGACATCAGTGTACTTTGATATATACTATAGTACTGAAATTCTTGTTGCATGGCATTTAGTACTCCGCGGTACTTCCAAGCATATGATAAATCACGTGATAAAGCCATACTTTCTGGTACTTTTTTGTATAAGGTGGCGATACTATGGTACTTGTTTTGTGCTGCCTTGTACAAAAAGTACCTTATTACCCCAGTATATACATGGAAAAACCCTGTTTTGGTAATATACCATAATGGAAATTAAGTACCTTACGTTGACTTTTAGATACCCTTGCATGTATACAATAGTATTGCCGCACGTAAAGCTCATTCGGTCTACTTATTAGGAGCCACTGAGCAGTTTATGGCGTAGAGCGGTTAGTTATATATGCATGAGAGGAACATGGAAAGTTATGTTTTATGTGAATAGATGCCATTGAACAGGCTCCTAGAAGATCCTTCTCCGCCAGCAGGGGTTAAATAAGCTGTCACTGATGAAATGCATGTGTATGTACATTCACGGCCAGTAAATTACATATCACATGAACATGCAGCAGTGAGACCGAAGAGTCTGCAGTAAATACTTGTGCTCTTTTTAGACACTAGAAATTATGTTTTCTTTGGTTTTATAGCCTCATGATATGTATCTAGAGAGAGAGAGTGAGAGACTTAATTTCTGTGGAATATAATCACACCCAGGTTGTTACTGTCAAAATTATGACTAATTTCTGTGTCATTGTAAGAATGAGATGATTTTAGAGCAGAATTGACTGTTGAAGATGGCAAGTTCATTATGACAAAGATAAGAAATATATAAGACTGTTGAGGGTGTAATGCAAGTTGTGGTGTGATTTGGTTTTAGTTAAACCTCTCACACCCCAAACCACAGGGATTTTAATTAGCATAACAGTTTGTAACTTAGTAACTTAGTTGCATGTTTTCATTTTAGATGCATTCACATGCATATTGAGTAAAATATGTATGCATAATTGAGATTAAACTATAAGTGACCTACATGCAGTAGTTGTGCTGGTTTCGTGTCTTTCATATCATCTTCACTTTCTTTCCTCTGACATGATACAATTATTTAAACACAAATTTCTCAGCTAGTCATTATCACAAACTAAAGAGCTCTCGTCTTTATTTTGTGATTTAAGGCATATTGTTGGCTTTTACACTATAATGTAAAGTGTTTTTACACATCTGTCTCGTTCAGGTTGTGTGTGTCCATGCATGTATGAGGATCAGGATGGATGTGGAGGAGACAGGAGCAGGTCAGATGGAGGCAGAGGCCGTAGAGGAAGAGGCACCAGCTCCCAAACGTGGGAGAGGACGACCCCGCAAACAACCACAGGTCAGAGAGGTGCAATGATATAGATAGATAGATAGTTAGATAGATTGATAGATAGGTGGCATAAACGTTTAGAAGAACTGGAATAAATGAATTAAAACCAAGTGAACTGAATCCCTCAGGAGTCTGTTGAAGCCTCTGCTCCCAAGAGGCCGAGAGGAAGGCCGAGAGGCAGTAAAAATAAAGGCCAGCGGGTCACTGCCAAAGTAAGAGAACTTACTGGAGAGCACTTAAACTTAAGCTGAATTATGCTTGTTCAGACATATAACATGCTCTCTTATTCCTTCATCTGTTTTTGGATGTAGGTAGAGCCACCTAGAGAACGGAGACCTCGAGGTAGACCAAGAAAATGGGTGAGAATCACACAGACTTTCCTTTAAACTCTGCAGCATGGTTAAATGAGCAGCTAATTAACTCAATTCTAACAGAATGTACATGCAATAAAAACAGATGTATGTACACTACCAGTCAAAAGTTTTTGAATAGTAAGATTTTTAATGTTTATTTAAAGAAGTCTCTTCTGCTCACCAAGCATTTGCATTCATTTGATCCAAAATACAACAAAAGCAGTAATATTGTGAAATATATTTAGTATTTAAAATAACTGCTTTCTATTTGAATATATTTTAAATGTAATTTATTCCTGTGATCAAAGCTTAATTTCAGTATCATTACTCCAATCTTCAGTGTCACATGATCCTTCATGATCATTATATATGCTGATTTGTGTTTAAGAAACATTTATTATTATTACTATTATTATTATTATTATTTTTATCAATATTTAAAACAGTTGAGTACTTTTTTTTTTTCAGGATTCCTTGATGAATAGAAAGATCCAAAGATCAGCATTTATCTGAAATAAAATCTGAAATAAAACTCTTTGTAACATTATACACTATAACTTTTAAAAGCTTGAAGTATAATTGTTTATTTTTTGGGAGGAAAGAAATTATAGAAATTAATACTTTTATTTAGCAAGAATGCTTTAAATTGATTGAAAGTGATGATAAAGACATTTATAATTTTACAAAAGATTTCTATTTCAGATAAATGTTGTTCTTCTGAACTTTCTATTCATCAAAGAAACATGAAAACAATGTACTCAGCTGTTTTCAACATAATAACAATAATAATAGTAATAAATGTTTTTGAGTAATTATGCTAAAAATTTACAGGAATAAGCCGCATTTTAAAATATATTCAGATAGAAAACAGTTTAAATAGTAAAAATATTTCAAAATTGTACTTTTTTCTGTACTTTGGATCAAACCAGTGCAAGCTTGGTGAGCAGAAGAGACTTCTTCAAAAAAAACATCAATAATCTTACTGTTCAAAAACTTTTGATTGGTAGTGTATAAGACTTGAAAATTATTATAAATGAGCGGTTTCTGCAGGTTAGCATTTGTAAATGGTAAACACAATCCCCTTTTTTTAATTTTGTTACCCTTTTAAATATGGGAATCAAACATTACCCTATTTATTTGATTAGATATTCCTGGTTTTATTGTTAAGTGCATATTATGCCAAAAAGAAGTCTTCAGTTTTCTTGTAAAATATCATGTTTTGCTGTTTGTGTTGAGCAATTTTCAAAGGTGGAAATGTCATTTGTTTTCTTTCTCTCACATTCTTTGTTTCTTTCATTTATAGCCTCAGAAGACTGTTCATCAGGAAGAACAGCAGGTAAAAAAATATATAACATTTAATAAGTCTATGATTTATCTTAGTCTTTTATGATTTCCAGTGTCAAAATATATTTTTAAAAATATTTTTAAATGAATAAATATACATTCTCTTTGATATTTAAAAGTATGGGGCAAGAAATGCTCACCCAGGCTGCAACTATTTCATCAAAATCCAGTAAAAATAGCAATATTCTTGTAATTCAAAGTCTTCAAGTCACATGATACTTCAGAAATCATTCTAATATACTGCTTTGTTTTTATTGTCAATGTTGAAATCAGTTGTGCTGCTTAATATTTTTGTGGAAACTGTGATTTAAAAATTTCATGACTGTTTGATTAAAGAACAGCATTTATTTGAAGTAGAACTCTTTTGTAACATTATAATTGCCTTAGCTGTCATGTTTTATCAATTTAATGCATCCCTGCTGAATAAATACAGTCATTTCTTTCAAAAAAATAAATCTTAAACTTTACAGTTAGACTGCTTACTTTATATGGACACAGCAGTTTTCATAGAAATGTTTTCTACTCACTTAAAGTGACTCGTTTCAATAATGAAACCCGATTAGTCGAGTCGATTATTTTCATTATCGATCATATAGATTAGTTGTTTGCAGCTCTCTAACCCATAATGAACAAAATGAATACTCCTGCATGAGAATCATCTCATTCCGTTAAACACTTAACCTGATAAACATGTCGATCAGAGACTGTCAGGAGTTGCAGTTCTTTTTGAAATGAAACCGGAGATGTGTTCAGAAACCGTGTAAAACTCCCCGTTACTCATACAGTTCTCAGGTTAGCACAGAGTTAAATGACTCAGTGAGTTTAAGGGAAACTCAACAGAGCTCCTTACATTTCTTAGTTTCCTGTCCCAACTGATTCTCAGGTCATGATTCTCAGGTCATGCACACACATCCACGTGCACACACATTCCTCATGTGTTCTCTTTCCACTCCACCCAGCCTGATCCTGCCATTCAAGGGGCGGAGTCAACAGAGGAGCCGCCCATTCAGACTCCGCCTGCTGCATTACCATCGCAGGAGAGCGACTAAAACTACCTCAGTGTTGACTTTGATACTACATCAGGGGTAATTCAGCGAATATCTCAACTGCCTCCATGTACACTGTAACAGGTGAATATGTGCCAGTGCTCGCTATGTGCCTTTGGCAAGATCAGACTACATTTTTTTCATCTCAAAAGCGACCCTAAAACCTGTATACTACCATCACAAGTCTTTATGGTGGACACCTGACTGCAGGTTACCCTGCCATTTTAAAAACTAAAAATAATATTTTTTCTTTTTGTTTATCATCTAGATCAGGGGTGGCGAACTCCGGTTCAACCCTAATAAAAACTCACCGGCCTGTAGCTTCCTAGTCACCCTTTAGACCTTGATTGGCTAGTTCAGGTGTGTTTGATTAGGGTTGAAACAAAACTCTGCAGGGCTGCGGGTCTTCGCCACCCCTGATCTAGATTCTTAAAGAAATGGTTCACCCAAAAATGAACATTTGCTGAAAATGTAACCATCTTGCTCACCAATGGATCCCCTGCAGTGAATGGGTGCCGTCAGAACGAGAGTCCAAACAGCTGATAAAAACATCACCACTCCAGTCCATCTCATATTTAAAAATACAACAGCATATTTGTTTAAAGCTGTTTTGGACTGTTTTAATACTTGGAAATGGTGAAGTTAAATATGCCCTAAATTATGGAAACACTCCGCTTTTTGCTTCACAAGATGTTAGTTGATAGACTGGAGTGGGCTGGATTACTTGTGGATTATTGTGATGTTTTGGTCACTAATTCTGACGGCACCCATTTACTACAGAGGATTTACTGGTGAGCAAGTGATGTAATGCTAAGTTTCTCCAAATCTGTTACCATGAAGAAACAAACTCATTTACATCTTGGATGGCCTGAGGGTGTGTAAATGTTCTGCCAGTTTTCATTTTGGGGTAAACTAATCCTTTAAAGTGAACTAGAAACAGAATTTAAACTTAAAACACGTTTTATTGTGCACAATTTTGCCCAATACATGTAACATTCAAGATTTTGGAGTTTAAAGAAAAAATTAAAAATCCAAAGATGAAATCATCACCATATATGGATGATGCCTGGGTTATATTAAGTGTGTTTAATCTTCTCAGGATTCTGGAAACATTATATTACCAAAACTTGAAATTTGCTCCTCAGTCAAATGTTGCGACTTTTTAAATGATTGATCTTAATGTATAATGCTCATTTTTATTGTTTTATTTTAATATTTACAATGGAAAGAATAGATTCAAATGCATCTGTTTACACCAAATGATAATGAGTTCATAAACAATCATTATAATTCACAACATGATGATGGTGAAATTCAGTACCTCAACGTCAGAAACCTCAATGATTTTGTTTTCTCACACATACTATACAATGGATTACTTGTCATTTTTAAATATTCTCAGTGACCGGTCTCTAGAACAGGATAACATTTTGGCACTATATTTTCATAATTTTCATATTTTTTTAATCATTGAGTCTGCTATGAATTATGTTATTGTGCTGATTTGGGATGATGTTTAGAACATGACTGATGTTTAAAGCATTTCCTATTGACAGTACAGTTGTGTTGTGTTAAATATTACAGTTCACTTACAGTAGATGCACTTAAAAACAGGTATAATGGTTCTTCACAAAATTTTGTTCAAAAAAGAACCTTTTTCTGATCAGGAAGTTTTTATGCATCATGGTATATAGTGCTATGTATTAAAACATTTGACAATGTGCCTCATTAATACAGACTCAGGTAACTTACCTCTTTTTTTGTTTTTCAAAGGCCAGTAATGCTGTTTATGCAACCGTATGTCAGTGAATAAAGTTTCTGTTTGAGACACGTTTACATGATCTATCAGTTGTCTTTATTGCATTTAACCAAAACAACTTCCTTTCAAGAGTTTTCAAGAACACACCTGCACGTCATTGTGTAAATAGCTTTTTTTATTATGTCCTTCATTGTCATAAAAGTTAAAAATGTCTTTAAAATGATCCGCCGCTGGTTTGTGGTGCACAAAGAAATTATTACATTTTGCTATTTCATCTACACAACCACACACGCACACACAAAATAATCACTTCTTTCATTGTAAATCTCATGTAATCAGTCAACATTCATCATTTATACAGATTCACAAGCTCAGTGACAGAACGTTTGTGTTTCAGCTGAAACAGTGAGTTCATGTCACATGGAAGATCTTTATAATACTGTCTGACTGATGTCACATCTGACACTTCATCACGATATAAATTAAATGTAACTTTAAAGCTTTAAAAGCTAAATTCTATTCTCAGGGCAAGTTCATGTCCTTCCTTTTCGTAAACACATCAGTTCACAAAACACTTTCAGCTGTGAATAAATAATAAACCATGTGGTTCTCTCATTCACCAAACTAACAAAGATTCCTCACAAACAGAGGTTGCATGTAGAGTCCCTTCTTTAAAAAAAAATATTTTATCAGTCATTCAGAAACACAGTGAGCCTCATTCAACTTTCTAAAATGATTTTGTAAATTGTCACATCACGCACATTTTACAAACCATTCTCTTGATGCTGTATGTATGAGGCTCTAAGTGAGTCTTATTATGGCTAGAGATTAAAATAAAGTCCATGTTGTATGAGTGTTCATAACTGTTGGACAGATCCAGTTGACTTTTGTAGTAGTGAAGAACTCTTGTTTTTGCAAGTGTCCTTAAACTGTATAAATCTTATCACTGTACACTGTAAAAAATATTCTCATCATGTTTATTTGTTGCAATAATTTCTGTCATTTTCACTCAGATTCTGGGTTCACGGTCTTTGTCAATTCAAAGTGGTCAAAAAATGTAATGATCTTAAGCAAAAAATTCCTCTGGATGCTTTGCAGCGAATGGGTGCCGTCAGGATGAGAGTCCAAACAGCTGATAAAATCATCACAAGTAAGTTTAAATATGAGCCCCTATCCATAATATTGCTTTCTCCAGTGAAAAAGTTGTCTTGTTTGAATCAGGAGAGAAATCTGCACAGATTAAGCACTGTTTACAAGCCAAAACAGTTCTAAACAAATATGTGAATTGGTTTTGATGTGAGAACAACAGGATATGGAATTTTTCATTGCTTTGTTTCATTGTTTCACAAAATGTTAATTGATAGATGGGAGTGATGTGGATTACTTGTGGATTATTGTGATGTTTTTATTAACTGTTTGGACTTTCATTCTGACGGCACCCATTCACTGTAGAGGACCCACTGGACTGGATGAAAAAACACTCATCTGCATCTTCAATGCCTGGCAGGTGAGTAAATTTTCAGCAAATATTCCTTAAACACTGCAGGTTGTAACTTTGGTTTAAGAAATTATTAACTAAGCAGCAATTAACCCAATGTTTTACATTTTATTTTTTACAGTGTACTATATCATACCAAACATCAATGCAAATGTGACCCTGGACAACAAAACCAGTCTTAAGTCGCTGGGGTATATTTGTAGCAATAGCCAAAAATACATTGTATGGGTCAAAATTATTGATTTTTCTTTTATGCCAAAAATCATTAGGAAATTAAGTAAAGATCATGTTCCATTAAGATATTTTGTAAATGTCCTTCTGTAAATATATCAAAACTTAATTTTTGATTTGTAATATGCATTGCAAAGAACTTAATTTGGACAACTTTAAAGGCGATTTTCTCAATATTTTGATTTTTTTGCACCCTCAGATGCCATATACTGAAATAGTTGTATCTCGGCCAAATATTGTTCGATCTTAACAAACCATACATCGATGGAAAGCTTATTTATTCAGCTTTCAGATTATGTATAAAGCTCAATTTAGAAAAATTGACACTTATGACTGGTTTTGTGGTCCATGGTCACAAATATTCCTGAATCCCAGTTGTCCAGATTTTTGTGTCCCTTTTTTCCTGCGAAGCATGTGAGTGTCGTCATGCATTAATGGCATCGGCCACGTCAGTGAAAACAAGTCGACTGGGTTTCTGAGTTGTTCCCTGACTTGTGGTCAGTGTCTGTGGTGGGAAAGAGAGAGTGAACGTAAGTAAACAATACAGGATATAGACAGTAGAACATTATAGAATATATTTAATACAAATGCAAATCTAGTTCTGCAATGTAACATTGCACAAATATGTATTAGCAAAATAAAATATTGACAGTATGAGAATGAGACTAATGAGGTTCCTAGTGCCAGAACACAAATGGTGGCGAGTTTAAAAGTGGATTCAGTCACAGCTGTAGTTTGATGATGAGTATTAGTGATATTATATGGATAACTGACACATTTACAGTGATGAATACTTTACCACAAATAACAAACCACATGGCCTGGTGTCAGAACTTAAAAGAAATGAGAATGGTAGAAACTGAAATTTAGAAAAAGCATTCAAAAATGTATATCTCAGCATCTATCATTCTATTGTTCTATCTATATGTCTATCTATCTATGCACAAAAATAATCATTTTAGTTTAGAATCAGCAGTGTATGCCCTAAGATTTTTGTTAGTTTGTATGTTTTGTGGTTCTCTTACTTTGGAGTTTGGTCCCGCTGGGCTTCCGTCTCGTCCGTGGTCCAAGAGTTCCTGCTCTAGATCATCCTGTTCTTCAGCTGGATCAAAGTTATACATGGGCATAAGCTGGTGTCTCAGTTTTTCCAGCCTATAGAGAAAAACCACCACAGCTTCATTAGTGAAATTCCTCTATAAGGGAAATATCAGAGGGTTCCAGAAATATTAACTGAAACATTTGATTTTTAAGACTGTAGTGGAGTAATACAGGAATGTCCAATTTCTTACCTCTTCTTTTTCCTGATGTACAGAAGCTGGTGAGAAGAAGAAAAATGCATGAATGTTATATATAAGATTCACATATTACATTCTTAAATAATTAAAAGGGGAGATTATCTTATATAAATGTTCAAGAAAGTCTAGTGCATCTATAGTAAACATATTAGCATGAAAACTCGAATGATAATCAGGTGTGAAGCATTGCAGTGATGAGGGAAATGCAAGTACAGTATTCTAGTCAAATAAATGTCTGCTATCATCTATTCTATAACTTGAAATATATATGTATGACTTCTAGTATTTATATGACTCAATAATTTTATCAGAAAAGAGTGTAATTCTAAATAATGAAGTGCATCTGCTTAAACTTTGAGAAGAACTTTTCAAATGTGTGGGATTAATACGATTTTCTTAATGTTTTTGAAAGAAGTCTCTTATGCTCACAAATACCACGTTTATTTGTGGAAAAAATACTGTAAAAACAGTAAAATTGTGAAATATTATTACAATTTATAATACCTGTTTTCTATTTGAATATACTTTAAAATGTCATTTATTCCTGTGATGCAAAGCTGAATTTTCAGCATCATTACTCCAGTTTTAAGTGTCACATGATCCTTCAGAAATCATTCTAATATGCTGATTTGATGCTCAAAAAAACATTTCTTATTATTATTTATGTTGAAACAGTTGTGCTGTTTCTATTTGAATATATTTTAAAATGTAAATAATTCCTGTGATGCAAAGCTGAATTTTTAGCATCATTACTCCAGTTTTAAGTATCACATGATCCTTTAGAAATCATTCTAATATGCTGATTTGATGCTTAAAAAAAAACAAAAAAACAGTTGTGCTGCTTTACATTTTTTTGTGGAAACTGTGATACATCTTTCAGGGTTCTGTAATGAGTTTAAAAGAATTGCATTTATTTACTTTTGAACAATCGCATTTGACTTGTTTTGAGCAAATTACAAAATTTTGGGCTGTACTATCCCATTAAGACGTTAATGTTGTCATTATCATCGAGTTTGCTCACCACGACAACAGCCAGCCCAATGACTGTGATGATGCCAAAGGGTACAAGCACCATCCCCACCCCAGCGCCTTCCACTGACGCGATGGGGAGCTGTGTGGAGTTTAGGCCGGTGTCGTTGGCGGACGAAGTGACGGAGCGGAAGGTGGTCCTGGACGTCATGTTCTCCGGCTCAGTTCTGGGTTCTGCTGAACTTGTGAGAACGGGAAAGAAGGTGGTGAGGGAGAGTGTGGGGGCCGGGAACGGGGTCAGGGTTTGGGTGGAGGTGAACATGTCGGGTTTGGTAGTGGTTAGAGACATGGCTCTTGCAGGACGCCGCCGCGGAGGCGAGCCGAGTGCGTTTCAAAGGCAACCCTACTGGGATTCAGTCCTGCAGCAGGCCTGGGCCATGATGCTCAGGGTGATCCTGAACTCCTGCAAGAATCCTGTGAAAGAACATTTGATGTTAGATACAATTTGGCTTTGTTTTTTTAAACATAGAGAGCTAACATGCTGACTGCTAAGTTTAGAGCAGCTTGGGGGCTATGGAAAAGTGTAGAAAAACTGGGGAAAAAATAAAATAAAAGTGAAAAATAATAATGAAGTAAATATTATGAAAATAATTGTAGTTTTTATATTTTATTTTCAACATTATTAATGTTTCATTCATTCTGAAGACTGTTTGAAAATAATGGGATTAATCACTTAGTCTGTATATACTATATATATGACTATATATAATACACTGCCCTCCAAAAGTTTGAAAACGCTATTACAGCTTTGCATAATCTGAGCCTAAATTCATTGTATTCTAAACTTAATTGGCAATCAATTGTTGAAGCTATTAAGGTGTGTTGACCCAAAAATCTTTTAAAAACCTGGGCCAAGTTTAAACCAGTAACCAGGCATCACAGCTGGCAAAGGGGCATGTCTGACTCTGACATGTATATATTGCCATTATTATGTAATCAAAATGAAAATTATTATTGCTGGTCTTCAGAGATAATGTCAAGTTACTTTAATGTATTTGTACCAAAAAATGATAAGGATTTATGCTGCTATCGTCCAAAACCACACTTTGCCAGGGGTGTTTCCAAACTTTTGAAGGGCAGTGTATTCACCTTATTTTTCAATGCGGAAGTAAGCTGCTTTTGTGCAGCTAAAAATAGCTGGAAGTGGATGAGACCGGAAGCCAGACACAAAAAATTTACTAATGGCTACACCCACTCTTATGGGAAAAATAAGGTGGATACTTCACTGAAAACTGGAGTAATGATGCAGAAAATTCAGCTTTGCATCACAGGAATAAATTACATTTTAAAGTATATTCAAATAGAAAACAGTAATTATAAATTGTAATAATATTTCACAAATTTACTGTTTTTACTGTATTTTTTTTTCCAAATTAATTCAGCATTTGTGAGCATAAGAGACTTCTTTCAAAAGCATTAAAAAAATCTTATTGATCTCAAACATTTGAAAACTTCTTCTAAATGTTTACTTTAAGCAGATACACATAATTATTTAAAATTACACTATTTTCTGACAAAATTATTTATTATTTATATAAAATAATCTCAGTTTAATTGATTGAAAATGTAATATGTTAAATATCACACTTAGTTATATATATATATATAATTAGTGGGTAAAAAAGTGGGTAAAAAAGAAACAGTGTAGCCTACACTGTAAAAAAACAATTTGTTGAGTCAACTTAAAATAATTTGTTACCTGGCTGCCTTAAAATTTTAATTCAACTTGAAATGTTAAATTATACTAAGTGACAACTTTAAATTGATTCAACTTTAAATTTTAAGGCAGCTGGGTTACTTACCCATCTGTTAAGTTTAACAAACACAAATATCTACGTTGTTACTTAGTACAACTTAACATTTCAAGTTGACTAAACTTATTTGAGTTGACTGAACTTAAAATTTGAAGGCAGCAGAGTAACAAATTATTTTAAGCTGACTCAACAAATTGTGTTTTTTGTTTTTTACAGTGTACTAGAAACACAAAAACACATGTTTTCCACATAATATTTTATTGTATCTTTTCTCACCTAGGGTGCATTTATGTGATCAAAAATACAATAAAAACAGTAAAATTGTGAAATATTATTTCAATTTAAAATAACAATTTTCTATATTAATTCAGTGTAAAATGTAATTTATTCCTGTGATGCAAGGCTGAATTTTCAGCATCTTCAGTGTCACATGATCCTTCAGAAATCATTCTAATATGCTGATTTGCTGCTCAAAAAACATCTTATTATTATCAATGTGCTGCTTCATATTTTTGTGTAAACCTTGATACTTTTTTTTTTTTACCGTTCTTTGATGCATAGACGTTCAAGAGAACAACACTTTTGATCAATTTATTGCATTCTTGCTGGATAAAAGTATTAAAAGCATTCTTTAAAAAAAAATCTCACTGACCCCAAACACTCTGCAAAAGATGAGATTTGATCAAATTAGGAATTTCAAAAGACCGTATAGTGTTTCTCCTAAAAGAATGTGCCAAACGCAACGTTAAGCATTTTCTTGATTTCGTTATGAACATCTGAATTAAGAAACTTATTGCATTTGAAAGCACCCAATCGATTAGTAACTCACAAAGGGAAAAAAAGGAATTTTTGATACATTCATGTTTGGAAAGCAGCGGCTCTATCAGTGAGAAAATCTGTGTGTGATTGCATGATCTTGACAGAAAGTGTGGGTTCATGGCGTGAGTGTGTGTGTACGTGAGTACAACCCTGTGGACGCCATATGGATGTGTGAGCTTTTAAGATACTGTTGACAAACCGCAAGCTTCCTTCCACACTACAACCGTTAGGATCAGTGTGTACGCGCGTTTGTGGATGTGGGGGCTGAAGGCAGGAACGAGGTTCGACGCTTAAAATAGAGAATAGGAGAATCTGCTGTTGAGATCTCGGTGGATGTGAATGAGAATGTAGAAATCTCCTAAACCGCAGCCTGTCTCCATTCACAAAGAACTGCTTGTGCAGTTAAAGGGGCATGTTAAAAAATGAAAATTCAGTTATCATTTTCTCATCTTCATATCATTCCAGATCCATTCTTCAAGTCATGGACTGGAATTCTTTCACAGCAGTATAATAACTTTGCTGTTTGCTGAAAATTTGACTTGATTCTTGGTCTGTTTCTTACATAAAGCTATTGTTTGACTTCTGAAGACTATTGTGCATTAGTCATATGTACTACTTTTATGATACTTTTATGGTGCTTTTTGTTCAGTGTTTTGTTGTACAGACAAAAGCAGTGTGAGTATTATTATAATACATCTCCTTTTGTGTTCCACAGAAGAAAGCAAGTCATACAGGCTTGAAACAACATACTACTCAGTAAATTCAATTAATTCATTTAGACATAAATGTTCAGCTTGATCAATACAAATATAAAGACTTTTAAAACAAAGACAAACAGCTTTTGATGGGATGGATCACCCTTGATTTTATAGTATAAAAATTGACATGTACAATTAAAATGTTCTAAGTGCAAGTTTTATTCTTGAAATATGCTAAAAGTTTGTGGTCAGTAAGATTTTTTAGTAACGCTTTACAATAAGGTTCATTAGTTAATATTAGTTAACTACATTAGTTAACATGAATTAAGAATGAACAATACTTCTACAGCATTTATTAATCTTAGTTAATGTTAACATTAGTTAATGAACTGTGAACTAACATGAACTAACAGTGAACAACTATTTTTATTAACTAACATTAACATTGTATTGTTCATTGTTTATTCATGTTAATTAATCAAATTGATCAAAGGTGACAGTAAAGTTTTATATACATTTATAATGTTACAAAAAATCTGTATTTCAAATCAATGCTGTTCTGTTGAACTTTGTTCTTTTTGAAATTAGTTTAAATAAATTGCATTCTCAAATTTAAATAGAAAACAGTTATTTTAAATTGTAATATTATTTCACAATATTTGGGTTTCTGCTGTATTTTTTTAATGCTTCTTTGTTTAGTACAAGAGGCTAACCCACACCTAAACTGAAGGGTAGTGTATGTGTGCACGAAAATGTATGTGACTGAATGTGCATGATATATAGGTAATTTTCACAAAGCTTGTAAAGAAATGTTCTGATTAGGGCTGTCAAACAATTAATCGCAATTAAATGCATACAAAATAAAAGTTTGAGTTTGCCAAATTTATGTGTGTGTACTCTGTGTAATTATTATGTGTATGTATGTATATATATATATATATATTATACAATATATACGTTAATTTGTGTGTATTTATATATACATAATAACTACACACACATATATTAGGCAAACTCAAACTTTTATTTTGTATGCGATTAATTGCAATTAATCATTTGACAGCCCTAGTTCTGATCCTATTTCACCATTAATTTTTTTATTAAACACATTTTCTTCCCAAGTTATCATTACTGTCATGCAAAAACATCTTATTCTCCCTATGGTGATGCAAAAAGATTTAATAAAATAAATAAATAAATAAATAATTTGCATATGATTTAAATAGTAAAATATTTACATATGATGATATGTGACTCTTGACCACAAAACTTGTGAATTTTTTTTAATTGAGATTTATACATCATCTGAAAGTTGAATAAATAAGCTTTCCATTTGTGTATGGTTTGTTGGCAATATTTAGCTCAGATACAGGTGCAAGCATGCAAAAAATCTAAATATTAAAAGTTGTCCAAATGAAGTTCTTGGCAATGCATATTACTAATCCAAAATTATTTTTTGATATATTTACGGTAGGAAATTTACAAAATATCTTCATGGAACATGATCTTTACATCCTAATGATTTTTGGCATAAGAGAAAAATCAATCATTTTGACCCATACAGTGTATTTTTGGCTATTGCTACATATTACCTGTCCTACTTAGGACTGGTTTTGTGATCCAGGGTCACATATTTGTTGTACTGTTTATTAGCTGATTAAATAAAAAATAATTACATCAATTATTGAGAATCACATTTTAGAGTAACTGGAATTTTAAAAAATATCGCAGGGATAGTTCAACCAAAAATCTTTCTTTTGTGTTCTACATACTAAAGAAAGATATAGGTTTAAAAACAACAGAATTTTGCAGAAGTTAAATGTAAATGCTATTTACATTTTGCTATATGTAAATAGCATTTAATTTTTCACATTTCAAATTTCAAATTTTAATTAAATTTAACATTTTAACACACATCAAATTTTTATTGGATATGCTTTCATGAGATTCACCCTATTTCTCCAAAAATACATAAGTGTGGGTTTGTTTTGTCTGTATGGGCATGTTTGTGTGTGCGTTTTTGTTGCCGTTAGATAGTTTTCTCCCTCTTTGCAGCAGCCGGGCAGCAGTGGGTGTCGTGGCAGGATGTGGGTACAAGAGTGGCACAGAGAGAGAGAAAGAGAGACAGCACCAGCCTGATACTGTACCTAGGAAAGCAAGTACCCAGAAATATGGCTCATGTTGAAAGCGATGCGTTTCGTAAGAGATGCACACAGATGCGTTCTTGCTTTCCCTCACGGGTTCTCTCTCTCACTCTCTCACTTTCTAACAACAGGCCTTAGGCCACCTGCAACTGACAAGCTGACTCTGATATATTCACACACTTGCAGATTTTAGCTGATCAGGTAAATATTAGTGATGTTTGCTAAGGCAAGCATCAGAATTATTGCTCAAACTTGGTACAAGTGTTTTGAACAAACCCTAAGAATTCTGAAGTGATCAGTGTTTTAGAATTTTTTGATGATAAAACAGGTGAAAAGCCCCACAGACTTACATTGAAGAAAAGACTAGATACATGTTTAAAGACCAGAATATCTGAATTTTAACCAGTAGCAGCTAGCCAGAATACCACAGCAACCAGCTAAAACAAGTGTTATTTTAGTATTATTTATACTGTATTTATGTATATTTTTAATTTATTTATATATATATATTCAGTTTAAATGTTAATTTCAGTTTAAATTTTAGTAGTTTTGTTTATTACAGATTTTTAAAATATATTTCTGTTCAGCTTTAGTTTTTATTTCAGTTTTATTTCAATTTTTATTTCCATAGCAACCAGCTAAAACCAGAGTTATTTTAGTATGATTTATACAGTATTTATGAATATTTAGATATTTTTTCCAGTTATTTTCAGTTTAAATTTTAGTAATTTTGTTTACTACAGATTGTTTCTACAGCATTTATGAATATTTATTATTATTATTATTTATTTTTTTTTTTTCAGTTTAAATGTTAATTTCAGTTTTAGTAATTTTTTTGTTACAGATTTTTTTTTTAATTTAGATTTATTTTTGGGCTTTTTTTATGCCATTATTTGGATAGGCCAGTGTAGATAAGACAGGAAAGCACTGGGTGAAGAGAGAGGGGAGTGGGATCGGCAAAGGACTACGACCCGGGATTCGAACTCGGGTCGCCGTGAGCGCAATTGCACTATATGTCGGCGCACTAACTGCGAGGCTATTATTTTAGTATTATTTATATAGTACTTATGAATTTTTTTTTTAGTAATTTTAGTAATTTTGTTTACTACGGATTTTAAAAAAATATAAAGTATTATTTATGCAGTATTTATGAATATTTAGATTTTTTACAAATATTTTCAGTTTCAGTTTTTTAATATTTTCAGTTTATTTTCACAGCAACCAGCTAAAGCCAGAGTTATTTTAGTATTATTTATACAGTATTTATGAATATTTTTAATTTTTTTTATATTTTCAGTTTACATTTTAGTAATTTTGTTTATTACAGATTTTTAAAACAAATTTCTGTTCAGCTTTAATTTTTATTTCATTTTCTATTTCCACAGCAACCAGCTAAAACCAGTGTTATTTAAGTATTATTTGTTCATTTCAGTTTAAATTTTATTAATTTTATTTACTACAGATTTTTAAAATGTATTTCTGTTCAGCTCTAATTTTAGGACTTAAACGTGATGCACCGACCACAAACAATAATTTCAGCTCATTCCACGGTGTGTAAAAACAAGCAAAAACAGTCTTTTAAAATTTAGTTTGAAAGCGGAAATGTGTGGTTTCTGTTTCCTTAAAAACACTTTGAATAAATCTTCCATGCAAAATTTATACTTATGCATCAATTCCTGTATGAATTTTGCTCTGTGTGAACACTACTTTATAGGATATCTAGTATCCTTACACATATTATACAAATTTACCTGCTTTACATTGTCATCACAGGAGTCATTTATAACTTAGGGAGCTTATATAAGATATAACTTTGCACAGGCAAGCAATTCTCATGATTTTATGTTAACACATGTAATGTTTAAGTCTTTTGGCTGCATGTACTTTCAAAATGTTACATTTTAAATTGATCCTGGTGCAGTGCATTGCTCTATAGACTTCCATTGCAAGTGCAAACCTGTAACTGTGATTTTGTTTGCTTATACACACTGAAATAGTCAACAACAACAGTCAAAACTCCTACAGGTGCTTCCTGTTTACTGATCTTTTTCCATTTTAAAAGGCATTTAGACACTGGAGACAGAAATATCTACATCCGATCCCAGTAATCTGTGTATTTGAGGGGTGGTAATTAGCTCCTTACATAATCATTTAGGGTGAACGCTCTGTCTCATCACTGTGTGTTTCACAAACAGTCTGCACGCTTAATGAAGAAACTGTTAGTCCCTCGGCCAATCAGAACGCTCCGGGTTCTCGTAAGCCTGCCTCCTCGACCAATCACAGGCCACCACAAGACAAAGATAGACATACCAACAAAGACACCAAAATAACATGCCTGCTCCTGTGCCTTATCAGTCATAAATCTGATTTTCTGCATGAACTGAACTGTGTCGAGTGTTTAAAAAGTGTAAAATGAGTGTAAATAAGCTGAAATCTGATTAGAAACTGTATGTCTTTTGTCAGAGGCTGCTGATATGACAGATACTGACCTATTCATGGAGAAATGTTGCCACGGCTGACGTCCTTCCAAGGTTTTCCAGGCAGCCGATGGAAAATAGAAGAGTGAATTACTCCTTTCACCCCTCCTCCTTCGATCCTCAGCTAGAACAGACCAGCTGAGAGGCTGTAAATTAAAAGGTTTTTCCCCCTCTAGGTCCCCGTTCACCACATTTTCTCCCTCTGTACAAAATCACATCTCATTTCTTCCTTCTCAGCTGTTTTCTGGTTTTCTTTCATAGCAATTTTATTCCAAGACAGGACTAGAAGAGCTACAAGGATGCTACAAACCCAAGCTATGTGATCCAGTAATGTCCCTCCTGCTTTCCTGAACTGCTATTGGATGGCTGTGGGGCAGCTTTTGGCTGTGATTGGCTTGTCTTTCTATCCATCTAGCTTAGCAGGGATGAGGACGGGATTTAATGGTTGAACACACCAGATGCTGTGAGTGTGTCCAGGGAAGAGAGTTTAGGGATTTTAACCCCTTGCTGCCTCACATGTGCATTATGTGAACTGAGGTGAGATGTGTTATGAGTAATGGGTCTCAAACTTTTATGGAAAAGCATTTTTGTAGTTCATTTTAGTTTTATTTAGCCTTAATTAAATATTAATTAATGTGTCAGGAACATGTCAGGGTCACTTCATATATATATATATATATATATATATATATATATATATATGTATGTATATATACGTGTGAGTGTGTGTGTGTGTGTGTGACCCTGGACCACAAAACCAGTCTTAAGTAGCATGGGTATATTTGTAGCAATAGCCAAAAATACATCAATTTTAATTATCAATTATCAATTTTTCTTTTATGCCAAAATTCGTTAGAATTTTAAGTAAAGATCCTGTTCCATTAAGATTTTTTGTACATTTTCTACCATAAATATATGAAATATGTATATATATATATATATATATATATATATATATATATATAGTATAATTCTCAATCTTTAGGACTATATATATAATTTTTTTAATTATTATTATTTTTTTTTACATAAGAAAATAATTTCACCAGAACCTCCCAATTATAATTTTATTAATAATATATTATAATTATAAATAATATTGCAATATTATAATATATATGCAGAATACTATATATAACATTTTCAATTAAATTTAGATTAAATATGACATAATATAACGTACATAACAATATATGTATTTCATTATATAATTATAATATTATTGAAATGAATAAAATGTCTGAAATGTCAGAAGGAAAAAAAGATCTCATTGTATAAATAAGCCTAGTACTGATCATAACTGTATAAATATTGTAAAATTGTCTATTTATAATACCTATTTAATGTTTTTGTAATGTTTGTAATTATATTTTACAAATAATAATTAGTTTGCTTGTTCATTGTAGGCACACTAAAATTAAATTAGGTAGGCTAATAATATTATTAATAACATATTTGTGACCCTGGACCACAAAACCAGTCATAAGGATCAATTTTTATGACAATGTTTGGCCGAGATACAACTATTTAAAAATCTGGAATCTGAAAGTGCAAACAAAATCAGATAAAACATATTTATATATAGAAAGTCACCTTTAAAGTTGTCCAAATTAAGTTCTTAGCAATGCATATTACTAATCTAAAATTAAGTTTTGATATGTTTACGGTTGGAAATTTAAATAATATCTTCATGAAACATGATTTTTACTCAATGTCCTAATTTTTTGGCATAAAAGAAAAATGTATAAGTTTCACCCTTACAGTGTATTTTTGGCTATTGCTACAAATATACCTGTGCTACTTAAGACACATTTATTAGTGTTTCTGCTTGTTTTCAAGTCGGTTTTTTCCAAAGCAACACTTTTACTTAACTTAGGGCTATTTTGTTAATCAAATTAATAAATAAATACAACTAAATACGATGCAAAATACAGCTGTTTGATATTAAACCAGTTTTGAGGGTGTTTCAGCGCCTTTACCTCTTTATCAAACAAGGCCTCTTTCATGGTACAGAACCATCAAACCCTACAACTTTCACATTTAAAGGTGCCTTTACCGGTCAAAACAACATTTTATTATCAATATTAAACTTTAATATTATTAAAATGCCTTTTATCCAACATATGTGTTGATGCTAAGTGCTAGCTGCCATATGTGGGACAACTAATCCTTGATTAAAATGAATTGTTGACTAAAATTAATCCAAAAGATGGATGGATTATGAATGGTGTAATTCTAAAAATGGCCTCAAGACTAAAGCACATCCATTGCCTAATGTTTTGTAACAATTATTAAAATGCCACTGTCATGTGTTCATTGTAGTACACAATCTGCAGATGGCGTCGTCCATATGCTATTAAAAATAACTTCCAGTCCAACGCTGCCTCCTAGCGGTGACAATGCATTAGTGCTGATCCACTCTAATCCTCTTATTTGTGTTTATGAAACACAAGCCAAACTGCTCTCAAATTAACTGTCTAACACGCTAAGAGGAGGAGATATAATCCTTAGTTACAAGATAATAAATGTAAGCAACACTCTGTGTACCATATGTGATTTTTAATTCATTTGGCTACGTATTATATCCATTGCATGCCTATAGTAAAAATACTTTTTTGAAAATTGTTTATTACAAATTATATTATATATATAGCAATTAGAGTGTAAATATTAACATGTGAAAAATGGATGGATTTCAGATGTCCATTATTTTTGTTGTTCATGTACAGAGGCCGATATAAAAATAAAAATTCTATACTAGAAGCACAACTTTGTTTAGTAATCAGTTTGTTTTTTATTATTTCTTTTAATATAAGATGAAAAGAATATATCAAAAGCATTTATTTAGAAAAAATATATTTTATGCAGAGATAAAAAGCCCTACATGTGATTTGATTGCACACTAAGTGTTACTCTCAGACAAAATACATAAAAATTCTAATCTAAAATATTATTTTTAGATCATGTAATATACAGTATCAAGAGTATTGAATAGTATAATATACAATGAATACTGATGGTATTATCATGCAGTGAATATAAAATTAATAAAAACATGACATGTTCTTGACAGGTTTTGTTAGATTTAATAGTCATCTTCAAAATATGAAATGATATTTTGTTTTTATATACATGTATATAAAAAAGGAAGACGATTTAGGACCTTTAAAATTTCTTTGCATTGTGGCATTATTTTATTTTATCGTCTCTTTTAATTCATGTTACTATTAAGGACTTTATTGTACTAAATGTTCAGTCAGATGGTATTAACGGTATGAAGGTCAAAACTATATTTTTCACCAAACAGGATGTTATTTGGCTAGTTCCAGCTGTCAAATGTAAAATATATCTCAAATAACTCTTTGAGTACATTAAAGTCAACATGTTATGTCATTAGCAATCATTTTAGATCCATATTGTGACATATTTCTGAGTAAAACAGGAAAAAATCAAGGGAAATGGAAGTAGATTAGACATTTAATTGTAAAATGACAGGTGGTTTGAGAGTCGTGATGTCAGCTGAAAAGGGAAGCAGAACATTTGTTTCACGTTGTAGATATTCATCATGCCATGTCACTGTGAAACACCAATGACTCGGGGCCCAAAGTCTAGTGAACTAAAAAGAAGTTCTGAATAATTTTACCAAATCTCTTCTCATGGTCACTATTTTGTTGGTGAAAATACTTCTCGAAAAAGAATTATATATTTGCTTAAAGTTCCCGCAATTTCTCATTTCAACACTATAAGAAGTGTTAAAATGCCATGGTATTGTTTTGTTTGTTTTTGTTTTTGTTTTTTTGTGCATGGTACATAATACCAGGGTATTCTTTGGACTATCTTGAAATACAATGCAAATACCTTGGTCAACAATGGTCAAAAAACAAACAAACAAATACCAATGTATTGCATGACTCACTGGACATGATACCATAGTAATACCATGTTTAACAATAACAAGTACTAAAATGCACCATGGGAATACTATATGTGACCCTGGACCACAAAACCAGTCTTAAGTTGCTGGGGTTTATTTGTAGCAATAGCCAAAAATACATGGTATGGGTCAAAATTACTGATTTTTCTTTTATGGCAGAAATCATTAGGAAATTAAGTAAACATCATGTTCCATGAAGATATTTTGTAAACTTCCTACTGTAAATGTGTAAAAACTTCATTTTTGGTTAGTCATATACATTGTTAAGAACATTATTTAAAGAACTTTAAAGGCAATTTTCTCAATATTTTGATTTTTTTGCACTATTTTTAAATAGTTGTATCTTGGTCAAATATTGCCCCATCCTAACAAACTATACATTAATGAAAAGCTTATTTATCCAGCTTTAATATGATGTATAAATCTCAATTTTGAAAAAATGACCCTTATGACTGGTTTTGTGATCCAGGGTCACATATGTCTCATTAGAAGCATCACTATTGCATTGAAAATAATTTCAACAACCTTTAAACAAACTTAAAGATTTTTCTCCACTATTAGAAGTTCAGTTTCAATTTTGTTTTCTCTTATTTTGTTGTTATATAAAGAAGAGAATGGGGCTAGTTGTCACATGTCGAATGTTGTTTTCAAACACCTAGTTCAAAACCATACTTCAGTACTTTTTATAGAGTCAACTAAACCTTTTTAATGACAAGCTCCTGTTGTTTAAAGAACATGCATGGCTATTGGGGCATGTTGTCACAAAAGGCCAACATCTGTTAAATAGCTTTATTTTTAGATTGCAATAAAAATGCCTTTTGTAGTCATGTCTTTTAAGTTGTGTGCCTATGCATTGGCTTTCTAAGATAAACTCGGGCAGAAAAATATTGTCTGGAGTAAAAAAGTGTGACAACTAGCCCCAGTCTTCTTCCCTAAATAAATATAACCTTAAGTTATAATGGTATATCTGTTGTATAATGACAAAACAAAGATGTGAATGACATTAGAAAGTGGTCAGCGTCAAAAATTGTGCAGCTGTGTGTACAAATGTTGCTAAATTGGCTTGGAAATGTTTCTGTCAATTCCATTCCTGCGTAAGAGCGCCGCTCTTCTCGTTCGCTGCGGCGTGGGGTTTCCCAGGGCAGACTGCAGGGTTACCGCGCCCATCTCCGTCTGATGGCCGGATGAGAGGTGAACTGAACTGGAGAGAAGTGCTCCTTCAAGGAAGGCAACGGGAAGTGGCCACCGACGGACTTATTCGTTGACCAAAGTCTGCAATCGGACATTTATGACTGCAGTTTTTCATCGCAGTTGAGATCCCCCCTCAAACAGGCTCATTTCCCGCCCGCTGGAGCGAGTTTTGTCGCTGTGGAAGTGGACTCGGTACTTCTCCCGCTGCTAGTTAGCGAGCTAGCTCGTCTTGTTCGTTGATGCGTGGATTTGACAGGCACACCATCGTTTTTTTCGGTCAATGCCATATAAACAAAGGCCATTTACGACTGAGAACAGGTATGGAACACTATATGCTTATTTCGAGTGTGTGGAACCGCTTGTTTCGTTTAAAACGGACGAATTTGTTGGATAAAATCCTGGTCACCATAGAGAATGAAGGGGGGTGGGGTGAGGCGCAGGTAGCGGCTAGCCGACCGATTTACATACACAACAACGCGAGGCAAATTGCCTAAAAACAGTCATTTCAGACAGTTATTTGCGCGTGTATGTTTCTAACATGGATTTTTAGTGCATTTAATCGCTCGTTTCGCCAGTATAGCGCGAATGGTGTCGGCCGACTTGACTAAAGGCCGTTTTGCGCGACTCCGCTTGCTAGCACATACAAACGGCGTTACCTCAGAAATTAAACCGATCGAGAATCGTGAGAATTCGGTCGTGTGGTGGTTAGGTGTCTCTTAAAAGCATTAAAGATTGATTTTGGCCTAGGGTGGTAAGGGTTTTGCTTGAGAGGCTGGTCTGTAAGCTAACTGGCTAATTACTGGAGCTTCTGCTGGCAAAATATTCGGCTTTTCAACCCAGCTAGGCCTTCCTCTGTGTTACAGAATCGAGGATTTTGGCTCGCCGAATGCTGGTTAAGACATTGTCGTGTACTGGATGTGAATATTGATCGAATTGCAGTCGGTAAATAAAGATTAGTCATTTATTTGTTCACCCGATTGTGTATTACAATCTGCACCATCTGGCTGAATATTGCAAGCAATTCTGGCGTGTGCGTGTTTTATTTATATATTTACGTGCAAATGGGTTTATTACACGAGTCCAAATGGCTTAACCTGAATCCCAGTGTGCGTTTAAGCGACTTAGCGTGTAAGTGTTTGTCTTTATTGCATCAAGTGTGCACTGCTGCTTTTAACTAGTCGTTAAAACAACCTAATTGGATTTCCTTAACTATCCATAAGTCTATTTAAAAGGCCTTGCTAGTCAGGTACATAGGTGCACTGCCTCCCTTCCCGACATCTCAGTGATGCTCCACTACGATCCTCCCTAAACTGCTTTTGCTGATGATAAAGACATGTTAAATGTGTTTTCTCCTGCGATCCGGCCAACATTTATCACAGTAATGCAGCAAAAAGCGCTGCAGCTCTTCAGATACGCCAAATGAATGGAGCCTGATGGCCTTTATTATCGCTGCTGGAATATTTTAAGAACGGGCGAGCAGCTCAGTATTGAGGTCACTATTAAGGGATTGGTCGGGGAAATATAGGCTATGGGATAAATATGTTGCGCCCCCCTCCTTTTTTCCCCTACCGATCGAGTTTGCCTTTCTCTTCGCTGGCATTTAGATAAAGGAACACCGTTCATGAATAAATAAACGGAATCAATGAATTCTTCAATGTGGGGCCCAAGAACAAGATGGCGTCCGCAGCCTCTCTCCGGCTTCCCTCTCCGCACTCATATCAGCATGCCGCTGATCTAACCCGCTGAAACGGCGAGGAAATGCACCGTAAACACCGCGATTTGTTTTAAAAACGAGCCCTGGTAAACATTACAATGCAAAAGTTGATGCATTTTGGAATTAAACCCTCTTTACGTGTCTGGTACTGCACTAAAGCTGCACGTCCATCATTTTATGCGAAATGAATTGTGAAATAATCGCGTATCGAATAGTATTTCGAGATCGTTGTGACGTAATCGTTCACGCATTAAACGCATTTTCGTTTAAACTTGTGCTGTTTAGTGCTCTGCACTTCTGTTGGTGTTTTATCTGTAGTTATTTCAGTATTAACATGCACGTAAGGCACACAACAGCATGTTGTGATTAGATCATGCGAATTTATAGTGTTTATTAATTTAAAACGAAAGCAAAATGGGTGTTGCAGTGCAAATATTGATTTTATAGCTGTCAAAGCCATGCAAACATCCTGCTTTTGGTCCATTCGAATTGGTTAACTGGAGTTTATTAAAGTTAATACTCATTTGTCATATATGTTACAATCAGTGTTAATTTTTAATGTAGCATTATAGTTACTGATCTATATGCATGTTGGAAAGCTTATGAATGGCTTTGCATTGTTTGCTTGACAATTTTGAATTGAGTACACACACATTGATTTATTTTCGTAATTGTGGGTAACTAAAAGCATCAGTTTGATTCCCATTGGACGCCTGATAAGTGGAGGGCTGTGATGGCAAAATTGATTTCTGTTCAGACAATGGCGTTTCTGAATATCCTTTTTTATTTTCATGTTGACACCCATTTGTCATGCAGTCAGATGTTGAGATTGTTCATATAAAAGCATTTTTAGAAGCATTTTCCAGGTGATTCCTGCGACGTGGATCCAAAGGAACTTCGTTTGTCGTCTTTTCCGCATAAAATATAAGTAGAAGCCATTAAGACGAGTGATAAAGTTCAGTAATTTGTTGAATTCAGAATGCGAGCTCTTAAAACAGTCCCACAAATTCTTCGACCGCAAGCCCAGCTCTGGACAGCTGTTTTTCCATGAGTGACGCTGAGAGGGATTACAGATTTACTGTACGTGGATTTTAGCTTTTAGGATTACGGGCTTGGATAGTGATAGTGCTGGTTACTGTCTTTCCTATGATCCAGCTTTAGCGATATGCATTTTATTTTTCTTCAGTTAATGCCTAATAAGCCGCATCATCCTCCAGCAGTTGGAGTAATTTATGTTGACGGAATCAAGTTCTGTTTGGACATCAGCGGCGTGCGTTATCAAGTAAAACATTTTTAGCGCGTTTAGATGGTTTACAAAGGTTTTGGTGAAATAAATGTTTTCTAAAAGGATCTAAGAAAGATTTGCCCTAAAGTGACCTGCGAATACGCAGTCTGTGGCACCTTTAGGCCATTTCTTACAGCTCTCTTTTTGTCCTGCAGTCAGCTGACTCTGATCAAGTGTTTGTTGAGAGGGTGAGATTGAGCTCTGCTAGCACATATGTTGATGCCTTACTGCATTCAACCATTCGACTTTGCTTTGTGCTATCTTATACTCTGGCCTTTGGCACAGAATATTCAGTATTTGTGCATAATGAAGTTTCATTTTAGCAGACAGTAAAAGATGAACCCTGCTCATGATGTGGCATTGTAACACTAAAGTATATCATGTTTGTGTACGTTGATGGCCATATCAATATCAGCCAATATTTGTTATAACTTCCTTTTAAAATGATCAGCAGCGTCCTGATTAACCTGATACTGTAAGCCTGTAATATCCTGGCTTAATATTTCCATTCCTTATTTTCAATGGAAAAATAGTTATAAATAGTTAATAAAGGGTCATCAGCTGTTTGTTTTACTTTGTAAAGGTGATCTGCATTAGCCTGATTAGGTCAATATTGGAAGCTTTTGCTTTTAATTTTTTTTCCCCAAGAAAATGACCAGTTATAAATCTTTTTCTGCTTTTATGATATCAGGGACTTTTTTTTTTTTTCAGTGTAAGCTCTTCTATGCTGTGATTTTTTTTTTTTTTTTTTTTTTTTTTTTTTTTTTTTTTTTTGTTTTTTTGGTTTTGTTTTGTTTTTTTTTTTTTTTTTTTTTTTTTTTTGTTTTGTTTTGTTTTTTTTTAAATATACATAGTTTGTTTGCTTTCCCATTTTTTTGGCGTAGTTGGCAAATGCCAGTAATATTAGGGTTTTTCCCCACTTCAAGCATTGGACTCTTTATATGCATGCATAGAGATTTTTACATTTAATATAGACAATTCTTCGGGTATTGATCAACTATAAAAAAGTAATCGCTATCTGTATCCACCTAACTTTACATATTGGTGTCTTTCTGATAGTATTCATGTTGAGTTGAGTAGGTGTGCTGTACTGAAGGTGAGATGAGGGACTTACCTTTTGTAACCATGTCATTTTGATCAGCAAGATTAGAGGACTTAGGCGTATTGTCTTGATGCAGACCCATTTAAGAGGTCAGCCAATCAGGAAGAAGCAAGTGTATAGGAAAGGATAAGACGTTCACCAAGAGAAACATTTTCTGGCTGTCAAACACAAGGAGCCTTGTGCAAGCCGCATAAGGTAAGAAATTCTGAGTATAACCTGAAACTTTAAGGAACATTTAAAGGTCTCTGCCACATGACAGTGATTCTGGTGTCTCAGGAATTTCTCAGCAAGTAGCAGGAAGTAACTTGCAACGTGCTTGTCGTCGTCAACATACTTTTAAATACGTTGTCTTTGTAAGCTTAGACCATATCCTTAGTCTTGTTTTCTTATCTGCTGCCTTTCTTTATCAGTTTTTGAGTTATGCTTGCTATGCGTGTAAATTCCCAAATGATTTAAAATCGTTTGATCACCCAGGAAACCCTGCATGGGATGCTTCATTCTTTCATTGAGTGACGTTCAAAAAAGCTGTCAAGAAATATTTGAGACATTTTTCTTCCAATAGCGTATCCGCCTTGTTTGTTCACGCCACTAACTTTCACTTTTCAAACATAGAACCATTGATTTCACAATTAGGACATGGCATAATGCACTAGAGGGCAATGGCAATTACAGGAAATGGATCCAACCAAATTTTTAGTGTTCCAGTTAGATTGCCCCGACCACAGACATCTGGGAGTAACAAGCATATGTGTGGCTTCTCTATTATGTAGTGCTAATATCACTCAAAAGTATCGATTGTTGTCTGACGGTCCTCAGCCGACCCATACGGTGTAATTGTCTTCATTTCTTCATCCTTTCTCCCATCAGCCCCTCCCTGGTCTTGATGTTTTTCTGGATAGTCTTGAACTTGCCTTCAAATCGGGACAACTAAGACCAGGCTAATGGGAAAGATAACAGCTACTTGAGAATCAAGATATTGCACATCTGCATATTGCTCTATATTTGAGTTAAAACTCATTTTCTTGACTTTTTTTTTTTAAAAAGTAGGTCGTATGGTGTTGGCCTAGAATGGTCAATTCACCCATTTGTAGAACATGAAACAATATTGGGATGTGCAAAATGGCATATTTTTTTTATGAGTTGTTTAATTGCATGCTGAAGACCTGAAGTTAATGTTTGTGCATTCAAAAAGTGAAAATGTTATAGTCCTTGATGGCCAAAAATTGGCTTGATTGACTATAAATGCCTATAAATAGACTATAAATACAACCTGGCCTTGGTTGCTCATCAAATCTTCCTCAGATATGTGTGGAGTTACTGCATATTGCAGTGCACATGACTGTGAACGTGCCACAGTTGTACATGCGTTAGCTTGAAATGTTTGTACAACATTGCATCTCCTGCAGCACGCAGATCCTTTTCCTGCTCTTCACGTACCTCTAAAATTAATCCCATCATTAGCTGCCTTTCTCCAGCGTTAGATGCGTACACTCCGATGGCCCATTAAAACAGCTGCCTTCATCAGCCGTTTGTCTGAGCGCATGAAGGATTTGGGTCAGCAGGATAGGTGCTGCTCTTCCGATCAGTGTCCCCGGTGTGTCTTAACTGGATTTGCCTGAAGGAGCTGAATCAAGCGTGTCCCAGGATTATGTCAATGACACTGTGGAGAGAGAGGTGTGAAAACACGGCTGTGGGCTGGGAACGCTAATAGGATGAGAGCTGGCCTAGAAGGACTCGCTGTTGTCAGTCGAGTGCGTTTGCTCTAAATCAAGATTAAAACGGACAGGCTTTAAGGGTTTCAGAGTGCGTCAGGTTATTTTTATAAAGGAATTGCTGTTTGGAATCAGCATTTCGGCCTGGAAACCAGACAAAGAATAATTGCCCAGTGTGGACGCTGCAGCATGTTAACCTTTAATGCTAGCTATTATAGCTGATTGGATGAAATTAAAATGACCCTGTTTACTCTCCTAATTCTCATTCTGTATGCCCATGATGTTTGTCAGCATAATCGTTCGTTTAAATTAAATAACTTGCTCCGCCTTTAAAACGTCTTTCATTTTCAGCTGATGTCATGAAGGTTTTTTTTTTTTTTTTCTCCCAGACCCTCCCTCCAACCACATGACCCCATTCTTGAATGTAGCGCCCAATTTTCATCATCCAATCAATTCCCAATGGATAAAATCGAGTTCTGGCCTAGATTCTCATTGAATATCTTGTTTCACTTGTAAATTTTTCTAGAATTCAGGATAAAGTCTTTTTTTTCCCTTGCCGATTATTGACATCATAAAAGGACAGGATCGCAGCTTGTTTCTTGCTGTTGTTCTCTTGTACTTCTGCATTTTTCATTAAGGAGCAACAACTCATTTCACCACAAGAGGAAATGGTTCTTTGGTTGCTTTCAGTAGCTAATGTGGTGGGGTGGGATCTTGAATTTACACCCTTGTGTATTGATAAACAATCTACTTGCAATCCATTAACGAATGTTACATGACATGGTAAATGCAGAGATTCGTCCTCTTGTAGATGCAACTACCATGTCGTATTAATGCGAACAATATGGTTGTTTCTGTCTGATGCTGAGACCAGTTTACTTGTTTAAAACAGGAAATATGTGTATTCATATTCAGACTTTTGTTAATCGATAGTTTTAAGATGGCGATAAACTCTACAGTTAATATGTATTGAAGGAATTTGAGCATGAATGTTTTCTCTCTTTTTCTCTGTCACAGATCAGAACGTGTCCCGGCAGTAGGAGTGAGGCAGAGCTTTAGAAGAGGAAAATGAGTGAACTGGACCAGTTACGCCAGGAGGCTGAGCAGCTGAAGAACCAGATCAGAGTAAGGACCTATATATATATATATATATTTTTTTTTTGCATTTATTTATTTAAAAACTAAATGGTATAATGCAATTGAAGCTTTATGGCCTGGTTTCACAGACAGGGCTTAGACTAAGCCAGGATTAGGCGATGGTTAAATTAGGACATTTGTCATTTTTAAGAAATGTGCCTTAGGAATAAAAAACATTACTGGTGTGAATCTTGAGACAACACAAAGGCACTGATGTATTTTAAGATCAGTCAGTGCAAGTTTCTTTCATTTGACGCAGCTCAGACTTGCATTTTAGTCTGGGACTAGATTTGAGCATTGCCTTGTGAAACTGGTGGAAAGTTGCTAAAATCGAAGGAATAATAATTTGACGTAATATATTGCAAGTATTATACTCCAAAATGGCTAAATATCAACTAATCGAATGGCCTGGTCAATATTAATCTTATTACTATCAAAAATAGAAAAATATCTGCTAATTATTAGGCATTTTAGGTTGAGCATCACATTAAATGTATAGTTCACCCAAAAATGAAATGGAAATTGTCATTTGCTTCAAGTTCTTCCGAACCTGTACAGCTGAGTTCTGTTGAACACAAAAGATATTTTATAAAAAAAAAAAAAATTGTAACCAAGCAGTTGCTGGCATCCACTGACATCCACAGAGTTTTTTTCATACTGTGGGAGTCAGTAAGGACCAGCAACTGTTGGGTTACCCACATTCTTCAAAGTATCTTTATTTGTGTATGAGAGAAGAAAGAAATTCATATAGCTTTGGAACAACTAGAGGGTGAGTAAATGATGACACAATTTTCATTTTGAGGTGAAGACTCTTCAAGGTTGAAAGCAGTCAGTGTAAACTCTGGTTACTGCTGTGGTACATTTCGACCGCCAGGGAAAAGAATAATGCTCGCATTCATAATTATAGAGATTTTGATATTTAAAATAACAGATTTATTAAACCTAGACAAATTTCTAACCTAGCTATTAAATCATATGAAGTATGCTTGCTTATTTTTGTTTTTTTGAAACCTGATTACTTGGTAGTCTCTTGTTACTGACAATGTTTGCATAACCAAAAGACATTTAAATACAGAGGGTGGTTATTTACATAGTTTTACACAATGCAGGAAGAGCCTTTACTGTAACTGTACTGTTTTAATTCCTCACTGAGTTCCAGAAAGAATTTACACCCGATACTTCCTCCATGAAGCCGCTTTACATTTTATCTCAGGCAGAGATATTTTTACCAGTTCTCAACTGTTGTTTTCTAAAATGGCCAAGTTTGACTATAATCTTTGACCTTTTAGACATAATCAATCAAATCAATGATTGAATTAACCTTAACAATTCAATAATGATACCAATTAGATGACTCAATTGGAACAAGGGGTGGATGATCTGAAAACATGTTTGAAGAAGGAATTTAATTTTACTGTTACGACGTATGGTTATTATATGCTAAAGATTAACCCTAAATATTTTGAATATTATATAATCATGAAATATTGCCTCGTTCCACAGTGTCTAATCTTGGTTTCTAATTTTCTTTTTTTTCTAGGATGCAAGGAAAGCTTGTGCAGATGCCACACTATCACAGGTAGGAACTGTATTTTTTTTTTCTTTAAAAAAAAAACAAAGTGCGTATAAATAACTGTAATTTAAATACACATTTTAATCTCTATATAGCCACCATCTGCATGGATGTTTTTTTAATTTGCATACTTGTTTTCAGATCACAGCCAACATTGACCCTGTTGGCCGAATCCAAATGCGCACAAGAAGAACACTGCGAGGACATTTGGCTAAAATCTACGCCATGCACTGGGGCACCGATTCCAGGTACAGAACAGCTTATTTGCATGATGACCTGACCTTATTTGTAAGCCCTTTGAAAACATCCTTATACATGAGGACGAGATGCACCGAGGGGTTTCCCATTCGCGGTGGAGGTGGACGGGTTCATGGCTCGTGTGGTGGCCACTGCATGCTATCCCTATTGCGTTGAATCATGTTCTTTTATTGTGTTTGTGTAGGTGGTGAGTGATGGTTGTAAGTAGGTGTTATGACTAAGCATGTTGTTACTATTATAGCTACAGCCAAGAAAAATCCATAACGGTACCATTTTTGTGTCGAATGGTGCTGGGAATAGTTTGAGATTGTTCTGGGAGACAATCCTCTTCATTGTTGTTGTGCAGGTTGTGATTTTTACATCTACCGTTCACTCTTAGGGATGTAAACCCCTCTCATTCACCTGTGGTCGTCTTGTGTTTTCTGTGCAGGCTGCTTGTCAGTGCCTCCCAGGATGGAAAACTCATTATTTGGGACAGTTATACCACAAATAAGGTATTATATTTGTACTTGTTATATTTCCTTTTTTTTTTTTCTCTCTTCATATAGAGCATTTCAGTATCACAGCTTGACTCCAGGCAAGTCGCACCTATTTTTTGGGGTGGATACTGACAAACATATTGACCTTAATATAAATAAATAAATGTTGACTTCACTAGCATCACTATTACTTGAACGAACCAGTGGGGAAAAAAAATTATTATGCGAATGCAGATCTTGCAGGATGGGCACGACTGAAACCTAAAATGCTCAAAACACATCAGCAAAAAAGTTACCCATCTTTTGCATAGGCAAGCACTTGAGTTTTGTAAAAATCTAGTTTCTCATATGTCATAAGTCAAAGTAATCGAGACTCTCTGATAAGCTGATCGAAGTGGTTTCTGCTACAGATTTTATTACTTCCTGTGCTGCTCCAAATGTCACTTCCTGAGCATTTGTGTGTTATGTTTCAGGTCCACGCCATTCCTCTGCGCTCCTCCTGGGTGATGACCTGTGCCTACGCTCCTTCAGGGAATTACGTTGCTTGTGGAGGCCTAGACAACATCTGCTCCATCTACAGCCTCAAGACTCGCGAGGGGAACGTGCGTGTCAGCCGTGAGCTGGCCGGACACACAGGTACAGGATGTGTCCTTCTGAAACACTCACACGCTCTATTCTTGGCTCTTGTGAATATACACAAGGGTCGGTGTTTAGCAAAGCTGTCATTACAGCATGAAACTGCACTGGTGTTTTTCACCCTTATTAAAATATCTCATCTGATCGACTTTAATGACGCCATTAGCAATTTCACAACACACTCTCATTCTGTTTGAGGTGCTTTATGGGTGAAGGAATGTTCAGGTCATATTTCATATTAAATTAAGAGAAAAAAGAGGAAAATATATTTTTAATAAATTAAAAAGTGATATCTGTTTTCATGACATAAGCACTTTTCTCCTAATATTATTGGTAGTGTATTTTGTTTTTAAGTATTGCTTAGGATTTTAAGGCGAGAAATATTTGTTTGGAATCGTATTAAATTTTCTCCTGTCTACAGGATACCTCTCTTGCTGCCGCTTCCTTGATGACAACCAGATTGTTACAAGTTCTGGCGACACCACCTGGTGAGTATGAGAAACTACATCCCAGCAACCCAAAGCTTGGTTATTTCTCAGATACTAAAGCTTACATCTGGAGTTAGGACCGGATTTTACTATTAATGCCAACGGGAATATTTTTATATTTTAATTTTTTCTTTAAAGTGAGGAATCAGATGCATTTAAAAAAAAAAAACAAATTTAAATGGCACATGCTTTGTGCATGCTCCTATTGAAGAATGTACCATTCTATAAAATCAGCATTTGGGAAGTAACATCACTTGAACCATTTCTACATTATAGGGAAGACAAACATAATTTCTTCCCACTTTTTTATTTTTAACCCTTTTTATGTGTTAGCTGCTGCCTTTTGCCATTTTAATTTATGGGAAATATGTGTATCATTAACTACTCACTAACATTTGGGCCCATTAGGGTTGTAAAATTTTCTGTCTAGTTCTTCGTTTTATTATAAGTTATTTCTTGTTAATTTTGACATTTTCTAATACATTTTAAAGACGGATACATAAATGTATTTGTTAACATTAATGCAACAAACAATATAGGTTTGTATTTTTATGAACTAATATTAACCAATAGAAATAAATGATCTAAAAATCTGTTAACAAAATAAGCCTTATTGTGATAATACCATAAATAAAAAAATATTTGAGAGACTCAAGAATTAACTGATTTAGCATACAACCTATATTATATATTATTAGATATGTGTGACCCTGGACCACAAAACCAGTCTTAAGTAGCACAGGTATATTTGTGGCAATAGCCAACAATACATTGTATGGGTCAAAATGATAGATTTTTCTTTTAAGCCAAAAATCATTAGGATATTAAGATCATGTTCCATGAAAATTTTCTACCATAAATATATCAAAACGTAATTTTTGATTATTAATATGCATTGCTAATAACTTAATAACATAATAAAGATGATTTTTTTCAGCTTTTTCAGCTTTTAGATGATGTATAAAATGTCCCTTTAAAAAAAATTGTATTTACCCGTATAACTGGTTTTGTGGTCCAGGGTCACATTTGATTATTTGTGTTACTTATATTTTTCTTATAGATGTAGATGTGATCAGATTTTCCAGCTCTGAAAAATGTTGCTGTTCATTTCTACAGGCATTTTGATTTCTCGGTTATAAAGTCAACGTATAAATGTGAGTTTTGAAGCATATGAATCTGTCCCGCAGTGCTCTCTGGGACATAGAGACCGGTCAGCAGACGACCACGTTCGCGGGCCACACCGGTGACGTGATGAGTCTCTCCCTGGCTCCAGACACCAGGCTGTTTGTGTCAGGAGCCTGCGATGCCTCCGCAAAACTCTGGGACATCCGTGAGGGCATGTGCAGACAGACTTTCACCGGCCACGAGTCGGACATCAACGCCATCTGTGTGAGTATTCCCGCCTCATTCTTACTAGCAACAATACAGATTAAAACTAAAAGCTGTGTTCTTAGGTATAAGCACTATAGTGCATGCAGTTTCCTAAGAATTGAAACTAAAAGGAGCTCATATTCCCTCCACAGTTCTTCCCCAATGGAAACGCATTTGCGACCGGCTCTGACGACGCCACCTGTCGGCTGTTCGACCTGCGTGCTGACCAGGAGCTCATGGTCTACTCTCACGACAACATCATCTGCGGCATAACCTCCGTGGCCTTCTCGAAGAGTGGCCGCCTGTTGCTCGCCGGCTACGATGACTTCAACTGCAACGTGTGGGACACCCTCAAGGCCGACCGCGCTGGTGAGATACACGCACACACACAGATGGCGGAAACACTACAAACATATGCTAGTAATAGTTACTATCAGTGGCATGTGGTCTATTGACCGCCCTGAAAGCAAACAAACCAACTGTACTATGCACACACAGACACACAGTGGTGTTTTACATATGGTTTGGTGCGTGCTTGGTAACATGCCATATTGGTCTGTCTTTTTTTGCATATGGCAGCAGGCACAGTTCAAGCAGTCTGCTGAGAAAAAAAAAACACATTTTAAAGGCTGTATAATGTTGATGTAAAATGTTACATTTACAAAAGAGTTTAAATGCATGCTGATATTTTATTGAATGCATACACTACATTTCTGAGGAAAAAAATTCTTTGCTCAATATATTTGTTTTTTTATGCATGTGATATCAGTGTATTTTGGCCACATTTCAACTCTTCACATTTAAACATTGTAAGGTCTTTAAAATGTGGTTTATCAAGAGACTGCTTGTCCTGGGCTTAAATATTTACATTTCCAGTAAGTTACATTTACTTTAATAAACAATTAAAAAAATTTTTTTTTTTTTTTTTCTCTTTAAAAAATCTTGAGGGTTTTTTGGTCACTCAAAAAAACCTCATTGTAATACAAATATAAATTATTAAAATTTAATTAATTTATAGGATTTTTTTTTTTTTTTGATTAAAAAAAATATTGTTGTATTAGTAACTACAAACTAACATGCAATTTTCACTCATGAAATAAATTCACTCACTACACATAAATAATGTACTAAGTTTCATTTTAAACATTAAAAAAATAAAAAGTTCTATACGGTGTAAAGCAAAAACTCTGTTCAGCATCCTCTCCCTTACAGTTTACTCAGATCATGTTAATGTAAAAAATCTTGTGTAATATAACTTGTTTGTTTCTTTGCCGGTTTTTATTGTATTTGCTATACGTGTTTTTTTTTTTTTTTTTTTTTTGTTTTTACTACGAAAATAAAAATGTATGACTACTAAAATTTTCACTCAGAAACTACTAGTAAGTTTCACAATTAATTACAAGGAAAAAGACAAAAAAAAAAAAATCATTTTCAATGAAAGATTGTGCGGTTTACTGATGTCTGGACTCTTTCAGGTGTGCTGGCCGGCCACGACAACCGAGTAAGCTGTCTGGGTGTAACCGATGACGGTATGGCAGTGGCTACAGGGTCCTGGGACAGCTTCCTCAAGATCTGGAACTGAACGCTGAAGGTGCTTTCAATACAACATGTCCGATACAGTAAGAATCAACCTCTTCCAGCAAAACCTAACGTCAAAACAAGAGATTCTTTGTGTTTGATATGACATTTAAATGTATCCTCATATCAACACCTGCTATTTTTAGCCACGCTTTAGTGAAGATCAGATGGCCGATATGTAAAATAGCCACTTTTTTATATATATATTTATCTAAAATAACTTTTAGCTCTTCAGTATCTTAACAAATGCATGTATACATTTTGAAGTAGAAAGACTGAAATAGTATTTCTTGTAAAACATACTTCAATGATTGTTTTAGTTTCAACTTCTAAAAAAAAAAAACATCTTTTTGCAAATAGGAGTTTCTGTTATCTAAACATTTATTACTAAATAAATAGTTCTTGCAATAATGGGAACTTTAAATTTGTGTACTTATAATGCAGGATTATATGGAGTTGTTTGATCTAAATAAGCCATTCTATGAATATCTTCTTTATCGTTTCCATCTCTCTTTATCTGTCCGCAGATATCATTTGAACTCCAAAGTTGACTGGAAGACCATTCCAACTTTAGAATGTTAAATTTCACAGCATCGTCAACAACAAACACCTTATAAAACTGACTGACACCACCATGAAAAGAAATAAAACTTCTAAGGGAAAACAATGCCTTTCCTACACCAAGAAGAGCACAATTTGTTTTATCACCCAGCTTAAAAAAAAAAAAAAAAAAAAAAAAAAAAAAAAAAAAAAAGAGAAGAATTCCTGTGGTATCAAATGAATAACTTGCATTCCCTCTCGGACCATTCTGTGTCACCCTGTAAGAGAAAACACAAAACACTATCATCCCATGCTTATGTATCATGTGTCTAGAAAGCAAATGTTGGAGTGTAATTGTACAAATTATTTAACTCTCTTATTTTTTTTTTCCTCCTCTCTTCTTCCTCTTCTTCTTTTGTTCCTTTTCTCTGATAGTTCATCTTCTAGATCTTTTTCCCGCCTGTTTTATCTGTTTAGATGATATGTTTCTGATTAGTAAAACTTTTAATCCTGTTATAAAACCATGTGAAAATGAGAAAAGTCATGTAAGATGCTGAAACTAGACCAGGATGGAAGAGCAGCTTTTTTTGACGATGCCAATCACGTGTTTTGTTTTGTTATTTTCGTGTGCACTAGGTTGCTCTAGAGGTTGTGTAGTTTTCATGAACGTGACTCGAGCGAGAGGCAAAGTTCACGCGCCCTTGCGCGAAAGCTTATAATATTCATACGTGGAGAGGGACGTCCCCAGACAGCGTTCACCTCTGATCTATTCCGATCGTTAATGTCGCTAGGCTATTGCCGGTCACCGGCTAATAAGAACAGCCTTAGCTTTCTTAAAGGAGAAAAAAAATGTAATCCTGATCTGTGCATTAGTTAACTTTCAGTGTGAATCCTGGTCTTTTGTCATTAAAGAAAAAAGAAAATGCCATAAAAATGCCATATCTCTTTGAAATACTTTGCCATTTCTGAGTCCGAGGTACTCGCTTCATTTATCTACGAATGGCCGTTGTAAATATGGGTATCCGACTTGCACGCGAATGCAGCATTATATCCTAGCTAATGTTTCTTTCCAGTCTCGTCACAGCTTTGTTTGCACAATAAGAAACTTGACTAACGTTTTAAGCGTTAACTAACCAAGCACATGCCGTTAATCACATTGAATGCTAATTTTAATGTAGAAAATGCACAAAAAAAGTACAAAAAAATTGAAAAAAGTCTCAAAAAAAAGAATCCTCTCTTTCATTGGATTACAAACGGTTCAAACTAACCCCTTAGCTTATCTTCTGGTCTTACGTTTATACGTTCCTTCGAGCTTTTGGCTTTAATTCCGGATTTTGGGATTGGCGGGCGTTGGGGAGGTTCGGGCGGGGAATGTTTAGGTTTTTTTGTTTTGTTTTCCAGCGGTGTCGGGAACGGTGTTCGGAAAAGCGAAACCTTTTTCTCTTCTTTCTTTTTAGCCCAGTTCCAGAGAGAGAACAGATAGCCCTGTCTGTGCTTGGAAATACAGTTACTACTATGTGAATGAAATGTTGTACAAATCAATGTCTGAAAATAATGATAATTCTGAAATTTTTAAGTTAAACGTTTTATTTCATCTGCCATGAATTAACGTAGTCGCATGCTGTAGAATTTGCTTAAACGGGCGTTGACGTCTTTAGGCCCACTTACCTTCACCGGGACGGCGAAACCGATTCAAAACTGAGAAATTGTGACCATTGAAACGTGGATTCCAGATGTTTTAGACATGCTGTGCATACATCCTTTACTTTTACTGGCGAAGCTATGCACCTGTGTGAGAAATCGTGAGGGAGAAGCTATATATGTGTGTATATATATATATATAAAAAGCTATATATATACATGTGTATATATATATCCTGCAGACGACCTGTAAATCATGGCCATGCTTCCTGAAATTGTCCCGATTTAAACGACAGTTATGAAAAGTCCCGAAAAACCTTTGCGCGAGTTTTCTAAATCCAGACCCGTTCGATCAGAGAATCGATCGGAGAATTTCTTTTGAAACGTTTTGAAATGGCATCTGACATGGCAGAGTCTTCTGTTCTTTTTCCACTGTAAACAGATGCACTTTCTTTAATAGTTGTGACTTTTTTTTTTTTTTTTTTTTTTTTTTTTTTTCCTTTCTCTGCGATAATGTACAATAATTGTGATGTATTTGTGTGTGCTGCCACCAGTAAAGATTAATTGCAGTTCAATTAAAATGGATTCCCCTTATTTTCTCTCTTCATTAATAACTGTAGATCTCAGCACTCCCTATCTCACCTTTTGTATTTAATTTCAGTCTGTCGGTGTACCACAGAAAGCTGGATGCAACATAGATACTATATTAAAATGTACTGTTATTTAAGATGTAATAAAACAAGTTTGAGATGTCTCTGATGTGCTGATGTTTTGCTAGAGAGCAGAAAGTAACCGTAATAAAAGAGCTTTTTTTAAGGTCCGTTCTGACTGAAATAGCAGTTCCTCGTTCTTCAGACTTCCTGGAGTAGGTCATGTTGTCATCGTCTGGTATTTGCCTATGTTTACCTTTGCTAGAAATAATTCGGGTCGTTGTTTCCTCAACGAGTCGTGTTATTTGCGATTTTCAGGCTTGGGAAAACTGGGTTTAAGGGTTTTTCCTTAAATATTTGCACGTTTTGTGCAGTTACTTTATATAAATGTTAAGTCTAGTAACAAAGGGTTGCAAAGATCACGTAAAACTGATTGAACACTGTGGGAACCCTTGCTTTCGTTCAACAACAGCAAAGTGTGTACTATTTAGACAAACATCAAAGAAAATTAAACAGATATAAACTATGGCGGTATAAACAAAAGTTGATCCAATGAAAACATCACTGTTGTGTCCAACCAGAGCATCTTCTGTACTGCGCTTGAATTATGACGGTGACTCTTTTGGCTCCTTTTTTGGTTGCGTCTCCTACTTGGAGGTCTTCGTGCTGTCCAATAACTGGAGTCTGTAAGTGCCCATTCCTGTTTATAGGAATAACATTTCCAAATAAACCAGCTGTCAAGAAGACTTGCATTGGAAATGGTTTATGATCTAAATCTGGGTCTTTGTTGTAAAGAGGTAGTTCGCTGAAAACTGACAATTTGCTGTCCTCTGTCCATAATGTTGCTTTCTCCATTGAAAAAGTAATCTCGTCTGAATCAGGGGTGAAACATGCACAGATCAGGCACCATTTACATGCCAAAAAAAAATTTGTTAGTAGATTTTGATGTGAGAGGACAACATAACTTTCACTGGAGGAAGCAGTGTTATGAATGGACTCGTCTCGAAAAATGTCTTAGTGATGTTTCTTACAAACGTGCAGCTTTTTGCTTCAAAAGCTGTTAATTGATGGACTGGCACCCATTCACTGCAGAGGATCCACTGTTGAGCGAGTGATGTAATGCTAAATTTCTTAAAATCAGTTTAGATTAAAAAAAAAAAAAAATGAACATCTGCGTCTTGGATAAACTGAGGGTGAGTATATTTAAAGCAGATTGTGAACTATTCCATTAAAGGGAAAAAATGTTTCTTCTGTGGAAGACCCCATTAACTTTCAGTGAATGAACCACTGATATTATCTAAAAAATAAAAATAGAAGTCATACAGATTTATTTTTGAGGACTCTTTAAGGGGGTTGGTGTTGCGCTGAAATGAATCGATAATTTTATAATGGACTTCTGAATTTAAAAACAATTGCTAATTTTGCATGTGAATGCATCTTTGAATATGCATCTACAATGCATTCTTTGTGGATTAATACACACGGCTCATTGTTACCACTTATTATGCAATAGTCAGCAGTTATCTTCAGGAAACGCAGACACAAATAATAAACCTTCTAATTTATTAGGCACATCTTGTTAATACAAATATCTAACCAGTCAATCATGTGGCGGTGCATAAAAGCATGCAAAAATGGTTCAGAAGTTGGAAACCACACATCAAAATGGGTCAGAAACATGATCTAATTGCAGATAATTATAGCATACGTATGTAGTCAAAAACATGATGCTATCATGTCATCATGACTCTCACGTGTCTAGGCAAATTATCCGGTGTAAAAAGACTGCATGCATATTTTAACCTTTTTATTAATTGGTTTTAATAAATGGTTTTCAATGCAACATTCTTGGTGGTCAAGATTGTTTAGATGAGGACACGTTCCTTAATAACTCGGCCAGATATCTGTTTTCTCTTTCTGCTGTGTTGTTTTTCCTTCTTTCCTCCAAAGGAAATGATTTTGGGCCAATTATACCTTATCTGACAGATCTATTCCTGTTTCATAGGAAAGGTATGCAGGCCAAACCATGTGTATGGAAGATGCCTCAGTTTAGCAGTGATTTCCTTTCGAAAAAAAAAAGTGTTTCTGAGACACAATCACACTTGTGATTATGTTGTTAGAAATCAAATGCTTTTTGCAATTACTTCCCATGTGCATTTACTAAAATGGCCCACATTATTTAAAAGCAAATTTCGATTGAATGCATTACTTTACAATAAAGGTTTCAAGGTTTTCCACACTGCTAAGCTCACTCAGTACTCAAGACCCACAATTTTGCTTTTTGATTTTATTGAAACAGACTTTATAATCAACCTTCTTGTACTTTACAAACTGATTTTTACAAGCAGTTTAAAAACGAAAAGGAAAGACCAGCATGTAAAACGAAACATTATAAACGTCAATGATAACATACAAAAGTGGTAAAACGATCTTGTATCCTATCCTTCATGAATTCATTGAGGTGGCATTGATAATACTGACCCTTATGCAACGAGAAAGCTCAGATAAATACAAACTGTTATTTGCAAGTTAACTGTGATATAATTTCTTGCTTTTAAGAAAATATAATGCAGGCTTAAAGATTGATTAACCTTATTACCTTGGTATTTAGATGCAAAGTGAAAATCTTAAAATCACATAGTTCTACACTATTCCCGTCTTCAGTCATATTAACCAGAGTTCCAGCCAAGTTCCACCAAATGTTCCAGTGAATTTCCTCTCAATGGGGTAACAGACACTGGTCTTTTATGTAGCTGCTGTTGGGTTTTTGGGGGGGATAGACTGTTTCTTTGAAGTCTTTGAAGTTTTGAAATTCAGTTTTTCAGAACATATATGATCCAGTGATATAGTAAACACAATAATTTCTGATGAATGCAGATAAATGTTTCAGAGCAAGCTGCTTTGAAAACACCTTCTGGAATCTTGACTAAAAAACTGCAATTTGCAATAAATTGTTCACATGTTGCTCTTTACTAGTTTAGGGGAGTGCATAAAAAGACATAAACGGCTCAACTGTTGTCATAAATGTAAAAATAAGAGCCCATATCAGGTGTTTATCAGGTCTTGGAAGAACATGATGAGAAATGTTTGAGCTGATATTGAGATGTCTTTTGATTACAGACTTAATTCTGAACCTATTTTTTTTTTTCAGATTTCTTCAGAATCCTAGACATGCACATGAGATGTCTGATATGTCTGAGATATCTGGGAAGCCGGAAATCCCAGCAAACATCTTCTTTTTTCCCCATTTAACCTCATTGCTGTCTAGGGAATCTTAATATAATCCTTAAGAGATACCATTTGTGACTTTTATTTCCTGCAGGGAACAATGATTTCTGTGTCTTACAATAATGTCCTCTAGTAACAATGAAAAGTGTCTTTGAAACTGGATATACACTCTTAAAAATAGCCATTACCATGTTTTATACTGTGTTTATACTGTTCCCTGTTTTAGCAGATTGGGCATGGTCTTTAAGGTGGCGCAGATTTGACCATAAATATATTAAAACTTAAATTCTGACTAGTAATAAACATTGCTAAGAACTTTATTTGGACAACTTTAAAGGCGGTTTTCAATATTTAGATTTATTTTTTGCACCCTCAAATTCTTGATTTTCAAATAGTTGAATCTCGCCTAAGTACTGTCCTATCCTAACAAACCATACATCAAAAGAAAACTTATTTATTCAGCTTTCAGATGATGCATAAATCTACATTTAAAAAATTGTGGGTCCAGGGTCACATTTGTTCTAACATTTGTCTGATATTTGCTTGAACTTTTGTTCTTAATCCTTATTTTAGGTATTTAGTCAAATGTATGGTGAATAAGGGGTTATTTTTATTTGAAAATATGACTTTAAACAAGAAGAACAGGAAAATGTAATGATACAGTCACAGAAGACAACACTAGACAACAAAGTTGCTGTTATTAGTGCTGCTTAAAGTTTTCTGGCTTTTAGTATGAATATGTTAGCCTTAAGGTTATCTGTAAGCTAGTTAACTCCAAAACAATAAGAAAATTCGCATTTACAAGATATAAGCATTCAAAACTTATAGTCCCTAACTTCCGTCAGTACGGATCAACAATTTTGATGACATCACGCTGCACTTCAGCTTTTCATCACACTTTCTGTCCAATCAAATGCTCTCTAGAATTTGAAGCGTCCTGCCCCCTACACTATAATCAATCACTTGTTCACAGAATTTGTATTTTCTGTATAATGGCATTTAAATATGCATTTCGTTGGGGCGAATGAAGTCTGGTTTCGCGCTGCATCACACAAACTGCGACAGAGACACGATAGCACGAAGCGGATCAGATTGCGCGAGTCGGCGCAGACTATAAAACGTATCGGACCCGTTACAATTCTACACAGAATGCTATTTTATATATAGATAATGCGGTATGGATGAGATTGTGGCTGGAATACGCTGTCAAATGTGGCTTTACACAGCCCTGCCCAAGCTGTGATATAAACTAAACCCTACTGGCTATTTTAAAAAGGGGGCGGGACTGCTGGATATGTCCCGCCCTGTCTTCCTGTTTCAGTCGAAATTACATTAACAACACATAGAACAATGCTGCAAAGCACTTCAGTGGACTTTTAAATAGCAGTAAAACTACGGCTTCAGTGCTCTATGAGAGGAGTTGATGCTGTGTTTAAATACAGAACGTGTTTTTGTGTTAAAGCGCATGTTTGCAAAGAAAAGGAGACTTTTCTTTGGTTTGTTTGTTTTTAAGTTTAACTTCCTTTACTAGACCTGCAAAAGTTGTCTGTCTAGCGCATGTTTACATAGAAAAAGAATGGAAAAGTAGCGTAATGTTACAAAAAAAAAAAAGCATTCTGCTTCAGACTGAGACGTCTGAAGACTGTTTAACGATAGCCTTTGGTTTAATTATGCAACGGCTGTTGCAACACCTGTTTTTATTTGCACCTTTTGCATGTCCTGTTTTTTATTACACAACATTTTGGACGCCAATTACCATTTTTTGTATTGTAGCTTGGAGTGATTTTCATTCTGACCACTTGGGTCGCTATGTTTTTTTTGTACTAATGTTCTTCATACTAAGAAGAACGGTTCTTGTTTACTGAAAGTTTTATTTTTGTGGGGAGGAAACTAAAATGGTTCTTGTATGGCAAAGCTGCAAAACACCCATTATTTTTAAGAGCGTACCCGGATGAATCTTGCAAGAACTTGTCAAGGATGCAGTTTACCTTGGATACATGCATTTGCCAAATGCACAAATCAAAATATGACCCATTCCTGAGGCTGTGTGATATTTATCCACACTCTATCTAATGCACAACATCTTTAAAATTTCAGTCTTTTAGTTGAGAACCTAAAAAAAGGAAATAGAAAAACAGACAAGTACTACAAGTACACTTTTTCAAGGCAACAGTAGGAAGACATTTACTCTATACACTCAGATTTCTTTGTCTTCATGAAGTGTATCTTTGGATCTTTTACTACTGCAAATCATTACAGACTTGCTTTTCTTCAGAGTCAGACAGTTTGTATTGCTTTTCAGAATTGCAGACATCAGGTTTATGTTGGTTTCTTTTGAAGCTCCTTTGACTTCGCCATAGAATAGTTGAATAAATACCACTATTGTTGAGTGAACTAACTGACGCTCTATGGATTTTTTTGCGGAAAGTCTCTCCCGCAAAGTAGTACAACAAGGGGTTGAAGCAACTGTTGAATGATGCCATGCACAACGAGATGACCAGAACTTTCACGAGGAACTCAATGACCTGGCAGCGCCCTTCTAAAACCTTGGCATGAAGATGGACTGTGCGAATGACGTGATATGGTAGGAAACACAGCAGGAATGTGCTCAGAACAACGGCGATCAAATACACTGCACGTCGCTGCTTGCGTCCACCTTTTCTCCTGATTTTCCGTCCTTTGATGAGTTTGCAAATGATGGAGCTGTAGCAGACGAGAATTATAATAAATGGAATGACAAATCCAAACGAAATCCCCACATAATTCAAGATAAATATGCGATTCCATGAGCTGCTGTTCCCCGGTTCAAAACAACGTGTCTTGTTCTCCCGCTCTGTAGTTCCTGTAAAGAGGAATGGCGTTGATAAGCCAGCCACAAAAATCCAGATCGCAACGCATGATATTTTTGCTTTCCGCACCGTAACGAGTGTGCTGTGGCGTAGGGACTGAACTATGGCGATGTAGCGTAGTACGCTAAGGCCTGTAAGAAACAGTACACTTGTGTACAGGTTGACATAAAAGGAAAATACACACCAGCGGCAAAACCAGTCTGAAAAATCCCATTGACCGCCCCTAAAATAGTAGACCAGACGGAAGGGCAACGTCAAGGAGAAGCCAACATCTGAAATAGCCAAGTTAGTCATAAATACAGTGTTGGGCGTCCCTTTTTTAGTAAGACGCAAGAACACAAACAAAGCCACAGAGTTGCTGATAAATCCGATAGGGAATACGACACTGTACGTGACTTTGTACGCCAAATATTTGAAATCTTCACTTTCCTCACAAGTTTGATTCATGTTGGGTGCTTGGGTGATGTTGAGCGAAGATGGAATCACTATTGTGAACACAGGAGCTGAAGGCAAAAAGATTGGAATTAGAAATTAAACATTTAATTTGTCAAATTGCAATCAATTGCAATTGTGTTGCAATCAGAAAAAGCGCAGCCACAACACCCTTTAAGCATGCAAAATTGCTTCATGTTTCTGAACAGCTACAAGATGAGATGTCGTGCTCATAGGGCTTCTGGTTTTAATAATTTATAAAGCTTGCCTAGTAATAATAAATAAATTCTAAATGTTCAAACTTCCTTCAGCAAACATTACCGAGCCAAAGGTCATTCTGTACTGTCCAAGAATCTTCTGGATATGCAAATGTGCAGGTCACCCAACTTGTTGTAATTTGACTATAAACCCTTTACCCTTTGCACACGCTTGCATTTTTCCTCCTGATGCATCTGGTGTGACCGCACCATAAAGACGGCATGCTGATAAAGTGATGAAGAAATGACATTAGAAAGTTACAGTTAAGCCATTGCTTAACAATAGCTTACTAAACCAGGAAATTATCTAAAACAGGGGTTCAAAAACTCCCGTTTTTTTTTTTTTTAATCAGGTTAAACATTTACATTGTTGTTGAAATTTAATACACAGACAGCAGGGTAGCATAAGTATAATATACTTCTTTTTCAAAGAAAGTATTTCTAATCTTACGTAATTTTATATCGTTTTATGTTTAATAAAGTTAATATGAATTTTGTAATAATATAATAATTATTATTATTTTTAAAAGAAAAAACAGATATATAATTCTTTATATCTGTTTGTGTAAGTTTCATGTTCATACTTTTTCAAGTACTGAAATATCGTTATTTTATCAAGAAGTCTGTTGTTTCCAGTAGTCCCATCCATAGTTCATATGCAAAACATATGCAAAAGTATATTCAGAGAGTGAAATGAAAACAGTGCACACTAACAAAATTCAAATGAAGGCTGTAAATATACACCTGAAAAACAAAATATAGCTTGATGTTCTGCATAAAGAAAGGCATTGTTAATTACTAGTTTGTGCATTAAACCAATTTTCTGTAAGTCACTTAAACTGGTGTGGCTGTGCTATTGTAAAATTCATTGTAATGGAGAAATACACTAAAGCGGTGATTCACTGGAACAACTAACAAAACAACTCTAACAAGTTTTCCAACTAGTCCTTCATTAAAAGCACCTAAAGCTATCAGCATATATTGTTTTAAACATACCATGGTAATTCTTTACACAAAAAGAACTGTGGTGATACTATTGTACAGAAAGGGTAAAAATAGATGATACTTTAATTTATAATAATAGCAACAGTTTTTTGATACCATATGTGATGTCAAAAACGTACCACTGTACAAACAGGTAAAAGTAACTACCATTGAACGATTGGAAGTAGCCTGTAAATAGTGTAAATTAATTTCAGAACTACATATGATGCGTTGTACTTTTTGTATTTTTAGAATTAATATCAAAATATAAAGCAAATATAAAAATGACTCATAATGAGACTACGGCTGAAGTTTTACTCACCTGTCATTTTCTCCTGACCATCATCTTCTTCATCATCAGCGGACTGATGAAAACGGATGCGTTATGATTTCTGTATGAGAGCGTTATGTAACAAAATGTCAAGATGTTCCTCTGTCGGCAGTTTCAAGTGTCTGCTTCCTTTATAACGCTCTTGAAGAGTGCTGCCTTTGTATTTGAGTGTCCCATCTTTGAGTCCAGCGCCGCGTAATAGCACGAAGTACACCGGATTCTCCAATAGTAGTCGCCTTGGCGAAAGAAAGCAGTGTCCGAATCTTTTTTTTGAACTGTTGGTTTCAATGATTCATGAGAACCGATTCGCACAGCGGCAGAGGTGTGAATCAAACTGCGCAGCAACTGAAAGCAAAGTGGTAAACAGTTTCATTAAACACAACAAATATGCGTAAACTTTGATTTCCGGGGACATTTTTGAATAAAGAATCAGATAAATGTTTTATGGTGCACGTATATAGACCGTTCATAAGAATCGATTCAACTTCCTAAAGAATGCATGAGAAAACCACACCGCGCCTTCAAGTTTTTTTGTTTCTTTACATAGTTTCCCTGAGCAGGTGTGATAAGGTGGTATGTAATTCCTATGAAGTAACTGTGTAATTCCTTTAACTCTTTATACCAAGCATGGTATGAATGTTTAAAAACTAGATAAAAAAGTTTGTCAAGACAAACTTAAGTTGGCTTGAGAAAGCTGGAACAGAAAGTTTTAAAAAGTTTAAGAAGTTTTAAGTTTGATGGTTTTCAGTCTGAAATAGTTTGAATTCTGAAGTAGTTTTAAAAGGTTAAAGTTTGAATGTTTTGAAGGCAATACAGTCTGTCAGAGATAGACAGAATGTTATTAGAATGTTATTAACATGATTAACATGTGACTAGCAATGATGTTATAATGATTAGCAAGGTACTAGCATGTTGTTAGCATGCTTATAGGATTATTAGCAAGTTACTAACATTTTACTAGCATGGTGCTAACATAATTAGCAAGTTACTAGCATGTTGTTAGCATGATTAGCAAGTTACTAGCATGATTAGCAAGTTGCTAGCATGTTTCTAGCAAGATTAGCAAGTTAGTAGCATGTTGCTAACATGATTGTAGCATGATTAGCATGTCGTTAGCATGATTAGCAAGTTACTAGTATGTAACTAGCATGTTACTAGCATGATTAGCAAGTTGCTAACATGTTTGTAGCATGTTTGTAGCATGACTAACAAGTTACTAGCGTGTTGTTAACATGATTAACAAGTTACTAGCATTTTACTAGCATGGTACTAACATAAGAAGCAAGCTACCTGCATTTTGTTAACATGATTAGCAAGTTACTAGCATGATTAGCAAGTTGCTAGCATGTTTCTAGCATGATTAGCAAGTTGCTAGCATGTTACTAGCATGATTAGCAAGTTACTAGCATGTTTGTAGCATGTTTCTAGCATGACTAGCAAGTTACTAGCATGTTGTTAGCATGATTAACAAGTTACTAGCATTTTACTAGCATGGTGCTACATAAGTAGCAAGCTACCTGCATTTTGTTAGCATGATTAGCAAGTTACTAACATGATTAGCAAGTTTCTAGCATGTTTCTAGCATGATTAGCAAGTTGCTAGCATGTTACTAGCATGATTAGCAAGTTACTAGCATGTTTGTAGCATGTTTCTAGCATGACTAGCAAGTTACTAGCATGTTGTTAGCATGATTAACAAGTTACTAGGATTTTACTAGCATGGTGCTAACATAAGTAGCAAGCTACCTGCATTTTGTTAGCATGATTAGCAAGTTGCTAGCATGTTTCTAGCATGATTAGCAAGTTACTAGCATGTTACTAGCATGATTAGCAAGTTACTAGCATTTTTGTAACATGTTTCTAGCATGACTAGCAAGTTACTAGCATGTTGTTAGCATGATTAACAAGTTACTAGGATTTTACTAGCATGGTGCTAACATAAGTAGCAAGCTACCTGCATTTTGTTAGCATGATTAGCAAGTTGCTAGCATGTTTCTAACAAGATTAGCAAGTTAGTAGCATGTTGCTAGCATGTTTCTAGCATGATCAGCAAGTTACTAGCATGATTCTGGTTGCTAGGCATAGATAGAGTTTGAATGAGTTTAAATGGATTAGAAATACCGTACATAGAAGTGAAGTTTGACTGAGTCTCAAAGGATTCTGGGGATTTTGACAGTTGGAATTTGAAAAGTGCTGGCTCATTTGAACATTCCGTCAATGTAAGTCTATGGGATTTTTCCCAAATTTAATCAGCATTTTTAGGAAAATCGTAAGTCCGATCAGTTAGAAAAGATATAGCAACTAACTTCAGATCAGTCTGAAGATCTGGGCTGAGTTTGGAGTTTGTAGAGTTAAAGCTCTAGGACGAGTTAGTGTCGACAGATTTAGTATCAGAAGAAAATAGCGTGTCAGTAAGTTGGCTTTCTCAAGCCAACTTAATTATGTTACTATGGTTGCTTTTTTGTTATAAACTACTAGTCAAAAGTTTTTGAACAGTAAGATTTTTAATGTTTTTAAAGAAGTCTCTTCTGCTCACCAAGCCTGCATTTATTTGATCCAAAGCACAGCAAAAACAGTAAAATTTTAAAATATGTTTACTATTTGAATATATTTTAAAATGCAATTTATTCCTGTGATTTCAAAGCTGATTTTTAGCATCATTACTTAAGTCACATGATCATTCAAAAATCATTCTAATATTATGATTTGCTACTCAAAAATAATTTCTTATTATTATTATAAGTAGAATTTTCTTTGATGAATAGAAAGTTCAGAAGAACAGCATTTATCTGAAATAGAAACGTTTTGTAACATTATCATCACTTTTGATATATATATATATATATATATAATTTCTTTCCCCCCCAAAAATAAATTTGCTGACTCCAAGCTTTTGAATGGTACAGTGTATAATATTGCACAAGCTTTTTATTTCAGATAAATGCTGATCTTTGGATTTTTCTATTCATCAAAGAATCCTGAAATAAAATGAACTGTTTTAAATATTGATAGTAATAATAAAAATAATAATAAACGTTTCATGAACAGAAAATCAGCATCAGAAAAATATATTCAAATAGAAAATAGTTATTTTAAATAGTAAAAATATTTCACAATATTACTGCTTTTGCCGTATCAAATAAATTCTTTAAAAAACGTTAAAAATCTTACTGTTTTGACTTGTAGTGTATATGTATTAATAATAAATGAAAATATAAAATGTATTTTGTTAATAAAAGCACCATGATACACACTTCTAGGTTTTTGTGTAGTCAAACAGTGTCACAGTAAGAGAGGTCGACGAGAACGGAAGGAAACTACATTCCCATCATGCAACAGCAACAACACGTCATCGCATCTAAAAGCATTCTGGGAAGGAGAAGCTTGTAGACCATTTTAGCTGCAGATGACATCGAATGACCTGACGAAGAGTGTGATTTTTCGTCGAGAAGGGATCTGCTTGCAGTCGTTAGATTTCTCAGTTTATGAGAAATATTGCATTTCAACGTTTCGTTGAAATATATTCGGTAAGTTTTCGTTGTTATGGTGCGTGTTTTGCGCCTTTTCCAACGACAACTCGACAACACGGTCTCCATTTTGAAGTGTCTTCCTGTAGCTTACTGAACTTCTCACGTAACGAAAATGGAGACCACACGAACAAAACCTACCATGATACTACAACCATACGGTTTTTAGACATGTACCATTGAAATAGCAAATGTATTGTATGGGCATGTACCGTGGTATTCTTTAAAGTACATGAAATTGCCATGTAAATAGCGCGCCACTGGAATGCATTCAGTCCTGCCCTGTATAACTATACTATATAAATACAGTATTTCCTTTGCAAAAAGTATTGTGATCTTATGAAATTGTAATACCATAATAATTTGATATGTACCATGTAATTTATTTACCATATGTTCATAGTTTTATAATTGACTCAAGGGCTCATGAGTTTGTCATTCCAACATAACTATGTATTCATTTTAATGTCATATAATGTAATGTTTTATATGTGATATATTGACTAATATGCATTTTTTACAGGACATTGTATTGAGAAACAAAGATGGGTGCAGATAAACGGTGAGTGATTTATGATTTATTCAGATTTTATTTATTTTGTTTTATTTGCTGCAATCTAATTTAAATATTTGGCATCCTAACAATGTTTTATGAAACTAGGGTTAGCCGTACAGAACGCAGTGGCAGGTACGGCTCCGAACAGTCTCGCGATGACGACCGCAGGGACCGACGAGATCGTGATGACCGTGGATACGACTCTCATCGATGGAGCGATGATCGCCGTAGTGACCGCTACGATGGTGAACGGAGTGACAGAGGTGACCGATACTGGAGCAGGGACAGTCCTGAGGTGAGGACCACCTTTTTATTTGTTTATCAGATATTTTGACATGAGAATGATGCTCACTTTACCAAATCTCGGTGTGACAGCGAGGGAGGAAGCGGCGCAGCAGTGACTGTTCTGATGAAGGGCACCACTCGGATGGTGATTACTCTGAGCATGATTATAGAGGAGACCCAGCTGACGAGAAGGAGAGCAAGACCATCATGCTCCGGGGTCTGCCTATGAACACATCAGAAGCAGATGTAAGCGCTTTGTCCTTTTTCCCTTCCAGATGGTCAAAAGAAGTATCTTAAAAGGTTTCCACATAATTGTAAAATTATTAATATTATTATCTTTTTTTTTTTCCCCCGAGTCTGGAATAAAATCTTAGAAGAATCATAGACATTTCTCAATGTATAAGTATTGTTAATAAATTTAAGGAATATTCCTTAACTGGAATCAATAAAATCGTATCATGGAAATGTCTGCACAGAATGTTATTATTAATAATAATAATAATGATAACTGCGTATCATTTCTATGGTTATTTCCAGGCCCATATTTGGTTAAAAAAAAAAAAAAAGAATTTTCTCATGGAGTTTTTAAAAAAATAATATTTAATTAATAATTTAATTCATTTTATATATATATATATATATATAATTATTTTTTTTAATAATAAAAAACAAATTGCAAATAAAATTTAATAGCAATGAGAGGGTAAATTATAACTTATAAATTAAGTATTAAATTATATATTTTATTCTGGATTTCACTGTTATATTGAGATGGAAGCTAGCAAATCTGATCTGTCTTTTCCTTGTAATCCACAGATTCGAGCAGCCATTGACCAGCTGGAGGGGCCAAAGCCGATGGACGTGCGGCTGATGAAAAAGAGAACAGGTGAGACTGATGTACCGCGGATCCTTCCTCTCCCAGACAAACCTGTGTCCGCTGGGCCAACCTGCTTCCGCTCAAACGCCTTTTGCCATAGCAACATGTTATCTGACCAGTTTTACCCTTTCAGACTACTGAGTTAAAAAAAATGTTGCACGTTATATACATGTTTGGAGGTAAGTTTTGTGTGGCTCAAAATTGGCAGAGTTTTATTTATGCCAATTGAAGTTACATGCACATAGATGCTGTCATGTAGCTTCTTTATCTTGTTTTTAAGTACAAACATATTAAAGATCATCCAAAAGTCAATGTGATGGCAGCATCTGTCTTAAGACTCAGCTATGTTTATGACTGTTTGCATTGTTTTAGTAATTGATTCAGCCTACTTTATCAGCATTAGACCGACAGCTAGAATATTATAAGCTGCTGTTGCTATGGTAAAAGCTTCCAGGCAACCCCCCTACATCTCTTTGGCCTCTCCGGGTCAAGGGGGTCACGAAGCAGTTTGTGACAGAGTTTGAATGTTGTACCACTGAACCATTTAAACTAACACGCCTCCCGTCTGTATATCTGAATGCCTCTCTAGGTATAAGCCGAGGTTTCGCCTTCGTGGAGTTTTATCACTTGCAAGATGCTACCCGATGGATGGAGACCAATCAGGTTGCTTCCTAATCACCAAGTCTAGCTTTTGCCCTGGGGAATAATGCAAATTAATAGAAAAATATAAATGGAAGGAAAAAAAATGCTGCCCCAGCAGAATATATGGACAAAAATGGACCAAAGACGCTGTTTTTGAAGGCAAGGTGTGACCAAAACATAGAAGAGCCATTTGATGGATGCTCTGGCTTCATGCTATTAACTTTACCAGAACTGTTTGCTCAGGTTAAAATAATCACATTTTTAAGAGGGAATGACTTTAAGCCAAGGGTTTTAAGCCACAATTTTTGTCAATGCTATAATGAAAATGTGTGTTGTTTTTTTTCATGAGTGATGTTAGGTTTCTTTTAGTAGTTTGAGGCTAGAAGTAGAAGTGTTGGTGCTGTTTTTAACATCCCATTTTATGGATGTCACTATTAAAATACATCAGCAGTTTTTATAGAAATTAGTTGTTTTGCGCTGAGAAAGTAAATGTGGTAAGCCTCGTCTTGAAAGTCCCCCCATCTCGTTTAAGAAAGGAGTGCCTTTTTTTTTTTACACTCTGTTCCGGCCCCATCCGGACACTCGGGTCCCAAACACACACCATCTTACATGTTAAACCTTCCCGGGCGATCCTCACCCTAAACCCTCGTGGCTAATGTGGTTGTTCTTGGGCTGAGATTAAACCTTCGTAAGAGAGGAAATAACCAAAGTCTTTCTTCCTTTTCCAGAAACTGCTGTCCATTCAAGGAAAGACTGTTGCCATGCACTACAGCAACAACCGGCACAAGTTTGAGGACTGGCTCTGCAACTCAGTAAGTTCCGTGGGGTTCCCGAGATGTTGATCATTTGATGTTGAATGTTGTTCTGGTTTATTCAGAAATGTCATTATTAGATATTTTTAAAATGTTTGAAGTCAGGGTTTTTAGTTGTTGGAAAAAAACCTAATAATTTTATTAACCAAGGTTGCATTAAATTGATCAAAAGTGACAGAAAAGACATTTCTATTTCTATCAGTGAATCCTAAAAAATGTTTCCACAAAAATATTAAGTGACACAACTGTCTTCAACATTGATGATAAGAAATATTAAGAAAATAATGATTTCTGAAAGATCATGTGACGACAAAGAATGGCGTAATGGCTGCTGAAAATTCAGCATTGACATCACAGGAATAAACTGCAGTTTAAAATATATTCAAATAGAAAAGCTATTTTAAATTGTAATACAGGGTTCGTACAAGGTGCTTAAAATGCTTGAAGTACTTGAATTTGCCTGAAATTTAAAGCCTGGAAAACCCTTGAAAATAGCATTATTCCTGAAGAGGTACTTGAACAGTGCTTGAATTATTGAAAGACAATTTGTCTATAAAATAAGTGTTTAAAATTTTTTTTTTTTTTTTTTTTTTTAATTAGCACATCTTTTCACACAAAGTTCACACGGAAAATAGTTTATTTATTTATTTATTTTTTGCCAATTTTAGTTAATGTCATAAAACTATGGAGCTAAACCAGTAGTAGTACTGACAGTGTATAAACATGGCTAAAGACACAAAAAGAGGAACAGATGAACCAAATCAGTTGAGTCATTTAAGCTGTTACCACACCGATTGATTCAAACTTGTAACAACTTTTCATTTCAAGTGATTCACTAGCAAAAAACAATTATTTTCGAATTTCGGCATTGCTTGTAATGATTTTTAAAACCCTTTCATCACAGCATGATTTGCTGTTTTGCAGCGCTCCAATCAGATCATAAATCATTTGATTCAGTTCGAGCCTTTGTATCATGAATCATTTGAATTTGATCAGGACTTCAGAGCATGTTCTCAAATCATTTGACTTAGATCAGAACTTAGCATATCGCGAATCATTTGATTCAGATTGGGACTTCGGAGCGGGTTCTTGAATCATTGCGTTAATTGAATGAGTCGCGATCCACACTCCTAATTTCCGATCTGAAATGATGGTTTGCAAATCATTATTCAGTTTGGGACTTCAGAGCGTGGATCGTGAGTCATTTGTTTTAGATCGGGACTTCAGAGAGGGCGAATCTTTTGATTTAGATCGTAGCCTAGATGCATGGATCACGATTCATTTGATTCAGAGCGGTTTCGTGAATCTATTTTTCTCATTATTTTTCTTAAACAGTAGAAAACATCAAACCATAAGTAAGATCTTTGATTGAAGTCCTTGAAAAACAAAAAAGTAGTGTTTGAAATGTTCTTGAAAGTCCTGGAATTTTATTTACAGTATCCGTTCGAACCCTGGTAATATTTCACAATAATATTTTACTGTATTTTTGATCAAATAAATGCAGCCTTGTTTAGCATAAGACTTTAAAAAATTAATAAATCTCATCAACACCCAACTTTTGAACCGTAGTGTTAATCTAGTGAACAGGTGTTACTGTTGTAAGTTTAGTTGTATTTTGCATTAAAATAAATGGTGAATTCTGTAGAAAAAAAAAAGAAACTATTAAAAGTTAGTTATACATGTAGCATCTCAGTTATTTAAATGGTCCACTTGGTGGGCGTCCATCACGGTAAGTGTTCAAGCCACTCTAGTGTGCTTGTTACCTGGTGCCCCATAGCAGAAGTGTCAATTAAAACACTATGACCGGTTGCTTGCAGTGTGGCCTGTACAATTTCCGGAGGAGGCTGAAGTGCTTCAGGTGTGGCGCGGCTAAAGTGGGTAAGTAGCTCCCTGAGCAGGAAACCGCTGTCTGCACCCATCCGGATGGTCCAGTCATTAACCGTCATGCCCTTGGAGCACTTTTATTGAACTAAAAAGATCTACATGGGGGTGTTGTTTAATACAGTGTTTTTAACCAATACATACTAGTGATTAATCATTTCTTACTCATGATAATTTGTTTGTAATAGCAGTTAACTGATATTATGGCTCCACTTAAATGCTTATGTGCTTGCTAATCAAATCCGGTATCCAAAATTATAGCCCTCATATTATCGCCCTCATTTTGACTGATGACAGTATCTTGACCTGCCCGAAGACTTTGTATGGGGCTGTTTCAGTAATGTGTATCAGGCTTCTATGTTTAAAGAACTCAATGTGCTTTTATTCTTGTGCTTAGTTTCAGATTCTGAGTCCAGCAGCACCACAGGAGCCACAGACGCCCAACCCAGTGGAGATTATTATGGCGATAGTAAGCACTTTTCAGCTATATCACTTGTGAATTAGGGATGCACCAATAAATATTATCTAAAATGTCCAAATTTAAATGCAGATGTTGGCTGATACCAGTAGGACTGCAAGTTTGTTGTGCAGTACTTGTTAAGCATTCACATTGGCATGTTTGCATGTTTTGACAGCGATCATCCTGAGGAACATCGCCCCTCATTCCACTGTTGAAGCCATTCTTACGGCACTCGCCCCGTATGCCAACCTCTCGCCCGGCAATATCCGCCTTATTAAAGACAAACAGACGGGTCAGAACAGAGGGTTTGCCTTCGTCCAACTTGCCTCGCCTTTGGTACGTGTTTTCTTCCTTCCTCAGTCTTTTGTTCCAAAGATTGTCTTAAACAAATAGTATCATGATTAACAATCAATAAAATTGAAACCTGCATGGTATACCTTTTTCAGCACATTCTGATGATGTTTATGATTTTGCAGGAAGCGTCACAGCTCTTAACCATCCTTCAGGGCTTACAGCCACCTCTCAAGCTGGATGGAAAGACTATTGGTGTCGACTACGCCAAGAGCGCTCGAAAGTATGCACCTCTCGCTCGTATCCTCGTGCGGTTGGCTTGCTTTGACAAATTTTTCCATTTACTGTAGCTTGATTAATAATTCAGTTTGCTAAAATGCCTTTTTGTTTCTCAGGGACCTGTTATTGCCAGATGGAAACCGTGTTAGCGCCTTTTCGGTTGCAAGTACAGCCATTGCAGCTGCTCAGTGGTCCTCTAGTCAAGTATGAACAACTTTATTGTAACTGTGCCTCAGTGTTAAAACAAAATTGTGCATGCATGACAGGTTTAATTGACTATGTTTTGCTTTGCAGCCTCAGCAGAGTGTGGAACCGACGTCAGAATACAGCTACCTGCAGGAGGGATATGTACCCTATTCACAGGTCAGCTGAGTGCATGTGCATGTATAAGGTGTAGTGCATTTATCCGTTTTGATATTGAGCTGAGCTAAGATGTTTTGTTGTTTTTAGGAGTACCAGGCGTACTATCAGCAGCAGGCTGGAGCTGTGGACCCTTCCCAGGCTAACGGCATACTTGGAGGTAACGTTCGCCTCAGCGTAGTTGGAGAATCATAATAGCAAGTAGTATAAAATGGTTGAATTTTGCAGGATTACAAAAGCTAAAAAGCTGTGGTATGTTTTGGTTTGCAGCGGCTCCAGGTGTGAAGGTTCTTCCTGCTGCTACAGGTGTGGTGATCTCTCAGAGTGCGCAGGTCTATCAGCCTCATATCATCGGCCAACCAGCTGCTCAGGTGACTTTTTTTATGCTTTGACTTGTTCATTTTTTATGTTAGGTAAATTTTGTTAGATTCTAGTGCAAAGGTTTTCAACAAGGGCGCCAGAACCCACTTGAGAGCCTCATTGAATTTCCAAGAACTGTAGACAAAATAAGCTTTAAAATAAATTTAAACAGCTAAAAATCAAGAGACAAGCTTTTTTTTATTTTTTAAAAAAAAATTTTTTTTTATTTGTTTAACTATCAATTTTGAAGCACCAAGATTCTCATGGTTTTGGAAAACCTGTATAAATGAGGGTGTTTTTCTAAACCTGAAATAAGTCTTGTAAATAATATTTTATTTTTATCAGTCATTTTTAGTGTTTCTGATTATATGAACCTTAAAAACTGATATTTGTAAATGTAAAATAAAATAAAAATAAATTCTGAATCATCACAAACCATTATCAAACAGTAAAATTTGCCATTCTGACAGTGAAATAGGCCATTCATGTGATTTGTGCGTTTTTTCTGGGTTGTTTTTGTTCAGACCAGTAATTTTTATCATGCATCATAATTTACTTTGGTCAAAACTTTAATTATTTGAATACTAAAGCTGTTTAAATGGGTTTTTTTATCGTCATTTTAGAGTTTGGAGTGTTACGATTTTAACTGCTGATTCTAAGAATTTTTTAGAAGAAAAATTTCCCATCCTCCCACTTAGCTATTGAAACTTTTGGAATTATTGCGTTTATTTATTTGATTATTTTAATGTATTGCAACTCCTAGTTTCTGTAAACAAACACAAAGAACCACTGTGCAAGTGTAATGATCTTTCTAATCTCATAACCCATTTTATTGTAGACATTGCAGATTGAAGGCAAAGCTCAGCCCATCACAGCCGCTGCCACCGTTTCCGCCCCAGCAACCTCTGCAGTCACGGCATCAGCTGCAGCAACCGGCACAGTAACAGCTACCTCTCAGGAAAACCAAGCCAGTAAGAACACATCACTAAATCCACACCATCCAATCAGAAGACGTTATGCTACAGGTTTCTTATTCTTTTGTCATTATCTCATTTTCTCTAGCTGTCCCAGACACTTCATCCTATCAGTACGATGAGTCTTCCGGGTATTATTATGACCCCAGCACTGGCCTGTACTATGATCCAAACACACATGTATGTATTCCACATGCTTTTCAACAAGACAATACCATTTTTTTTTTTCCAAGCAAGAGTTCCAAGTTTTGTTGTTTTTGTCTGTAGTATTACTACAACTCCCAGACTCAGCAGTATCTGTACTGGGACGGGGAGAAGCAGGCCTACGTGCCCGCGACAGACGCCAACAACGCGGCTCAGAGTGCCGCGGCTTCCACGTCCACTCCTCAGAAAGAAAGCAAAGAGAAGAAAGAGAAACCTAAGAGCAAAACAGCTCAGCAGGTAAGAAAAATTCTAATACTAAACACTATATTTTTTGCTTGCTGGTCAATACAACAGGTAAAAAAAAAAAAAAAAAAAATCAATTAGACTGTAGGGACTCCTGATATATAGAAATAAAATTGCGACATGGCTTAATCATCAGATTATGACATGCGGTTTAATGTGAATATTTTGATTTTAGTGTGCTTGTTCATTTACACACTCATGATAAGATGTTTTAGCCTCTCAGAGCACCAAAATAAAAGCTGGATGATTGAACATTTAAAAAAATTAAAAAGTAAATATTTGTATTGTAATTTTGCAATTGCATTATAAAATTTTTATTTTATTTAATATTTATTTATATTTAGTAATATATATATATATATATATATATATATATATAAATATATATATAAATATATATATATATATATATATATATATATATATATATATATATATATATATATATATATATATATATATATACACATACACATTTTATTTTATTTTATTTTATTTATTAACTGATTATTTTGTTACCAAACAAAGTTTGTTTTGTTTCTTGTTTTGGTACTTTATCAGTTGTGAACACCTACATTTATTAAGTATTTACACTAGAAAAGACCTTTTTCTCACTCCCCAAACAATAACACCTATCATTTTAATCTCAAATTCTTTTGAGATTGCTTTTAAAGTCATCTGGTGATAATTCCTGTATTTTCAACATTGACTCAGTATGATTAAAATCTGCTGATTAGATGCATGTACAGTCTTAGAACACCCTAGCAACCATTTATAGCATGCAGGCAGCACTTTCATGTTCAGAAAATGTCAGTCCTCCACTGGTGCTTAAAATATCTTTATGCATCAGATTGCGAAGGACATGGAGCGCTGGGCCAAGAGCCTGAATAAACAGAAAGAAAACTTCAGGAGCAGCTTCCAGCCCATCAGTCAGGAGGAGAGGAAGGAGGCGGCGGCAGCCGATGCTGGTTTCACGCTCTTTGAGAAGAAGGTATTGCTAAAGACGTTTGATGATTGCTGATCTCTCTTATTGATGATGGTGATGATAGTTTTGTCATAATACATGGTTTGTGTTTTCTTTGCATATTTGCAGGCAGGAGCACTAGAGAGGCTTGTAACAGAGGCATCCAAAGCCACAGAAGAAGAGAGCACCTCATCAAAGGTCCACTGCGTGCCATTACAAAAGTTATCAAGTCACATTAACTTGTTGGTTTAACTCGCTGTGCTTTGCTGCAGGTGGGGCTGGTGGCGGCGTACAGTGGCGACAGTGAGCCTGAGGAAATCATGGAGGGTGATGACAAGGAGGACAAGTTGACCGACTGGAAAAAGATAGCATGCCTGCTGTGCCGACGACAATTTCCTAGTAAAGAAGCTCTGCTCCGCCATCAGCAGCTCTCAGACCTGCACAAGGTAATTGGATGAGGCTATTTGAGTTGGTTTATAATCATTGCCATCACTTGAGAACATAAAAATCAATTTAAATTTTACTTTTATGATTTTTGATGATGAAACTTTTTTTTTTTTTTTTTTTTTTTTTTTTTTTTTTTTTTTTTTTTTTTAAGATTTTTAAATGTATTTGAAAGAAGTCTCTTCTGCTCACCAAGGCTAGATTTCCTTGATTTTAAAAATACACAGGGTTCCCGCGGGTCCTTAAAAAGTCTTAAAATGTCTTAAATTAAAATCCGGGAAATTAAGGTCTTAAATTGTCTTAAATTTACTGTAAAGTTGCTGTAGGTATTAAATTTTCAGCCGGTGTGCTTAATGACGATAGGGAAGCACAGTGGTCCACTGTAAAACATCTAATAGTTGATCAATTTAGTATATGTGAAACAGGAGTGAAATGACAGTCTCCGTGATTTATTAGCTTATTACGGTAGGTCGGCTACAGACGCTGACGTCGGTCTGCACCTGCGTGCTGCCATTACGCGGTTGTCGAGGTGAGGTTCAAAATGCAAAGATGGGAAAGTGTAAATTTAACGACAAGTGGATGGAAGAGGATGCATTTAGGAGGTGGTTGGCGCCGGCTGAAAATAACAATGAGGCAATGTTTCAATTCTGCAAAAAGACCTTTTCGTTAGGGACCATGGGGCTCAAAGCCGTCGAGTCGCACATGAAAGGAGGAAAGCACCAGCGGTACGTTGCAGCAGCTAGTCATAGCGGGTCCAGGTTAATCCCTGCATTGTTTGCAGCTCGACCTAACGATGTTACTAGTTCAGACGCCACCTCACAGTCGGCTATAACAAGTTTCATTTCACCGCCAGACACCCAAAAGGCAGAGGTACTGTGGGTTCTCCATACTGTGACGAGGCACAATTCATTTAAATCTAACAAGGACATACGTGACATCTTTGCTGCCATGTTCCCCGGTTCGCAGCTTGCAAAGTTATTCACCTGTGGTGAAAATAAAACTGCATATGTCGCCAAATATGGCATCGCTTCATTCATCAAGAAGGAGCTATCATGCAGCGTTAGTGAGAAGCCATATGTCGTCATGTTTGACGTTAATATCCTTTCATCTGTTAAGGGTAATTTTGCTGCTCAATGCATTTGTTTCGCTGCATCAAGCTGTTGTTAAAACTGAAAATAACTACACAAAGGAACAAAAAAAAAAAGAAAAGGAAAAAGGTCTCAAAGAAAAGTATTTTTACTTTTTTTTTTTTTTTTTTTTTTTTTTTTTTTACTTACTGAGTTTACACATTGCACATAATTGATACCAAATGGAAAACTTTCAAGTTTTGATTTCCATTGTAGGAGGCAATAAATTGAGTAGCCTATTCCAAAGAAATTATGAAATTTTTGGGTCTTAAATTATATTTGTTGAGGTCTTAAAAAGGTCTTAAAAAGCATTAAATTTTACTTTTAAAATGGTGCAAGAACCCTGATACAGAAAACACTGTAATATTGTGAAATATTATTACAATTAAAAAGAACTGTTTGCTATTTGAACGTGCTTTAATAAATAATTTATGTAATGCAGAGCTTAGTTTTTTAGTGTCATTACTCGATCCTTCAGTGTCTCATGATCCTTCAGAAGTCATTTAAGTATGCTGATTTGCTGCTCAAGAAACAAGTATTATAATTAGTCTCTTCATATTTCACTTCTTTCAAAAACAAAAAAACTTAAACATTCCAAATTTTTGACCTGTTGAGTGTTGTTTAATTGCTTAAATGTATATGTCTGTGCTTTTCAGCAAAACTTGGAGGTTCTCAGGAGATCAAAGCTGAGCGAAGCAGAACTGGAAGAGTTGGAGAGGAAAGAGACAGAGGTTTGAAAGCTTATTCTAAATACATACAGCCACACTTCCTCCTTTTAAAGAGCGTTCTCTCTAAGTTACTGACACTCATGTCCCTTTTGCCTTGTACTGAACAGATGAAGTACAGAGACAGGGCTGCTGAGAGAAGAGAGAAATACGGTATCCCTGAACCCCCTGTGCCCAAGAAAAGGAAGTTCACACAGCCAACGCCTGTAGTGTAAGTTCAAGTGTTCATTTTAATGCTGGAGATGTTTGTGATTACAATTCAGTTGTGATGATAATGCATTTTGTGCCATTTGCATTTGCAGAAATTACGAACAGCCGACTAAGGATGGTCTGAACAGCGATAATATCGGTAATAAGATGCTGCAGGCCATGGGCTGGAAGGAAGGCAAAGGCCTGGGTCGAAACCAGCAGGGCATCACAACACCTATCGAGGTACGACTCATTCTACCTTTCATGTTTCCATGGTATAGTTGGTGTTTGATAAACAGTTTAACTGAAATGTGCCTTGTACGGTTAGCATAGATGTGTTTGTCAGTGTAGGTGTGTCTGTTAGTATATGAAAGTTACACGTGAATCGACAAACATTTATAATTTGGCACGCACCCAAAATGGCTGACTTTGCATTTAGAGTTTTCACACCATTTTTTCTTTATTCATCTTTCCAGTAATGTTATTTTAGTGTCATTTATTTAATATTATAACTTTCATATTTTGAATTCATTTGTTTTCTGTTTTCATTTTAATTTAAGTTTTTGTAATTTAGTTTTTCTGTTTTTAATGTCTGTAATTTCTGTGTAATAATTTTACTTTTTTACTATATTGTTTAAATGAAACTTAAAAATGTAGCTGAAATAGTTTGTTTTATACATGTTTTCAATAACATTTATTTATTTTAAAACAACGAAGAACTATTTTTTTTTATTGAATGGTTTGTTTAAATTTCCAGGTTGAATATGCTTAAATAATCAAGATGTATTTTAATTATCTTAAGAGGTCTTATTTGACACATGCTGCTGTGAGTATTGCAGTGACCTGCGCTGATCCTTATGCAGTGGAAGAACTGAAAATATTTACTAATTATATACAGGCATGGCAGAAGGTTTATTTTTGAACCCCAGTCACGCCTGAGTACATTCGTCTGAAAATAACTGACATAACCAAGATGTTATTGTAATGAAACTTCATTTTGTCTGCAGGCTCAGTTGAGAATGAAAGGAGCTGGCCTGGGAACTAAAGGTAGCAATTACAGCCTTACAGCTTCAGATACTTACAAAGATGCCGTCCGGAAAGCCATGTTTGCACGCTTTACAGAAATCGAGTAAAGGAGGATTCTGTCCTGTCAGTTTGACAAATAGATTTTTTTTTTTTTAATTGTCTGACGAGTGTCATGTATTTATTTTGACTTCAGAAGTTAATGAACATGAGATATGTGACTAGAAGAATGTGTACATATGTACAAAGTCCTCGAGAAATGTGAAGAACGTGTCTTTGATTTTGTTTATTATTTGCTTTTCCAAAATAGATCTTGAACTGTGTAAAGTTTATATATGATCTCATTTTTGTACATAAGAAAATAAATGAGATGACCTGAATTGAATTTGCATGTTTTTCATCTTTTTGGTGTCATTTTCTTTCCCAGGACTTCATAGTGATTGGATTTTGTTTTTGCTTTTTTTAGACCGCAATTTACAAGTCAAATCTCAAATGCAATTATACTGAAAGCATAAAAGAAAACCGTTCTAGTGAAGACTTTTGTCTTTCACTTTACCACAGCATGACTGGGTACATTGCGGCTATGGCAAGCTGCCAAAAATTGAGAATTTTGCTTTCAATATGAATAACGGACATCTGTTGACCAAAGAGAATATCTTTTACCATATTAATTTAGCTGATTATTTCTATCCAAAGTGGCTTGACTTTATTAATGTTAAGTAAATAATTTAATAAAAGGTTCTGCTGTATTGTGTTGTACATGTTTTCGTAAGGTTGTATGCCTTCTCATTTCTTAAAATTTCTCATTCCCATGCTTGTCAACGTTCTAGTTTTCTTGTCAATATCCTGCGTGTTTGAACCTGTTGTTTTTGTTTTGCTGGTTTCATCCTTTCACTGCTGCTGGCATTCGTTTTTCATCCATGGAATGCTAAAGCAACACCTTGTTCACAGGAATTGGCTTTTTTTTTCAAGAGAACAATAAAGACAAGGTGACAAGGTGGAGAAACCGCATGTGTCACTGACACCAACAAACAACCAGCAATGCAAACAAGATGTTTTAGAAAGTTATTTTTGTTTACGTACAGGAAAATAAAAGTGACAGTATCCCATGTTTATAAAGAATTGTGGTGTACAGACCTATAAACAGTATACTGTATGTTTTTCCATCAAACATCTCTATCTTACATATCACAATATTACATAATGGAGTGAATTAAATAATTGCAGTACTTTGACAGAAGGTTGCTGTGTTTCGGGTTAACTTTTAACATGCAACTTTGATTGCAGAGCATCGGTTTAGCCCTCAAAGTTCATAGTAATCATTTAAAATATATATGTTTTAGAAGTCCATCTTTCCTTTCTATTCAACTATGGGTCAGGCTTCCGAACTCATTAGCCTCCAGCTATTTTTAGCTCTAAACACAGCTCGTTTTGCTGCTTGATATTGCAAATTCCTGTGTCTTAATATATATTTTTAACTACATATTTAATTATGAGCACACTGGTTTGTAGTGCAAACAGTTTTGCCATTTACTGCATGCTGTTATTCTCGCGGCTAATTAACCAGAAGTCTCACCCATAGGCTTGCTTTGGCATTGAAGGAAAAGGTGCATAATCGAAATGTCAAACAAAGCGTGCATGGTAATGCTATTGTAATGGGTAACAACATAACATTTTTCCCGTCTACTTTTATTTATTTAGTTAGTTATTTTTCTAGTTTTTGTAATACCCCTTTAAATTTCAATCTCCAGTTCCATGCTTCTTCCATGACATCATTTCTCAGGAAGTTGCACAATGTTAGCTGGAAAACCCGATAGCTTAAGTACTTTTTTTTTCTTTTTTTCCTTTTTTTTTTTCTTTTCTTTTTTTTTTTTTTTTTTTGTGCTATTAGTTGGTTTGTTTCACTACAAAACGTTCCGTCCTGTTAGATAAAATTACAGAAATCAGTGTGAAAACTCAATTTCCAAAGAAAACTTAAGCTCTTCCATCCTGTCAGAAAACCAGCAAATCAGGTAATTATGCAAATACTCATAAATTAAATTAAATTGCAATTTATTTATTTTTTTAGTTATTGCCTGCGCTTGACCTGAGCATATATCTGACACTCTGTTGCACATTTATTTATTTTTAATAAACGTTTCACGCCTTTAGAATACTATTATCCGACGTATCTTATGACCATCTGTCTCCGCTCATCCGGGTACAAATAACTGCGGTATGAAACAGTAGGACAAAATAAGTGACCTCTACTCTGCTACTCTGCCTCTTCTGACTTATTGGATTTGGTGACGCTTCAGTACATCAGTAGCTGTTGATACTAGAGCATGCCTTTTAGGAAATAAAGTGCATGCATTTAGACGTAACTAAGAGTAAATTTGGGTAACATTAATGCTATTTTATATCAAATACAGAGAGGTAACGGATTTCGGTGACCTCTATTGCAAATCTTTCTGGATTTGGTGACCCTGCTGTAAATATGCCACTGTTCACATCAGACCAAAACTCTCTCTAGGATATAAAATAAACATGTTTAGACATCATCATAACTTTTCAGTAGTTGTAAAATAGGTCACATGCTGTACAACCATGCATTACTATGGAGAAAGCAACAAAATAAATACAAAATAACAGTCAAACAGACCAAAACTGCATGATCATCTGAAACCATACTTGTAATATGGTGCTCTAAAGGGCATTTTGACTTTTGGCCACATCTCAGAGACTCAGCTTTAATCTTGTTAGTATGTATGAGAGATTCACATGCTCATGATTACATTTGCAGCTCCTGTTATTTCAATAGATGTTTTGCAGACAAGCATCGCAGTTTCGGTCCTACTTGTGAACATGAGATCGCGATCACATCTGGTGTATTATAATATTAAGGAGTAGGAGAACATCATCATTTGGAGCCTTAGATTTATGCATGTTTCTGTTGAATGCAATGTCTGTATAGCAGCTCATGGTGGATGGATTCTTGCAAAGGTTAGTGAAAGACATCATTTACTATTTCCCAACATTGTGATGCTACATGACAGGGCAGGTCTGGCTTTTTTGATAATCACAGCATTACCTCAAACCAGAAATTCTACTTCAAAAGCAAGTGAAGGTATGATATGATTTAATGCATGCTGAATGTTCAGATAGTTTTTATTTGCAGTACAGAAATGCGAACTGACTTGCATGGCATCACAAGCATTTCGTTAATTCTGTGTCATGTTTTTGACAGGAGGAGTGGTTGTTTGTGATCGACATGGATTCTAGTTGGACACAGAGCTGGAAGGAGGAATTCAGAGTTCACAAACTCTACTTTCTCATCTCTAAACCAGAGCTTCTGCTTCAGCCACGGGTGAGACTGAGCCACTTAACTTCATGCACTGACCAAATTATCTGTGTGGAGGAAGCTGAAATTAGTTCAAATACACATATGCATGACGTAAACCTTGCTAAAAGAAGGTTTTTGCTGGTCCAAGGTGGTACAGTAGTTGACTACAGTAGTTATATTGTCTATCTGCAATGCTACTAGTTTTGTTAAAATATGTGTCAGTTTCTAAAATCCATCATAATGAGGACTAATATTCATTCCTGGTACTGTTAATGTGCTTTAATGTGTATATGATGGAAACCCTGCTAAATGAGTCCTTTTAGACTAGCTTGGATCAACTAATGATCATAAATGACCAGCCTGGACTAGTTAGAAACCTCATCAGCAATGCCACTAGTTTTATTGTTGGAATTTGCTTGTAAATAATGCCAAAGACATTTAATGCACATATGTATAAAATAGGTTAAAATGCAAGTTTCCAAAATCATATATTTTCATATAATTTTTCTCTGGTTTGTTTGCAGTGGGATATTCATCCTTTGTTGTGGCTTGTGTACAGATGTTTTATGCTGGTCTACACATTCACCTGGTTCATCTACACGGCTCTTTGTCTCAACACACCTAAATTCTTCATTTTTCTCAGCCATATCTCATACTGTCTTATGGTTATCTACTATCTGGTTTCTCTCAGTAATCTGACCTGGGCTTTCTTGGAAATCAGATGCTGCTCTTACAGAATGAAAAGAGGTAAAATTGTTGTGCAGTGTAATGTTGTTGTGCAATGTGTTGCTGATCACAGATCCCACAGATTGCATGTGAGAAACACACAGTGACTTTATAAACTACCGTCAGCCAAACTAAAAAACACCTAAGTCACACTTATGTTATTGCATTATAAGAGCAAAAAAAGAACTGTGAACTGAGTGTACAAAGACATCAAAAGTTCAACAGAAAAAGTCCTTATTGTTGAGCACTGATTAGATTGCACTATAAAACATCTGCTTTCAAGTGCACAATTTTAAGTTTTTCTATAGTGACTTTTAATCAACCAGTGTTGCAGTAAAATCCTTTGCTGCACTCTATACATATATGTGCCATTGAAAAGCTTATGGTTGGTTAGACTATTTTTGTTTTCTCACCAAGGCTGCATTTATGTGATCAAAAATACAGTAATACTGTCAAATATTATTAGAATTTAAAATAACTGTTTTCCATTTATATACATTTTAAAATGTAATTTATTCATGTGATGCAAAGCTGAATTTTCAGCATCAGCACTCCAGTCTTTAATGTCACATAATCCTTCAGAAATCATTTTAATATGCTGAGTTGATGCTCAACAAACATTTCTTATTATTAACAATGTTGAAAACATTTTAGCTGCTTCATATTTTTGTGGAAACTGTGATCAGTTTTATCGATTTTTTACTGAGTAGAAAGAACATTATTTGTAACATTATGCATGTTTTTACTGTCACTTGATTGATTTAATGCATACTTTTAAAAGAGGCCTATACATGTGTTTCATACAGTCCTTTTCTCCACTAGGTGTCAGTAGTGAATGTGAGAACCTCCCTTCTCTCTCCGTCCCTCTCAGAGATGCTCTCGTTCTGCAGTGGTTCCTGCATTCATTGATGGGCTGTTTGTCATTTTCTGTCTCTTTTCTATACTGGACCATACTCTACCCCTTTAATCCGTATTCCATAACCACCTTCAACATCAACATCAACATCCATGCAATCAACAGCATCCAGACCGCCATGGATCTGTTCTTGTCCTGCACACCTGTTCATCTCACCCACCTGTACAGTGCTGTGCTGGCCGGAGCCCTTTATGTCATATTTGCTGTTGTTTACTGGCTGTTGGGTGGCACGAACATTCTTGATGAACCCTACATCTACAGTATTCTTGATTTCAGCAGGTGCCCTCTAGTGGCAACACTGTGCATTCTGGGAGTTTGTCTAGTTTGTTTACCATTCTGCCACTTTGTGCTATGGAACCTGCAGTTACTGAGGGAGTGGATGGCGAGCAGGGAGAAAGCGAGGAGAATTGCTTTAAAGAGAGAGGTTTGGTGGTGGGTGAAGGTGTCTGGAGGAACAACCTTTGACCTTGTGACTTCACTGGATCCAACGGCCTCTGTGTTTGAGATGCGCAGGACGGCAGCCACGGCGGAGGACCAACAGTCACAATCAGTCACTCCTGTTTGAAGGAGTTTCTGGTCTGAATGTAATTGTCTTGTTTTTAAGATTTTTCTGGTGCTAATATTTTTTAAACTCTTGCATACGCGATTAAAAATGTTCTTGGTCCGAAACCCCTAAAACAGTTTTCAGGGAAATCAACCCATGCTGGAAAAAAAAATTGCGGACAAAAATGGCTCACTCTCAGAAAAAAAGGCACAAAAACCATCAGTGGGGTGGTACCTTTTCAAAAGGTACACTTGAGGTAATAATATGTACATTTAAGGTACCAATATGTAAGAGTACTTTTTTAAAAAGGTATGACCTCAGTGACAGCTTTTGTACCTTTTTTTCTCAGAGTGCAAACATTAATGAACTGACATAGTATTAATATACCAACCTACTGCAGTACTAAATCTGTTTTGGTCTGTTAGAATACATTGACAACCTTAATAAATCATCACAACTAGCTTTTCCACAAACAGGTAAATACTAAGATAATATAGAGGGTGCATAGAGATACAAAACTGAGGACACTAAAATAATGCAATATGCATTAGTTTAACAACGTAAGCTGTTATATCCACCTTTTGTTTAACGCGGTTTTAAGCCTGGGTGAGACTTCCGGTTCATTAGCCGCTATACCGAAATAACAAGAAGAAAAACGCACAGGTAAACTGTTTGCACTACAAACCAGTGTGTTCATAATTAAGATAATACATTAAAATAATATGGCAAATCACATAATATTAGCATAATATTCAATATTTGCGATATTAAGCAGTTAAACAAGTTGTTTTGTACAGATCGGAAGCCCGACCCATAAAATGTACAAATGGCCACGCCCACTCTTACAGGAAGAAAAAGACAGTAAAGTGTCACACATGAAATTCTATGAACGTCAGTTTACGTTGATGGATTGTTCTTATTTACTTTTAACAGTATGTAACTGATTTAAACAATATTTTAGTGTAAAATTAGCCCTACGTCTATCTAAAACCGTCCATTTAAATGTATTACGTTTCATTACATTTATTACAAATTTTTCTTTATAAAAGGGAGTTTACCGTTAACCAATTAACAGGTTTTCCATTAGCATTTCACAGTCTTATACAGCTAAAATTGCTGGATTTTTGGTTTGTTTGTTTGTTTGTTTACAGAGATGGTCTACTTGTTCTTGTCACTGTATAAACTGGGACAGAATGATGTATTTCAACATTGTACAGAATTTATGTAGCCTACATTATCATATGATATAACCTGTTTTTATATAGTTCTTATATAATTGCAGCAACAATCTAATGTACCAACCCGGGAATCATACTCTTGTTCGCACGTGTATCTTTATATTGAATATCAGAAAAGATCTCTGTAATGACACTGGAAAATATATTTTCCAAAGTTTTAATGATCGTAAATGTGAAATCCAGGAGCTCCAGCGGAGCAGATGTAAAACACATGTCAAGCACGAGAGGTCAGCAGTGTACTCTTAAAATAGAATTTCAGATAAAAATATAATTCCACATAATTATGTGACCCTAGACCGCAAAACCAGTCAGTTGTTTAAATTGAGATTTATAAATCATCTGAGATCATCTGAATAAATAAGCTTTCCATTGATGAGTGGTTTGTTATGATAGGACAATATTTGGCCGAGAAACAACTATTTGAAAATCTGGAATCTGTGGGTTTTAAAAAAAATGGCACGAATAGTGAGAAAATCACCTTTGAAGTTGTCCAGTTTAAGTCCTTACAAATGCATATTACTAATATTTGTGGTAGAAAAATATCTTAATGGAACATGATCTTTACTTTATAACCTAATGATTTTTGACACATACAACGCATTGTTGGCTATTGCTACAAAAATACCAGTGCGATTTATGACTTTTGTGGTCCATGGTTTTGTGGTCCAGGATCACATATACACTTCTGCTTGAATGTGAACTGACATCAAAATGCATTTATTGGCTAATATACAGGAGGATTTAGGATTGAAATGTATTTTTTAAAAGAAGAAATGAACGTTTTTTTGAAGAATTTTTTATTATTATTTTCATATTTTGCAAATATGTAGCAATATTTTGCATTGTATTTTGCAAGAAAATAAACATTTGAATATTATACTATTAAGTACATGCCTTTTCATTTATGTAATAATATCAGTTTAATTATTTGAGTGTGCTTATTTGTCATGATAATAATATTCGTAATAAAATTAAATAGTTCTTAAAGGTTCTAAATATAATGACTTATGTTATCTTACGATTCTGGGCTGAAATGGACTCAGTTGCATTTTAAGATTGTTAAGTTACTCAGTCTCACAAAGTCACAGCAGTTAAAGCAGCAGTGTTGGGCTTTTGCCTGTGGTCTCCCGACGTCTCGCCTGGTCTCTTTCAGAGAAAGCGGATCGTGTTCTCGCTGTATTGGCGTCGAGTGGGAATGTGTCGTGCTGTTTGCCCTTCAGCGCTGGTACAATAACACTCATGCTCGTTTGAGAGGGGTCGTGGCAGCGGCACACAACGGCCTTTAGCCTGAGTCACTCTAGTTGTTTCTGGTCTCTCATCTTTGCCATCATCATGACCCCTGCTGAATCAAAGCTTTCAATATCCGTCTGTGTGATTCAGAGCTGAGTCAGAGGGTTGAAGCGATGCCACAGAGATGCTAGTGTTTGTTATGTGTGTATTTGCGAGTTTGCTTTTATGATTCATTCTAGCTTAAAATGTCTTAAATTTGTGCCTCTTGGTATTTTATAACTTCCTGTTTTCATATCAAAAAATATTAAAGCATAATTTGACGGAATGAGTTGTAATTTAACAATTTGTGTGTATACATAACAGGTTTTGTTCCTGATGTTCCCATCTTTAGTTTAGGTAACTCCATTTCTCTTGGGTTCTGTAACAAAACGCCTGTCTTGACTTGTTATGCACTTACAAATTCACACATACTTCCCTTGTGTTTTTGTATTGGAACACTCTAATCAGGACACAAACCCCCAAAATCCCACCACATCTCTGTCTGTCTGTCTGTCTGTCTGTCTAAATGAATAACTGATAACATTCTGGAACTTTCCCACATGACATGTACTTTGGGAAGGAGCATGTTTATCAGTCCGGGTTTGTTTTCCAGTGTGGATCCTTTGATGAGAGTCTCTTTAAAGAGCATTGATCTGATCTGTGGACCCACAAGACCAAGGTCTGTGTACATGTGAGTTTGTTTTCGAGAGGTTAACTCTTTAGGAAAGCATCTAATACTGGTTCTGTTCGGTTCTACTTGTGCTACTGTCTAGTTGTACTTTTTTGTTGTGGATTTCCTAGAAACATCACTGATGAAGGCTTGATCTTCATATCTACTGTATGGACGGCCCGCTACTATATACTAGAGAGAAAGTTCCAAATATCCAAATTGAATTTGACTTTTGATCTGATTAGAATTTTGTAGTGGGAAATTGAAGTGTTTTTCCTGAGTTCATCTTTATTGGTTTGAATTTTTTTCTTGCAGTCACTGAGTCAGAGGTGTATTTACTCAAACTTTCTGAACTGACCTAGAAATCCTCCAGTGTTCCACGAATTGTATCGCTTAGTTTTCCAGTAAGCTTCCCTTTGTTCTGTTGTAATGTAATCATCCTGTTGAAGTCAGCTAGAGATTCAAGTCCCTTCACTGACACTGGTGTGATATAAATGGCATACATGTTTCTATACCGTATATAGTTCCATTCCAGGATACACATAAATTACATGATAAAAGGCTACTAAGGCTGAGGTACTAAATATTGGTTAGCTAATGTATAGAGACCAACTATTAACCTTAGATTCAATGCTAGTTCTTCCTGCAGGAAGATGCCACTTAAAGGGACAGTTCACCTAAAAATAAAAATTCTCTTATCAGTTACTCACCCTTAGGTTTTTTCCCCCCCCAAGCTTTAATGAATTTCTTTCAGCTGCAGAACACAAAAGGAGATATTCTGAAGGTAACCAAATAGTTAACGGTAGCCATTGACCTCAATAGTATTTTTTCCATAATATGGAAGTCAATGGCTGCCGTCAGCTGTTTAATAGCGTTTTTATTTTTCTGTATTTTAAGCAGTCTTTTTATAGTTGCAGTTACATTACAGTTTTATTAAAAATTAATATTTTATTATAGAACATGCACAAATGACCCATTGTTTTTGTTGTTGTCTGTTAAGAACATTTAACTTCCAAATAGCCTTTCCATTCCACAAAAGGTTTTCTGGAATTTAGATTTTTAAAATATGTGACCCTGGACCACAAAACCAGTCTAAAGTATCACAGGTATATTTGTAGCAATAGCCAACAATACACTGTATGGGTCAAAATAATAGATTTTTCTTTTATGCCAAAAATCATTAGGATATTAGGTAAAAATCATGTTTCATGAAGATATTTTGTACATTTTCTACTGTAAATATATCGAAACGTAGTTTTTGATTAGTAATATGCATTGCTAAGAACTTCATATGGACAATTTAAAGGTGATTTTATCAATATTTAGATTTTCCAATAGTTGTGTCCTGGCCAAATATTCTAACAAATATCCATCCTAATAAACCATACATCAATGGAAAGCTTATTTATTCTGTTTTTAGGTAATGTATAGATCTCAATTTCAAAAAAAATTGACCCTTATGATGGTTTTGTGTTCTAGGGTCACAAATTCTTTACACTATGAAAAAACAATGGTTCTTTTTAGAACTGTTGATTGAAAGGTTCTTTGTGGAGCCGAAATGGCTTTTCTATGGCAACCAAATGCTCTTTTGGAACCTTTATTTTTAAGAGTGGATAATGATTATTTCTGACAGTTTAAAGGTAGCAGGTTCAAACCCCAGTAGGGGTGCTTCATTATCTGAAGACTAGCTGTGTTTCTTTCTCCATTATCCACTTGAGCTCAGGCTGCATCAGGGAAACTGAACCTGCACTGGATGTTTTCTGTGATCAGTTGGGTGGTTGCCAGGTTGTTGCTGTATGTGGTTGCTGTGAAGTTCTGATTTCTAGATATGGCTCGGATCTATCCTTCAGTGTGTCTGCAGCACAAACGTTGGGGTGTGAGGTACACGCCAAAATTTAATATTTAGGGTCAGTGGTTTTGAAAAAGCTCCCAGTAGTCCTGATGTACTTCATGTTGGCTGCTATTCAGCCCACAGTGGTAAACTCCTAGCCAAATTGACTTCTGTTTGGACTTGGTGTTCCTTGGCATTCCCATGCATTCCCATCACTGTGTGAGAGCACTAAGCTTGTGACGGAGACCCCGCTGAAGTTTAGCACATTGCTGTTTAATGAGGCGTAAACTGACGAAGGATGCTAGTCAACAAATCTAAGCTTGTTAGTCCTGAAACCTTTCTTTTAGGCTTATAACTGTTGCTGCTGATTAGAGATGCCTGATAATGTAATACGTTCATTAGTTACATGCCACACATTTTATACCTTATTTAGAGATTTGCTTTATGATTATTTTAGCTATAATTAAGCTTTAATTACTCTTGGTGAAGCAGCTGGAGTCATGACAATACTAATGTCACATTTCACTAAATGAGATACTGCTGCATATATTTATTTGCTATATTACTGCTATATATATACATTTGGTTATTGAGCAGGTAATAACCATCATGTGACCCTCTTACATATGGAAAATCTATTCAGAAACGTGCCGTTTTACATGCTGGAGACATTATCAGTGTTTTGGTTTGGGGATGTTAATGTTGTTCAGATTTGTACCTGGTCACCCAGTCAGGAGTCCATGTGAGTGAACGCCCTCCGCGCTCTGCAAACACTACATTACAGATGAAAGCTGTAACTCCAAGAAACAAACTCAAAAAATAGACTGTTGCAAAAGTCAAAGGAGGGGATGAACTGTGGTGGACAAAAATCCTGCTTCAAACCCGAAAAATCCGCATAACACAGAAAACTATAGATAGATAATGAGAGGGAGAGAGAGAGAGAGAGAGAGAGAGAGAGGGAAGAATGATTGATAGAATGATATAACGACAGATAGATAGATAGATAGATAGATAGAATGTCAGAACATAGATAGATAGATAGATAGATAGATAGATAGATAGACGGATGGATAGACAGATAGGGTGATTGATAGAACGTCAGAATGATAGAACAATAGATAGAATGATAGAGAGATAGAATGTCAGAAGATAGATGGATAGATAGATAGATAGATAGATAGATAGATAGAACGATAGATAGATAGATAAAATCTCAGAAGATAGATGGATAGATGGATAGATAGATAGATAAATAGATTGATAGATAGATAGATAGAACGATAGATAGATAGATAAAATCTCAGAAGATAGATGGATAGATGGATAGATAGATAGATAGATAGATAGATAGATAGATTGATAGATACGTCAGATGATCAATAGAACATCAGAATGATAGAACTATAGAACCATAGAACTATAGATAGAACGATAGAATGATAGAACAATAGATAGATAGATTGATAGATAGATGATAGATGGATGGATAGACAGATAGTGTGATTGATAGAACGTCAGAATGATAGAACAATAGATAGAATGACAGATAGATAGAATGTCAGAAGATTATATGATAGATAGGTAGATAGATAGATAGATAGATAGATAGATAGATAGATAGAGAGAGAGATAGATAGATAAAATCTCAGAAGATAGATAGATAGATAGATAGTTAGATAGATAGATAGATGATAGAATGATAGAACGATAGAACCATAGAACTATAGATAGATAGATAGATAGATAAAATCTCAGAAGATAGATGATAGATTGATAGATAGAATGTCAGAAGATTAGATAGATAGATGGATAGATAGATAGAAAAAATCTCAGAAGATAGATAGATAGATAGATAAAATCTCAGAAGATAGATAGATAGATAGATAGATAGATAGATGATAGAATGATAGAACGATAGAACCATAGAACTATAGATAGATAGATAGATAAAATCTCAGAAGATAGATGGATAGATATATAGATAGATAGATAGAATGTCAGAAGATTAGATAGATAGATGGATAGATAGATAGATAAAATCTCAGAAGATAGATAGATAGATAGATAGATAAAATCTCAGAAGATAGATAGATAGATAGATAGATAGATAGATGATAGAATGATAGAACGATAGAACCATAGAACTATAGATAGATAGATAGATAAAATCTCAGAAGATAGATGGATAGATATATAGATAGATAGATAGAATGTCAGAAGATTAGATAGATAGATGGATAGATAGATAGAAAAAATCTCAGAAGATAGATAGATAGATAAAATCTCAGAAGATAGATAGATAGATAGATAGATAGATGATAGATAGATAAAATCTCAGAAGATAGATGGATAGATATATAGATAGATAGATAGAATGTCAGAAGATTAGATAGATGGATAGATAGATAGAAAAAATCTCAGAAGATAGATAGATAAAATCTCAGAAGATAGATAGATAGATAAATAGTTAGATAGATAGATAGATGATAGAATGATAGAACGATAGAACCATAGAACTATAGATAGATAGATAGATAGATAGATAAAATCTCAGAAGATAGATGGATAGATATATAGATAGATAGATAGAATGTCAGAAGATTAGATAGATATATAGATAGATAGATAGATAGATAGATAGATAGATAGATAGATAGATAGATAGAAAAAAAATCTCAGAAGATAGATAGATAGATAGATAAAATCTCAGAAGATAGATGGATAGATATATAGATAGATAGATAGAATGTCAGAAGATTAGATAGATAGATAGATAGATAGATAGATAGATAGATAGAAAAAATCTCAGAAGATAGATGGATAGATATATAGATAGATAGAATGTCAGAAGATTAGATAGATAGATAGATAGATAGATAGAAAGATAAAATCTCAGAATATAGATAGACAGATAAATAGATAGATAGATAGATGATAGAATGATAGAATGATAGAATGATAGAACGATAGAACCATAGAACTATAGATAGATAGATAGATAGATAGATAGACGGATAGATGGACGAATAGAACAATAAACAGAATGATAGATATAAACAATATTTTCTTTACAGTGGTTTGTTTCTGGTTCTGGTGTCTCTGATAATGCTGTTAGGAGCTTCGCAAAAATCAATGGCTGCTTTACCATTAAAATAAACCAGTCACCTAACAATACGTCTCTATGGTTACGCTCAGCGAAGCAGCTGGAAAGGGCAGGTGAGGGATAACATGACTCTACATTCAGACATGATTTGATGCATTTGTTGTTGTGCTGGGCCTCGCTCACCAATCTCATGATATTAGGCAGATGTGTTCCTTCGGCCGGCTGAACTCAGATCAGCACATGTGAACCAGCTGAACCTGGCAGCATTCATATGAACAACTATTAGATGTCCCGTAGCTTTACTGTGCTGATTGGATTGTGCGTAAAGACAGCATTTCAACTAAGAAAAACAATCAACTTGTTGCATCACAGAAAACAAATGTGTTGACATCAAAATGTGCTTCAGAACAGAACAAATGTACCAGTAGTAAGTAAACAAACATTTGTGGATGTCACTAGTGACACATTAGATGTTGCAATCAGCTGACCGTAACTTATTTAAGAACATCTGGCTGAATCAGGTTAAACCATCACCATGTTAAACAGTGACAGACCTATATGTTCATCAAAATAATTATGTTGATGAAAGACATTTTTTATTTAGTTTTACTAAAGTTCATTGAGAAAATGATGAGAACACTTCATTGAGAACACTCTCTACAACACTGATTGTTAGAGGAGTGACAAAATAGTAGAATTTTTACTTTTTTCTTTTAAAACAAAAAACACACAAAGACAAAACTCTTTCATACCATATTCAGTGCTTTTCTTTAACAGCTGTAAATGTATGCATCCATAATTTGCCTGCCTCTACAATAAAGAAAGAATCCAAACAACGCAACAACATTTGAAGATTCTTCAGTCACGTCAAATAAACAAATAATTTCTCTGAGACTGTAATCAGGCAATTTCCGGCCTCTTCTGGTCAGGGATTTGCAGTGAGTCTCAGGTGTGAGTCAGGAGGGCACGTTTACCCTCAGATTACGAGCAAATGCTCCACGGAAACATTTCATTAAAGTAATTAGACTGGTCGAGCGGAACTGTACAGTGGTTTTGACAGAGCTGGCAGATGCTAATTCACCGCTCACTGTGACACACTCATATGCAGAAGCACTGTGTTGTTTTCTGTGATGGAAAGGCAGCTGCTTAGTTTTTCATTAGCGACAAGAGTGAAGAAAAGCAGTGAGAATCTAATGAACTGGCATGGCAACCGTCTTATAAGAGGACATGAACTTGATTGAGTGTTTTTGTGGCTGTCAACATGCTAAGACAAGCATCACTAGTACTGTTCAGGCTTAGAGATTTGAAGAAACTTCTACAACCCTAAATATTACACTTCAGTGTCTAAGACACAGTGTTATTTTAGTATTAATTACATAGTATTATATGTGTTTAGCAATATTTTGAATTTGCTTTATTTTTTATATTCAATTTTTTATTTTAATTTAATTTGTAGTAAAAAGATTTTTGGTTCTGAAAAACAGTTTTCATTTATTTTATTTCATTTTTGTTACAGTTTTAGTTTATTTATTTCAGTAAGTTGCCAGTTTTCTTAGTTTCAATGAACAAAATGTTTAATATTTTTAGGTTTAAATTAGTAAACAATAACAACACTGGTAAGATACTGATCGCACGAAAATGTGTGACTTGTTATTAATATTTTAAACTAGCTTTTATTTTTATACTTTCAGTTCTCTTTTTTATTTTAGTTTGTAATGTAATTTTTTTGATGTTTAAATTTTACATTTTATTTCAGTTAGTAATTTTTGCAATTAATTTTGTTAAGTTTAAAATGTTTAATTTTATATTTTTAATTAATTTCAGCGTAATTTCAGTTAACAATGAAAAAAGTATAATGTGCATTTGACACATTTATTAAAATTATTATTTATTAAATTTTTTAAGTGTTAATTTTTTTAATGTTTACATTTTAAATTTGATTTCAGTTAGTATATTTTTTGCAATTAAGCTTAACATTTAAACAGTTTTTGTTTAAATGTTTTGCTTAATTTCAATTAACAAATTAAAATATATATATATTTTTGTTTAGGTTTTAGTAATTTTGTTATGTACATTTGGCATTAGTTTTTAATTTTTTTATTTTTAAAATTTGAAATTTTAATTTATTTTCAGTTATTAATTTTTGCAACTAAACTTAACATTTAAAATTTTTTGTTAAGTTTGAATTTTTATTTTATATTTTATTTCATTTCAATTTTAACAATTTAAAAAATATGTATTTTTGTTTAAGTTTTAGTAATTTTGTTATGTGCATTTGACACATTAGCTTTTCTTTTTTTTACATTTTTAAAATGTTTGAATTTTAAAAAAAGTTTACATTTAAAATTTTATTTCAGTTTATAATTATTTCATTTCAGCTTAATTCAATTAACAATTTAAAAAAACTGTTTTAGAATTATTTTCACAACAACAACAACACTGGTAGAAAGTTGTGCACAATTAAGCATGATTCATAGACAGTAAGAGTTACAAACGATAATTAATAATCTTTACAGATGAATGAACAGGTCAGTAATGTTAACTGACCCATGCATATGTGCATTCAGCAGACAGCCAATGGTTTCTCTCCCGTGACGTTCATGCCCTGCTAAATTCAGGCAGCATTCCATGGCGCAAATAGCCAGAGTGTTGGTGAACAGCTGCAGTGGTGAGGTAGATCCATGTAACCTCTGCTAACCCCTCACACTCATGTACACACACACACTTCCACGACTATATTTAACCCTAATGGAGACAACGGCACACTGGACATCTGTTGAACGCCAGCAGCTCTTTCACTGCGTTGTTGAATGGCTCATCCCTATCTAATGTGAAAATGGACACTCGTAGACACTCACAGACACACAGCTAGAGGGAACGGCGAGGGGTCTGTGCCTTTATAGGGACACATTGGCAGTAGGTATTATCAGCTCCGAAGTCTCAGTAGAAATGTACTTTAGGGTTCTAGCTGTATGCTGTGCTGGTTAATAACTAAAAATTACAGTTTTAATTTAAAAAGTAAGTTAATTTAATTAGATTTTTGATTTTTTTTTTAATAATTCTATTTATTAAAATGTATGTAATATTTTATAAAAAAATTGTATTTTAAAAATAGTTTTTATTATTTTTTTATTTTATTTTCATTTAAAACATTTTACAAATATTTTTATTTGATTTGTATAAACTATATACATTTTTTATTTAAATTTTATTTCAATCAGTCATTTTTGCGTTTAAGCTTAACATTTTAACATTTTTTGTTAAGTTTAAAATGTTTCATTTTATATTTTTAATTAATTTCAGCTTAATTTCAATTAACAATTTAAAAGAATATATTTTAATTTTAGTAATTTTATTATGTGCGTCTGACACATTTATTAGCTTTTGTTTTTTTTTAATGTTTACATTGTTTATTTAAATTTAATTTCAGTTAGTAATTTTTGTAATTAAGCTTAACATTTAAAAACAAATTAAGTTTAAACTGTTTTTATATTTTTATTTCATTTCATCGTAATTTCGATTAACAGTTTAAAAGAATATATTTTAGTTTACGTTTTAGTAATTTTATTATGTGTATTTGACACATTTATTAGCTTTTGACTGTTTTAATTTTTAAAATGTTTACATTTTTATTAAAATTTTAATTCATTTAGTCATTTTTGTAATTAAGCTTAATATTTAAAAAATATGTTTAAACTTTCATTTTATATTTTTATTTAATTTCAGCTTAATTTCAATTAACAATTATTATATTTTATTATTATATATTATAAATATATTTTAGTTTAAGTTTTAGTAATTTTATTATGTGCATTTGACACATTTATTAGCTTTTGATCTTGTTGTTGAATAAATTAATTTATATAATAAATTCATTTATATTGTTGTTGAATAAATTTCATTTATTCATTTATTAGCTTTTGATTTTTTTGTTTTACATTTTTATTTACATTTTATTTCATTTAGTAACGTTTGTAAATAAGCTTAATATTAAAACATTATACATTTGTTTATTAATTCTTAATATAAAAAAATCATTTGATATTTTTATTTCATTTCAGCTTAATTTCAATCAACAAATTAAATTTAAAAATTTTTATTTTATAATGTTTATTTTATTTTATTATTTTATTTTATTTCTTTTTATTTAAATGAGAGTCATCTAAGAATCTAATAAGGCTAGAATAAGACCAACTGTAATATATTCGCTCTTAGACAGGTAGAGGAAACCTTTTCAAATTCTGACCATGTGATGGTTTCCAACATCATTCACAAAAATAAATAAATAAATAAATAAATACATACATACATAAATGGATTAATTATACTGAGCAATATCTTTTGTTTTCTGAGTGTACACAGTGTTCCTTTATAATGGTTATTCTGCAACAGGTCATCAGTACAGTTCTTCATGGAGCTCTTGGAAGTAGTGGGCGGGGCCACTGAAGGGTCTCGTCGGCTGCCATTGGATAACCCCCTCAGAAGGCGGGACCTAAACAACCCCCACTACTCATCCATACAGCCTTCACCAGTTCACTTCATTTCTCAAAGCAGTGAGAAACTCGCTTTGTCTCTATTGTGATCCAAGCACACGAGGAGAAGACCTACAGGAACATAAAGCAGCCGAAACACTGGAAACTTAAAGCAAAAACACTATAGTCGTGAGGATCTTTGAATCCACAAGCTCATTGACCGGTAAGTAATACATGCTTATGGGGAAAGTGTGATCTGTTAGTCTTTTAAGTACTTTTAAGAGATGCATAATTCATAGGATCAGAAAACGCAAATTACTGAAAGAAAATACTTAATTGGTGTGGGAAAAGGACTCGATGTGAATATGCAACATTTTTGATTCCCTTTGTGATGGTCCCAGTGAGCTGGACCGTATTAAATATATATGTAAAGCATATCTATACATTTTTTATTTACTTTGTTTGGGAGTCAGTGACGTCACCTGCATTTTTGTCTAGATATGTTACTCAGATAAAAATTCAGTTAATACAGGCAATGCATTGATTACACTTTTCTATCCTGAACATGCTTTCAGTTTCTGAATTGAATTTTTTTTTGTTATTTATTTATTTTTTAAATATATTTTTTCGTGGCTTAAGACTCTTAATTAAACAGGTCCTTAATTAAAAACTGAGATAAATAAATGTTAATAGTTTGGCAATAATATTCATTGATAATGATGTTAATGTAAGTGGACAATTATTAACTATTGAGGTTTTTTTGGTTAATTTTTTGAAGTAATTTGATGTATTTCTATCTTCATTGCATTATATTAATAGTAAAGTGCATGCTGTTGTCCTCAGGGACCATGAAGCGGCTAAACAAATCATTAGAAGATTAATTATCTGTTTCAGGACTGACAACAGAACTAATTATTAAGGGCTGTTTTATTAATTAAGTGTTAAACTGCGATGCATAAAGCTGCAAAAGCAGCCTATTTTCCAGCACTTGATTGCATTTTATATTTTATATTCCATATCTTCTCTCCTCTTGTTATTTTAACAGGATCAGTTACCACATGGTGTATCTTTTAGCTTCCTTTCCAAATGGGGTTTGGCTTCTAACTGAGTTTAGGAGAGCGTACTTGGGTTTGAGTTCAACTAATATATCTCTTATGTATATCTGAATTCTTTATTCTTGTGGCAGTGGATTGAATATTGGCATGCCAGATGGCCTATGAACAAGTCAGCTTTGAATCTCTGGGTTCTCTGGACCTTCTGGTCAGTAGACAGGGAACGAGAGGTCAGAGGTCATGGAGAATATGGGAAATCAGGGGAAGGAACTATAAAACTTAAAAAAAAAAAAAGAAAAGTGATTTTTAGATATGTCCTAATCTTAGTTTGCTGAGGAATTACTCAAGTCGACTAAAACTCTGGCACAAAAGTCAAATTTTGGGTCATGTTTTACTGGATGGGGCAATGCAGCATGACGCACTTTGAATGTAAATGGACGGTAACGATCAACCGATAGCCAATATGCAAAGAGGTGTGACTGTTTGATGAGCCAAACATCCGTTTTTTTAGTGAACTTCATTGGGAAACCTTTACCATCAATGACCGTGAGTAAACAAGAATATCCCAGATTTTTCTACAGACAAATGCGTTGCATCAACTAAACGTGCCTGGCCAATCGTATCCCTTCTCAAACTTTGTCCTGGATGTAAACATTTGCATTCAGTGAAGGCAGAGCTTCAGGGCTGGTGCTGACAGAGAAGGTCACCGACCTCATGTCCAAGGCCAGCGGTTAGCATACGATTTCGCAGGATGACAGTCATGTCTGGTTTGAGCGAGGTCTTGGAGTTCTTTAGATTGCTATTATTCTCAGTAAACTTGAGATTGACTTTGCCATGTAATATTTATGTTTCTGAGTCACAAAACTGATCACGTGTGAAAAATGTTTATTTTTATCATCATTCGATACTTGTGGTATAGCTCCCACCATATAGACATTTACTTTCAAAATGTGTAAATGTGGATTTAATGAGGAAAAAAACTGTGTTTTGGCAAATTGGAGGCTAATTTGTATGAATTTATTTTTTCATATGACTGCTTACGTCCCATTGATGGATACGTTCAAGAGTGGATATTCATGTTTATGTTTTTTCTAGGGCTGGCAAACGATTAATCGCGATTAAATAAAAAAGTTTGAGTTCGTCTAATATTTGTGTGTGTACTGTGTGTAATTATTATGTATATATAAATACACACAAATTAATGTATATATTTAAGAGAAATATGTTATGTACAAAATATTTTTATTTAGATATGATATAAATCCTATAAAAAAATATAAGTACATACACTTGTAAATATTTCTTAAATATATATATATATATATATATGAATGTTCTTGTATTTATATATGCATAATAATAATAAAACTTTTATTTTGTATGCAATTAATCGTTTGCCAGCCCCAATTTTTTCTAAAAATTGCGTGTTTGCATATCAAAGTCATTGTATAAATTCATGCAAAATTCAAAACCTTGTAAAAGAGTCACATTTTCATATCAGATTGGGCTGGAAAAAAATATTGTGAACCTATAATTATTAGGAATTCATTGGGTTGTGAGAAGTTCTGTAAATTGAATCGTTAAATGTGTTCTGTCGAATTTGTGCATTTTGTACATGCAACTTAAATCACTGATGTGCATTCAACTTGTAAATCGATCTATTAAATATTTGCGCAACTGCACAATTACAATAAAACAATTAAATTAACAGAGTCAAAAAGCATGAAGACACCTGAAGTGCATTATTTATTCATCATTTTGTAGATTGTAAATTTTTGTAAAATGTATTATTTATTTGACTCATAAATACAATCTGCCTAAAAGGATGGATAGATAGATAGATGTTTTGATTAACACTTTACATAGTGCGTGGAAAAGTATTAAAACCCCAAAAGCAGAATTTTAAACCTTCATTTAAATTACATAACTATTAAAACCAAATATAATACAAGCAGAGTAAGAACGTCACTGATTTTTATCAGTAAAATAAGCCTCAGCTGGCAGTCTGATAAGGAGCAATCATTGCACAGTGCAGGTCCTCCTGACCGGTCAAACATGCTATTTTGGAATAAATACTGTGGCATTTGCATATGGTATTATGCAGTATCATAGTAATACCACCACCGTATTAATTTGTAAGGGGTGTAGTTACTAAATGCCTCGTATGGTTAACTCCAGGACTAGTAGGACTTTGTTTGAAGAGCGCTGGATGTGAAAGTGTTGAACCCCAGTTTACCCTTTGAAGCCTCCGGGGCTTTAATGTAAAACGGTGGGCAGGTGGCCTTTTGATGCTCAGACTGAACTTCGGACTTGCTCATAAAGAGAAGAATGAATGTTTGCTGTCTGCTTTCGTAGATGTGCTACACTGCAAATGTGACACAGATTGCTTTTTTATTATGTTTTGAACGAAGCAATAGATGTGATTTTGTTGCGACTTTAAAAGAGCAATATTGTGATGTGTGAAACATTCTTTCTTGAATACTACGTCCAATTTAAAGGTGCAGACGCCCTCATTTATTAATTGGAAGCTGGCGGAAGGAGGCATTTAGTCTCATGGTGTCAATTATACGTGTTTCACTGTTTGCCAAACAGTTCAACCTGCCTAATTAATAGCTCCCTTGTGCGAGCATGAATTTAATTGACATTATCCCTGTGTCTTTTGAATGATTTTCTATACTCATCAGCATGGTCAAATCAGATTCAATCATGTGATGTCACTGTCTGCAGATGTTGACAGCCACAATCGTTACCCAACCATACACAACCAGTTAAGCATTTTAAGTGGGTAAAGCCTGTTATCTCCCTCCTGCATGCACACACACTTAAGGTGACTGTCAATCATCCGTGGGAACCAGATGTGGAAGTTGTGTGGTCGGACCAAGTCAGAGAACTTGAGACAAGATGAAATGATGTGAAATAACTGTCTGTGAAATGTATATGCCTGTAAAATATACATGCCTCACAGCAGTATTTTATTTCTCAGTAGTGTTCCTGGGTAGTAATGTGACATTTTTTTCAATATCATGAATTGAAATATTTTTTCCCCCACTGCTCCATGCAAGTATGTAGTGTAATATATGATTTGTATATATTATTTATATATTTTATTACATAAAATGGAATTATTATATATTATATAAAAATATATATTTTTAAAATGTGATATTTCATAAGTCATTTATATGTAAATCATATTATATAATCACATGTAAATATAAAATATAAAATAAAATATAATATAAAAATCTAAAACAGCATATGTGTATATATATATATATATATATTGTGTATTTAAAATGTGTATGCATATATTTTTAAAAATGCTTTCTTTCTAAAATGTGATACTTTAGATTTTTAGATATTTATATATAAATATACATTTTTTTACTATATTATATAGATTTGTATATATAAAATCAATTCATATATATGTAAATAATATTATATAATCATATATAATGTTTATATATGTAAATTCTATAATCTGCAAATGTAAAATATCATATATATATATGTGCATATGTATCATTTTTTTTTATATATATATATATATATATATATATATTAGTTTTTTATATATATATATATATATAATTTTTTTTTTTTTTTAGATATTTAGTTTTAGTTTTAGCTGTTTAGTAACATACCCACATCCACACCCATATGTATACTGTAAATGTTTATAAAAAAATACAAAATAAATAAATGTATAGGGTATATATTTAATAATACATATATTAAGATAATATACAACTGTTACATTTTGTATATTTTATTACATAAATAAATAAATAAATAAATAAATAAATAAATATATGACCACACTTGTACTGACCAGTGAAACATTAATTAAAAAGAATATATGAAACATTTTTATTTATAGTTATATGAAAATACATTCGCTTTCATCCCTTTTCGTTAATTCCAGAAAACTCAAAAAATCATGATTCTTATGGGACCGTGTTCAACCATAAAATGCTTTTTGATGAGTCATATTTGCTCTGCCCTCAATAGGAAACATCTAAACATGGTCTGTTTTGCATGTGTAAAGCACCAGCCATACCACACTAACAGGCATGGGCTTCAAGAGGCAAATGTGCCAACCAATCACAGCGTCGGTTGTGTTCTCTCTGCTGTTGGCATCAAGAGCTGAGATGTTTTGAAGCAACATGGAACGAACTGGCCAGGATAGGCTTCCACCTTATAAATAAAGATGCAGACCCATAACATTTGCACAGGTGGTGTGGAAAAAGCCTGTAACTACAGGAATAAATCATAATAAAGTCAGTTTATAATGTAATCCGTTCCTCCTTGACTCCAGCTCCCTCATAAAATAGATTCAAAGAGACTTTACAAGGGTCATTGATTGTAAAAAAAAGACTTAAAATTCCATCTTGTTTCTTGACTGTAGTTTGAGCTGTTGGTCAGTGTGACGTCTGTATAATTGTGAACGTAGATAAGGCAGAACATTGTTGAATGGTCATCAAGGACGGTGCATTGTGTGAAACAGCTGCGAGGGATGATAAACATGAAGAACAGCGTGACAGGTCTTCTTAATACTGAGCTTTACAGTTAAGTTATCATGTTTCGCTCATCTCAAGAGTAGTTAGGATACATTAACGCTATGATTGCCTTCATGCCACTATACTACTGCATGTTGCTAATCATTATTATTATAATGTGCTCTACCATCTACTGACCTTGCTGCGTCTGCGGAAAGACTAGCTGACCTGTATTCCACCCTAAAGTGCCTCACAGAGTTGCTAAATTTATCAGCTCAAATAGACATCTTTAATGACCTTGGCCGCAACCGCAACTGGTCACCTCGACATTTAACAGCGTTAGGGCTGCCAGAAACGTGTGTCGCAGGCCGTCTCGGGACTCCATGACTTTCATAACCTCACATGTCATCGTCATGTGAAATTCAAGCTCCTGTCAGAATTCAAAGCTCTTCTGGACCCCAATAAGGAGCTGCTGTTGTAATGCCTGATCAAAAGCTTGTCATATTATCCTATTGATGCTGATCATTCAAATACAGGCATAATTGAATAATACCTTAATGAGGATAAAATGCACATTCAGTTGGTCACTATTGCTCAGTGAACCCTGACAGGATAATTGGGGGTTTATTTGGAAGGGTTTGTTTTGGGATAAAGCCTGTCTGAATGTGCATTATGTCCTACTTTTATTTATTTTTTTCAGTTTTGATGCTGAACAGCAAAAACAAACCCCGCACACTACCAAAATGCAAAAAGTATCAAAAAAGTTTATTTATGATGTTTCAGTCACATTTTAAAAAAGACATTGTGACCTATTTTTTTAAATGTGGTTGAGTTTGTAATGATATTTTTGAAGATACCTGATGAAGGTGCATTTTGGTAGTGTGTGGGATTTGTTTTTGCTGTTCAGTTTTGACCTTTTTGGTATTTGATTCTTACGCACCTACCGATTGCCGTCAGGTGTGCGGAGTTTAATTGTTAACTGACTTCTGTTTTGATGCTAAAATAATAAGAACGTTCGTAAGAAACTTAAACAGGAAATGTATGTCCTGGAAAGATTTTTTAATATATAAAAAAAATGTCTAAAAAAGTTGTTTATTTGATAAAAAAAAATACTGTAAAAATGTGAAATATTTTTACAATTTAAAATAGCTATTTTTTATTTTAATATATATTTGAAATTTTAATTTATTCTTGTGATGCAAAGCTGAATTTTCAGCTAATATTCTAATATAAATTATTCTAATATGCTGATTTGATGCTTGAGAAACATTTCTTATTGTCAGTAATCACGTAAATCACCGTCATATGATTACTAATCATTTTTAAAATGTTTCCACTCTGCTGTGGCTCATTATGTTGCTAATAGTTAAAAATTTTAATAGCGTCTGAATATAATCTCAAGTCTGGATCAGTCTAATTTCTAAATGGACTGGAGTCGAGACTTCCCTCAATTATCAGGCCGTAAACGAACACACTTGTACAGTTCTTCACGAGAGCTTCTGGTTTCCCTCGCAGACGGTTGTTGTTGTGAGCGGTCTGTGTTAAATATATCATGACAGCTGGGCGTCTCAATGGCCCAACTGTTTTACACATTCTCCTGCTGCTTCCAGAGTTCAGTGGACTAAAATCCTCAATCATAAAATAAACAGTAATGTTGTTAATGTTATCCTCCATCTTTCCAGGCAATGCAAAGAGACTCTTCGCTGAAGAGCGAGAACATCTGCTGGCCTAAAATGACACCCTGGTGAGCCGTGGCTCATTGTTGTCATTGTAAACTGAAGGCTTAATAGCGTGCATAAATGGAAATTGGGGCTCAGGGGAAACTGGCAAAAGGCCAGTTACTAATTTCGCTGAATAATCCTGGTGAATTTTTAGTTGACATTTCTTTAGGTGAGGTCCTTAAATGTACAGGTTTGAGTCTAGTGGTAGAGAATGGGCTGATTTGAGATGATTTCTTGATTGAATTTGTGCATTACTGACAGGTGCAGCACAATGCAATGTTTTGAGGATAAATCAGAAATTAATTCGCAATACCATGTTTTTTTTTTTTTTTTTAACATATACTGTAGTATTCTTTGAAAGTAAAGAAAAGCACATATCGTGTTAGTTTAATATTATGTGTTCACTGTTATAATCATATTTTATCATATTTTTAAATCATATTTTTTTACATTTTAATTTTTACTTATTTTTATATTTTCAAGTTATATTTTAGTTTAATTGGTTTAATGAATTCATTTTTTTTATGTCAGTTTTAGTCATTTTAGTACTTTAACTCAAACATTTTTTATTTCACTTATTTGCCAGTTTTTTTTTTTTTTTTTTACATTACAGTTTTTCATCTGATAGGTATTTTCATTTCATTCATATTTCATTGCGTTTATTTATTTATTTATTTATTTTTCAGCTTTATTTCAATTAGTGGAATTATTATGTTTAATAGTTTCAGTCAGCGTTATTATAGGTAACTAAAACTATAAAAAGCCCTTTTGTCACTTAAATTGTAACTGAAATTAAATATAAAAAAAACTTTAAACTTATCTTATTTTACCTAGTTTTAGAAATAAAATTTCTAAAAATTAAAATTAAAATATATAAATGAAAACTAATTCTAAATATGAATAAAAACAATAATAGTATCTTAATGTTACTAAAATAATACTTGTTTTAGTTGTCAAATTGTGTTGTATCCAAAATAAAAGTTTGTTTACATAATATATATGTGCGTAATATAATATATATGTATATATATATATATATATATATATATATATATATATATATATATAATTAATGCATGTAGTTAATATATTTATATAGTTAATTTTTTTTTAATTATTTAAAATCTTTTTCAGCAACTTGCTATCAGATACGTTGGATATCGACTACTTCCACCATGGAACCTGCCAGATCAGAGATGAGTATCCTGCCCAATGGGAAAGGTCATGACCTAGGAGAGGAAATGTGCATGCCGATGAAGACTATGATGGAGGAAGAACAGTAAGCACTTTTGTGTCACTTTAATTGCTGTAAAAACTTTAATGTCAGTTAAGTTCCTTGCATGTTTGTCCACATAATGGGAAGTGTTTGCTTTCTCATGTATCACTGCTTGAAGAACCAGGCCACTTTAAACAGTGGTTCTCATTTGGTTTTGCGTCATGCGTTCTTACCATTGTGTTTTCCCTGCAACCCATTTGAACCTCTGTCATTTTCATTGTGTCTCTGTGCTCCTGTACTGAGGTCTATCAATACAAACTTTCTTTGTAACCTACTTTTGTATACTCAAATCACTTTTATCTTCTGGCATGGTGTGTTGACTTGTCTAAGTGCATGTTTACCCTCTTTTCCACTCCTGCTCGATGATGGACCTTCTCACACTCTCTGTCAACCCTCAGAAACGGTACCCAGCAACGCAGGTACGTCAATAACAGAAAACAAATTACTTCTACAGACGCAGTTAGGGCAAATTAATTGATGCAGCTCGCAAGATCGTTGTCAATTAAAGGTCGACTGTTGTCCATCCTACAGGTTTGATGATCCTGACAGCACACTGGCTGAGAACATTGAGTTCCTGCCCAACGGCGAGGGCAAGAAGCCACGTTTCACTGATGTAAGTATGTGCAGCATTTACGGTGAACTTTCAACCGATATAGCACATCACAAATAGAAACTGAATGAGATTTGAGTGTGTTGATGTTAGCTGGTTAGCTGTTGAAGCAGTACCTGTCATTTTTGTCTGTTTTAGTTGCTCATCAATTTCATTTCCTCTCTTAGTTTGAGGGGAAGACGTCTTTTGGCATGTCAGTCTTCAATTTGGGCAATGCCATTATGGGCAGTGGGATTTTGGGATTGGCCTACGCAATGGCCAATACTGGCATACTGCTTTTCTTGTAAGTCAAATCCCTTCATTACCCTCTTAATGACAGATTGCTGGAAAAGTGATCGGTGGTTGTATGTTTGTTCTGATGTGAAGCATCACTGAATCCTCTCATAGTCATGCAAATGAACCTGTCACGTCCAGCCCTCAATGAATCAGCGTTTTCACTTCATCTGAATGTCAAGCATTTGGCAGACCATTGGCTGTCTAATTGCCATGGTAATTAAAGTATTGTTTTACATGTGTTATTTTTCCTAACATGCTCTTGAGTAATTGAGTGTTCCCCTTTTGGAGGCTGTTAATGTTGATGGGTGTATCAGAAAGGGTTTTCTATGGAAAAGATCCGGCCCGTTGTGTTGTATTTAATGGCACGTAAACCACCATTTGGCCTTTTCTGAAAACATCAGCCAGTGTTTCAGGGGTTTTCAGAGTACTGCAAATGAAAAATAATGACAAACTCATGAAATTATGCATGTCAGGGAAATTATTTAGATGGTTAAATTAAATTATTGTGTTTTATCAGTCTGGTTTTTAAAGTGGTATAAAGGAAGGGATAATGTACTGGTCATTTATTATATTAATTTAGCAACAGTAAATACATATTTGTGTATATACTATATAATATAAAATAAATAGTTGTAATATATTTGCATATTATATTATTAATATATTTACATTAATATATTTATTAATTTGTATTATATTTACATTTGTGTATATCTGTTTATGTAACATATACACACAATTCTATATATTTAAAATATTTTTTTCAAAATATACAAGGTATAAATATTTAACTTGTTTAATTTATTTTTATGAATGTATTTAATTAATATTTAAGAAAGTGTTTTTTTTTATATATATATATATATATATATATATATAATTATAATATTATAATATTTATTTATTATAATAAAGAAAAAAAAAATATATATATATTTATTTATTTATTATTATTTTTTTTTATATATTTATAATGGTTTTCTATTTTAATATTTGTTTAAATATATCTAATATATTTTTGAAGTATTTCTAAAATGTGACCCTGGACCACAAAACCAGTCACAAGTCATAATGTGAAATCTGAATAAATAAGCTTTCCACTGATGTATGGTTTGTTATGATAGGACAATATTTGGCAAATATTGGGGCAAAAAAATCTAAATATTGAGAAAATCCCCCAAAGAAGTTGTCCAAATGGTTTTTCACAATGCATATTGCTAATCAAAAATTAAGTTTTGATATATTTACGGTAGGAAATTTACAAAATATCTTCATGGAACATGATCTTACTTAATATCCTAATGATTTTTGGTATAAAATAATAATTGTGACCCATACAATATACTGTTGGCTATTGCTACAAATATACTCATTCTATTTAAGACTGGTTTTGTGATTACTATCAATGTTGGAAACAGTTATGCTGCTTAATATTTTTTTTGCATCTTGTAATACTTTTTTCAGTATCCTCTGATGAATAAAAAGTTAAAAAGAACAGCATTTATTTAAAATAGAAATCCTTTGTTACAATATAAACTACTGTTCAAAGGTTTGGGGTCAGTTTTTTTTTTTTTTTTTTTTTTTTTTTTTGGGAAGAAATTAATATTTTCAGTTAATGGCTTTTATTCAGCAAGGATGTGCTAAACTTTAGTGTGACAGCAAAGACTTACATTAAATCTAAAAAGCATTTTTAAATTTTTCTTAAAATTATTTTTGTTAATATTAAATTAATATAAATTGTGTGTGTGTGTGTGTATATATATATATATATATATATTTTTTTTTTTTTTTTAACTATATTAAGTGTTTATGTAATGACATGCATTCGTGTGACCTGCCATTTACTCTTGATTTCCCTCCTTCCTAAAATTTTCCACTAGTTAGCTCCACCCCTCTCATCTATCCACGGCCCCAGAAAGGCCATGACCTTCCAAACACATCCCTCTTATTAGGAACCCCCCGCCCCCATCCAAATATAGTTGTCAAATTTGGTTTCTCTCACGGCCTGCGTTGGTTTCACTGGGGGAGGAGAGCGAGAGACGTCTGAGGCGTCCGTAGCTCCAGTCAGGTTACAGGGAACTGAATACTACTGATCAAATTACCCACCAGGCCAAGACAGCTTCCTCCAAAGATAGTCTTATTTCCAGGTATATAACAAGAAATTCATCAACCTCAATTTGGCGTAAACTTCATGCTTCCCTCCCATGAGGCAGTTAAGGAAGTCCAGTGTTTTTACAATGGCTGTTTCAAATGTTTACTTTCATATGAAGCATGCAATATAGAAAAATAATATTTTCTAGTGATTCATGAGTGAATCTAACAAAACCAGACAAGAAGATGCCCTGGTAATATTTAGTAAAAAATATCACAATGCATTGTTTTTCTCTTTTAAAAATCAGGGTTATTATAATGAACTAAAACTAAAATTATAACTGTAAAAAATGTTTTGGTTGCATGAAATTAAATAAACGTTAACTGCAATAAAATAAAATATTTAAAAGGTTTTATTGCATGTAGCTGCCAAGGCAAAATTTGTCATTTGAATTTAACTGATGTACTGAAATAACTAAAACTTGTTATTTTACTGGTACTTGATGTACTAAAATAACTCAAACTAAAATAAAATTAATAAATATTATTAAAAAAAACTAAAACTAAAATGACAAAAACAAAAGTACTAAAACTTTAATTCAAATGAAAATGGAAAAACCTGATTTTATGTATTAATAAAACTATATCAGCCTGACACTAAAATAACTAAAAAAAGTTTTCTTATTTTTTATTAATTTATTTTCTGTTCAGTTTTGGAGTACAATGTGACCTGGACTTAGCTGAAAATAGTCTGAATGTCCTTTTGCACAAGCTTTTTTAATAAGAATACTAATGTTTATGATGCCACTTATAGTAGCTTGTGTATATACCGTAATAAAGACACATTTGTGTTTAATGGTCAAATAAATGCATCACAACAAAAATAACCAGTGCACACTGGATGTGTGGAATACAAAGCACAGTTGTTGAGATGACTTCCTCTTGCATACTGAATTGGTAGGCAGCTGTTGAAGTCAATAGTCCATGAGAACATCTGAATAGAGTCGTTTCAGAGCTCATTTCATGCCCATTGTTAATTACTTGCCATTTATCAGGTAGTTGTCATCCAAACAGACTTGCAATTCACTAAATTCAAGGACAGTTTGCCTCCTGGGGTGAAGCGTCTTCCTGAAAGTACACTAATCGCTTTCCACCATAGTGTAGATAACGCTTTTATCAGATTTGCCTTTCTCAAAGTTGGCAAACCCAGATTTTCCATTGCACATCTAAAAGAAAAGAGCAGGATGAATTGGTAAAGTTGGTTGTTGGTGTGTTTGATTACTGGGTTTCACAGAATAGCTTATCAGCACATACTTTTTTGGTTCCAATACAAACAATGCTGCTTTCCCAAGATTCATTTAAAAGTAAATCTTACTCAACAACTTTAATACATATACATGTAATGCAGTTGGAACTCTGTCTATAGACTATAGGTCTGCTAAATGTCTTTTCGGTAAGTAGAAAGTAGTACAGAAGCCTCCAAAAGAAGATCTTCCATGCTTCCTTTTGCAAGGTGTAGATGGTGTTGTACAGATGTGGAGTAGTTGTGATGGTTGTATTTTGTCTTCAGGTTTCTCCTCACAGCTGTCGCTGGTCTCTCCTGCTACTCTATTCACCTCCTGCTGAAGTCCTCTGGTGTTGTGGGTAAGATGAGGCATTTTCTCAATCAGTGTGTTGTATAATCACATTAAAGTTAACACACATTTTCTGAATTAACTGCCTTTTTATTGTAATTTGAACAGAAATTCCCTGAAATATGACTATAATGGTTAAATATAGTGAGGAAAAACTGGTCGAAGGAATTTTACTGTAATACACTGAATCAGATCAGGCCAGTTAATCCAAAAAATTGGCATTCATTTGAGGTTACCACTATTAGCTAAGAATGAAATATATAATATAGGTAAATTCATTGATTAATTGACCTGTCCAATTTTATCTAGTACTAGTTTACATGTTAAAACTCCTTTCTCCAGTGTTACTGATTTTTCTCCACTATAATTACATATTACTTTTCTAAAATAAATAAATATTCGGTAAATAATAATTTATTTATTTAATATTTATTTATTTAAATTATTTAATAAAAGTAATATTTAATATACTTCTACATTTGTATTTTTAAATTTATTTTTTACTTAAAAATGTTATTTTTTTTACTTAATTTAATTAAGTAAATATAATAAAGAGTTTTTTATGATTACTGATGCTGTTTTAAACATTTTTAGTGACATATCTTGTAACGCGGTTGATGGCGTTGGTTGTGTACTGTTGCGATGGCATTTCCTTTCCTGAAAACATAATTCAGCTTCCATTTTTAGGGCTTACTGATTTTCCATGCTAAGCTGCTGTGACTGCAGGCAAAGATAATCATAACGAGAGATATGGTGTTTTGTGGAAACTTGGCTCTGGTGGTGAGATTTGTCTCCCTTTTCATGTTTTACTGACGTTCGTTTCCAGGAATCAGATCTTATGAACAGCTGGGATTCAGGGCCTTCGGAATGACAGGGAAGATGGCAGCCGGAATCGCAATCACTCTTCAAAACATTGGAGGTAAAGAAGATCTGACAGTAATATTAGCTCAAACTGACTGTTTCTTGATTCATAATTTTTTGTGCCTGTTTGGATGAATCTCTTGACACATTTCCATGCCTTTTTTTTCCTAAATAATTTTTAGATATAATAATAATAATAATGAATAATTTTCAGAACTTTTTTTTTTATTTATGTTTTTGGTAACACAATTTTAAGGTGTCCCTGTTACACGTGTTACATGTACTTACTATTATAATAACAATACATCATGCATAATTACATGCAAGTGACCCCAAGCCAAACCCTAATCAAATAGTAAGTACATGTAGTTAATTAATATTATTCAGTGCTTAAAAGTATAATTACACTGTAAGAAGGATACCTTAAAAAAAGTGTAACCATGTTTTTTATATTTGCTAATGAAAATACACACAAAATTATTACTACATATATATGCATTAAAATAAGTAAATAAATAAAATTTTTTCCAAAATTTTCCAAAAGCAAAATATATTTACTATTTTTTTTAGGGGGAGACACTGCAGGCAAAAACACTGTTTTTTCATGCACCTGTCAAGTTTGTTTTTTCAGACTAGTGAAAAGAAAACATCCATGTTTCTTTTATAGCACTTTATGTATTTGTGTCAGTAGATTTCAATTACAATACATATAAAGCCCATTTTCTCAAAATGAGTTTTTCTCCTACAGTGAGCCATAAATCTCCACTTCAGTAGCACTTACACACACCATACTTTACATTTTTATTCCTGTCTATGTCCTGAATGTTTTCACAGAGGGATTTGTTCATATGTAATTTGCTTGATTATATACAACATTTTATTCCGCCCCCAAAATTGGGAAAATATATTGTTTTCCGTCTGTTCTACTGTTTTCATTACTGTCTTTTTTTTTTTTTTTTTTTTTTTAAATCTTATTAAATAATGCCTCATTTGCATATTTAAACCTGACATTTTACAAAACGTGTTATAATTGTTTGCAATTATCAATGTAATCAATCTTTTAGTTAATGTTTTTACCCTATTCACCTCCAGTGTCTTGCCTTAATTTAAAGCAATTTTTTAAAGACTTTACGTTTTATAGATATGTTCCAACAGAGTGCAGCAAGCAAAATCAGCATAAAATGATGGTATATACTTTTGATTGTGTTTCTTCTAATTTACTCATTTTTGTCTTTCCTATAGCCATGTCCAGTTACTTATACATCATAAAGTCAGAGTTTCCACTGGTCCTGCAGGCGTTTTTGAAAGCAGATAACAATTCAGAGTAAGTGCTTTAGAGTGTCAATGTAAAATGCTGAATGAATTGAGAAAATCTCGCCCTTCGCTCAACATGCCATTTTGCCAGTTAAATGTGAATGAATTGACGACTCATCGCTGACTCTTTATCTGCTAGTACAGACATGTGCTGTCATTATCAGCTGACGATGTCACCACTGAGGTCAAATACCTGTTGACCACCAGTACAAACACTCTAAAATCTCAACATGGCATTTTGGGAGGTGTGGTGGGGTCTGTGAACTGTGATTGGTCAGTTAATAAGAGAACGGCAGCTGATTGGCCGATACTATCTCATTCCCATCACACCTCTGTCCTTCTGCACTTGACAGCTGCTTTAAACAAGCGTATTGTCATGGTGACGTCAGTAGACACAACTCGTTTCTTATGCCTGAAAACGCCGGGTTACAATCTTTATTCAGCTGCTTGTGTTCTCAGGTTAGACCCTAGTTCAGCATGTTTTATCAAGTTTAAATATTGTGTGGAAAATAGACCCATCATAGTGTGTTTGTGAATGCAGTAACAAACTTCAAAATCAGTAGCAGTGAAAGTGTAGATGGGCAAGGTGATTTATTTATATGACGAATGTAATACTCACTCAGGCTTTGGTTCCTGAGACTTTTCAGTACTGTATTGAGTAGGTTAGCATATGTTGGAAATTGCGAAAAGATGGAGGCGTGTGCTTCAGTTTTAACATTATGCATTGGTTGAGAGCTTTTGTATAATTTCAGGACCAGGTGCAGCCTCAAGTGATGCTTATATACGCGCATTCACACACACACACTTACATTTAATGCTGGATTACAGTTCTAATATGGTTTTGTTTTCAAGATTTTACATTGCCAGCTCCTTATGCAATTCTAAAAATATTATATATAATCATTTTTTTTTCCATAGAAAATTAACATTCATATTTTTTAATTTATTAATAGTTATATACTAATGTATTAGTTTGTAGTATTATGAATTAGCTTTAATTTGTATATTTTCAATTTTCTTTTTTACTTTAGTTTAAGTTTGAGTAATTGTGTTATGTGCCTTTGTCATTTTTATTTTTTATTTTTTATATTTCTATATGGCTAAAAATGGCTTTTTTATTGTTTAGGATTTGTAAATTGTTTAGTAATGTAAGTTTTTTACTGATTTCCGTTAGTTTCAAAAGCAAACTGTTCTTTTAAGTACATTTAAGTAATATTTATATTTCTGCTTTATTTTAATATTTGAAAATTATTTTTTTTTACTCAAAAAAAAAAAAAAAAAAAAAAATATATATATACATATATAAATTTTAGCATCATTAGTCAAAGTCCCTTAGAAATCATTCTAATGCTGATTTTCTGTCAAGAAACATTTATTGTTGTTATTATTATCAATATTTAAAGCAGTGGAGTATTTTTTTTTTACAATAATAATAATAATAATAATAATAATAATACTAATAAATATTTTTGAGCAGCAAATCAGAATATTATAATGATTTCTAAAAGATCACGTGATGTAATGATGCTAAAAATTATTTGAAATCACAGGAATAAATTGTATTTTAAAATACATTCAAATAGAAAACAGTTCAAAACTGTACTTTTTTTTTTTGCTGTACTTTGGATCAAATAAATGGATCAAATAAATGCAGGCTTGGTGAGCAGAGGAGACTTCTTTAAAAAAACAACACAAATCTTACTGTTCACAAACGTTTGACTGGTATAATATTATAATATAATATAATATAATATAATATAATATAAATAATATAAATGCTATACATTTGCTTTTTCTGTACCAGTATATTGGAAAATACATCTATACTGTGTAATTGGATAATTAAAAAAATAATATGTCAGTGTTTCAATGTTGCAACACAATAGTCTGCATGTAAAAATCATATATATTACACCTACACATAGTCCATTTAATGTACTGCAGAGGAATCTTTGCAATGACAGCATATCTTTATCACTCATACATAATGTATGATGTTTCATTCCTCCGTATAGTAGTCTACATTTAGTCTACATCGGCACGCCAACCCTCCCCGTCAGTGTCTGAATACCAGGACAAGTGGGGAGATGCGAAGAGGGTCTGAAAATAGTGGCATCTCAAACAAGGCCTGGATCTACACACTGTGTAACACCTTGTGACTCTGTGTGTGTGCCCTCGTGTTCACAGTTTGGTGGATACTTGAGTCCAGGAGCGGGAACTGCGCCATGTTGCAGTCAGCTCTGGTCTATATTAGACGCTCTGTGTCGCTAGCGGCCACAGCAAACACAACATACTGTCTCATAAATCAGCAGAATTGCAGACTCAGGCTGGAATTGGATGGAGTTAGACAGGTTGATTCCGGAATAGTGTAGTGTGCTGCACAGACAGAGTAGCGGAAAAGGAGACCAGAAGATGAATTGACTGGATAAATGTGCATTTTTATAATTTGCTGGTTTATTTGTGACCCTGGACCACAAAACCAGTCATAAGGGTCAATTTTTTTGAAATTCAGATTTATACATCATCTGAAGGTTGAATAAATAAGCTTTCCATTGACGTATGGTTTGTTAGGATAAGACAGTATTTGTCCCAAGATACGACTATTTGAAAATCTGGAATCTGAGAGAGCAAAAAAAATCAAAATATTGAGAAAATCGCCAAATAAAGTTCTTAGCAATGCATATTACTAACCACAAATTAAGTTTTGATATATTTACGGTAGAAAATTTACAAAATGTCTTTATGGAACATGATCTTTACTTAATATCCTAATGATTTTTGCCATAAAAAAAAAAAAATCAATAATTTTGTCCCAAGCAGTGTATAGTTACGACCGTTTTTGCTTATTTAATTCATGCTTCATTTACAGTTCTTACTATAAGTTAACCAGATACGATAACCATATCTGGATATTATTGTACACTACTGTTCAAAAGTTTGAGGTTGGTAATATTTTTTTATGTTTTGGAAAGAAGACTATTATGCTCATCAAGGCTACATTTATTTGATTAAAAAAACCCCAGTAAAATCTGTAAAATTGTGAAATATTATTACTATTTAAAAGAACTGTTTTCCATTTGAATATATTTTAAAATGTATTTATTCCTTTGATGCAAAGCTGAATTTTCAGCATCATTACTCCAGTTGTCAGTGTCACATGATCTTTCAAAAAGTCATTCTAGTATTTGTTGCATCATCATTGATGTATGTTCAAAAGAACAGCTTTTATTTAAAATGACAATCTTTTTTAACATAACAAATGTCTTTAATGTCACTTTTGATCAATTTAAAGCATCTCTGATGAATACAAATATTAATTTCCTTTAAAAAAAAATCTCACTGACCTTTTGAACTGTAATGTCAGACATCAATTCTCTTTTTTACTTTAATAATGAGCAAATAATTATCTATAAAAAATATTTCTGTAATTTAAAATTGCCACATATAGTGGAAATTGCAAGTAATTATCAGACAAAGAGTCAGTGTGTATCTTTAATGTAACACATTTTTATACTTCTGGGTGAAAATTTAAACCACAACCACAGTGAATATTAACCACTATAATGGTGACAAGCATTTACAGTGTTATGCCACAGCTTGATGTTTTACAGTAATTTGTTGCGTTAAGCACATAAAAAAAAATCTGAGCTCACATCACAGTGAAAAATGTTAAAAAATGATTGCTGATAAATCTTAATCTTTCTATAGGGAATGGTATCTCAATGGAAACTACTTGGTGGTGCTTGTGTCTCTCTCTGTCATCCTGCCTTTGGCTCTAATGAAACAGTTGGGTGAGTCGATCATTTCTACTTCAGTCATCTCATCTCTCTCTGCACCTCTTAAAAGTGGGTTTCCATGTACGTTTGACCCAGTTAAATGGACTGTTCATATTACAGAGCATCAGTTCAAGCACTTTAAAAGCACATTCTGTTCTCGTATGAAGCTGTAAGCTAAACCAGTAGAGCAACAGTCCGTTTTAAACAACACAATTCTGTTTTTGTTGTTTGGATGTGTTTATAGTAATTGTATCAGGTTGACCTTGTCAGTATTTGTGTCTGGTAGACTCTGCCAGCACAGATTAGCTCCTGAGATGAGCGACAACCCATTGCGCTTTTCTTAGCGTGTGCATTTATAGTGCATGTACGCAGCATGTCGATTGACAATGACACCGTGACGCTGTATTGACGTGCTTTGCTATATTTACAATTTCAGGTTACCTTGGCTATGCCAGTGGTTTTTCACTCAGCTGCATGGTTTTCTTCCTCAGTGCAGTAAGTATTTGCCATCATCATCATCATCATCATCATCATCATTGCAATTAGTAAAGATATTATTAAAGTTAATATAAAATCAAAATTCAGTCATATTGAGCATGATTAATCAATGCATAGATTCCAAAGAAACAATACTGGTACCAAAAAATCACCTTTTTCCTGTCCCTGTATCTCATGCATATTTCAGAGAGGGTTGAATCACAGCTTCACATAACCGTTCGCCCGCACATTCCTCCCCAGAGGAAGCAATATACTGCGTGCATATTATATCATATCTACACACAGCAATGCTGACTCATAAAACACTCACTCAGACTGACTTCAAAAGAAGACGACTGAAGCTTTTAATTGGTTTTAATTGGTTGCACTCTCTCGGGATAATATGATGATGCCCTAACATTTGTCATGGTGTATTCGGCTCTTTGAAGAAGAATAATGTTTTTTTGTTTTTGCTATTTGACCTGCTGTTGGAGATAATTATTTTTATGTCTTTCGACAATTTAGCCGCCAAGACGCCTAGCCATTAGAGATGGGTTTAAATAAGAAATAAAATCACAATAACTGGATGACTTTGTTCAAATTCAAAACACAAGATCGAAGTTCCATAACTATAAACAGACATGTTGAAAAATTACCTTTTATTTATTTTATTTTATTTTATTTTATTTTTTTGCCATTTTGTTTTATTTTATTTTTTCCCCAATCAGCTTTGTTTGACAGCAGTCCGACAAGAAATGTAGCCATTAGAGGCTTGAATATGAAAAAAGAAATGCATGGTTGGCAAATAGTTTTTATTTTATTTTATTTTATTTTTCTCTCCCCATTTTTTTATTTTTTTTGCCATTTTGTTTTATTTTAATTTTTTCCCCAATCAGCGTTGTTTGACAGCATTTTATTTTTTGCTATTTTTTTCTCCCCCAATCAGCTTTGTTTGACAGCAATCCGACAAGAAATGTAGCCATTACAGGCTTGAATATGAAAAAAGAAATGCATGGTTGGCAAATAGTTATTTTGTTTTATTTTATTTTATTTTATTTTATTTTATTATTATTTTTTTTTTTTTTTTTTTTTTATTTTGCCATTTGTTTTATTTTAATTTTTTCCCCAATCAGCTTTGTTTGACAGCAATCCAACAAGAAATGTAGCCATTAGAGGCTTGAATATGAAAAAAGAAATGCATGGTTGGCAAATAGTTATTTTGTTTTATTTTATATTATTTTATTTTATTTTGTTTTATTTCGTTTTATTTCGTTTTGTTTTGTTTTGTTTTATTTTATTTTTTGCCATTTATTTTATTTACTTTTTTTCCCCAATCAGCTTTGTTTGACAGCAATCCGACAAGAGAAAATGTAGCCATTAGAGGCTTGAATATGAAAAAAGAAATGCATGGTTGGCAAATAATTTTTATTTGACCACCCTAGTAGTCTTTTTGTTGTTGATTTTCTGTATTTTCCATTTTAACTCCATCTTCTGTCCGTTTCTGTATTTTTAGGTCATCTATAAGAAGTTCCAGATCCTGTGCCCATTCGAGGAGTTTTCATCCAACAGCACGTTGGCACACACTCATTCAAACGTGACAGTGAACCACGAACACAGCTACCATAAAGGACATGCGATGTTGGATGACTCCCACTGCGGTCCGCAGATGTTCACCGTCAACACACATGTATTAAAGAATAACACATTTTTTGATTCTGCTTTTACATTCACAGAAAAAAAGAGTCAGTAACACTCTATAACAGCACTCTCTGTCCCACAGACCGCATACACCATCCCTATTCTGGCCTTTGCTTTTGTCTGCCACCCTGAGGTCCTGCCCATCTACACTGAGCTGCGCAAGTAAGTCGATGCATTAAAGCAGCACTGCCTCTGTAATCTGCGTTTTGTGCAAATAGGCTGAATAGGAATCTCATGCTTTTCTCCCTGCAGCCCAACTCAGAAAAAGATGCAGCACGTTTCCAACATTTCCATTCTGATCATGTACACTATGTACTTCCTTGCTGCTCTTTTTGGATACCTGACGTTCTACAGTAAGTTTAACACTTTTATGTTTGCTTAACTACCACACTGGATTTTGCATTTGGCCCAGGATTATGTTGCATGTCCAGCTTTGGTTGGCAAATAGTTAATTTTTAATCTCTTATCTGATAGGGGCTGTAAAAATAAATGCATATCAAAATTCATTTTACTCCATCTAGCTAGTTTTGAATGCAAGAACATGCCCTGTGTGTTTGCGGATTTCTTATTTTTATTTTTTTTTTTATTATTATTATTATTATGCATGCTTTCTTTGTTTAATTGTTTTCCCTGTTTTTTGGAAGCTTGCTTTAAAGGCACTTTATAAAATAGTTGTTGTTATTATTATTATTATTATTATTTTTCAATATTTGAATATTCACTAGAGATCATTCTGAAATATTCAAATCATAATGTGTTACTTAGCATGCATTGTAAGAGCTGCAAACTAAGTAGATGAATTGTCTAATTTTGTCCAGCAACTGTTGAGGCCGAGCTTCTGCACACATACAGCAGGATCGACCCCTACGACACTCTCATCCTCTGCGTGCGTTTGGCTGTGCTCACCGCCGTCACGCTGACTGTGCCCATCGTTCTGTTCCCAGTGAGTTTAACATGTTCATATGTTCATATCATAGAGATTTTGAGCATTTTTACCACAGTATATCCACAGCGTGATTAAAAAAAAATCATACACCAAGCAAAAAGTTATAGTCTCCTCTGCAAACTTCAGTGCCTTTGCAATGTGCTACTCATGCCAAAATAACCAGGGATGATGTAAGATAAACATCCTTTTATTTGTGAATTATTTAATTGGCTGGATTATTTAAAGCAATGCTACAAGGTTATGAAATACAGTGGTTTTCAACCCGGGGGTCGGGACCCACTAGGGGGCCTCAGCACACTTTGCTTAGAAAATGGCTTATAATTATTCAAAATGAGGCAAAGTAAGTATAAAAATGCAATAAAGCACCTAAAATCCAAGATATAAAATGATGTTATATTACTTGATGTAAATTGTTCCTACATTTAAAAAACATGCATCACCATGTGTTTACATCACACTGTAACTAAAATGAAAAACAAAATGGAAAAACACTGCATTGATCCAATGTTTATGCCCATTATAGCAGCTCAAAACTGGTTAATAAGAAACTTCTGGAATTTGCTTATTCTGGTTTTTAATTATTTTAATATAATGCCACTAGTTTCTGTATATAAAAAGTCTGGAAACAAGAAGTTTTGTCATTACAGGAATATCTTAGCCTTCATTTTTGTCTTGCAGAATAGTAAGACCTTGGAGATGAAATGTTGAGAAGCAATGATGTAATACATGAATCATTTGGATTGAATAATACAGCAAATAATAACTACATTGTGATATATACAGTTATCACAATATAAAAACGATTGATGCTGCCCATGCATGATTGTTTTTTCTGTACTGTATGAGAGGCTCAAAAGTCATTTCAGTCATCAAAAATGGCATTAAAAACCTCAAGCTTCAATCTGCTACATTTTCTTAAAGGTGCGGAGAGCCATTCAAGAGATGATATTTCCTAATAAGACCTTCAGCTGGATCCGACACATCGCCATCGCCGTCATTCTGCTGACCTTTATCAACATGCTGGTGATCTTCGCTCCCAACATCCTGGGCATCTTTGGCATCATTGGTGAGTCCTTCAGTCATCACTGGTCCGACAGCCCAAAATCCAGAGCGGTCAAATGTGCTTTCTGATGGGAAACAATTGTGTGTTCAAACATGTGTCAGAGATGCCAAAGCAAAGACTCCCGTTGGCGTCACTTGTGTGTCTTGTTTTCTCAGTGCGGGTAAGGGACGCTGACATTGTCTCCGGCCTTGAGAACAGTGTCAAATGTCACCGTTGCCTGTTTGAACAGATAATGTTGTGCTGTTAAATCAATATTTTTGTGTTTAGCTCATATTATTGGAAAGAAGGTGAGGGTCAAGGTTCGTTTTGATCATAATGGAGAGGAAAACAAAACAGATCAATGATCAACTTTTTTTTCTTTTTTGAATTATTGAAATAAAAATGATTAGGCATAATCTTTTATTATTATGTGTAAAAATGGCTATGAAGCAAATTTTAAAATTTGTGATATTAATTTACAAAATGATCAATTTTTTAACGTTTTAAAAAAAATTTGAAAACTATTCTTCCTTTCAGAAATCCTTTGACATTGACCCATGACCATAAAAATAAGACTGAAATTGTTTTTGTTCTAATTTCACTTTTCCATTCTCATTTTCATCAGCAAGGAAAACGTTGCTGGAATTCTAATTGCCATCATGTTTAATTGTCATCAGTGTCAGATTTAATTGGATTCAGCTGATTAGCTAATCTGCATTTGGCCTGTTCTTCCTCCTCCAGGTGCAACGTCCGCTCCGTGTCTTATCTTCATCTTCCCTGCTGTCTTCTATATCCGCATTGTTCCCAAGGATAAGGAGCCAATGCGCTCTACCCCCAAAATCTTTGTGAGTTTTGTTTATGTGATTTCTGACTACCCAGAATAAGTACATTTTGAAAACATAGTTGTCAAGGCAACATTTCTCATTTTAATTTAGTTACTCAATGTACTAAAATAACTGAAATATAAATAAAAACGATATAGACATGTTACACAAAAGTTATAATAATTGATATATTTTCATTTAAAATAAAAAAATATAAAAACTAATTCTGAATATTAATTTAAAAATACTATTATTGATACTATATTTTATTGATACTAAAATAACACTGACTAGAACTAAAACTATAAAAAATTGTTACTTAAAATAAAATAAACTTTAATAAAAAAAAAATAATATTAAAAACGTAAAAAATGATTTTACTTCAGCTAGCTGCCAAGTTTCTGTATTTTTCTATTTTTGTATAATTCTAAATAGTTTAGAAGAAAATGCATAATAATAATAATAATAAATAAATAAATAAATATATAAATAAATAATAATAATAAAATAACAACAACAACAACAACAATAATAATAATAATAATAATAATAATAATAAAAAATATGGACATATAAAAAAATATATATTAAAATGAAAGACACAACAAAATTACTAAAACTTTAACTAAAATTTAATTGAAAAAAGAAAATATAAAATTTAATTCAAAGTACTACCAAAACTATAATAGTATATACTTATTATACTGGACTGATCCAAGGTTTATGCTACTTTATTCCAGTTAGATTCTGATACAACCCATCCGAGCTGTTTTCTTCAGCTCTATATCATCACATCTAAGGATTTACATAAAGTTTATATCTTTTCTACTGGAAAAAAGACCGATGTGTAGTAGAAAATAATTTGTTACTGTACATTTTTGGAATATTTTTGCATATCAGTTCACAAATTATTCTGAAGCCTTAATTGTTTATTAAATTGGCCAGAAAGAGATTTAATTTGATTAATGACTGAAAATATTTTTCTCTTTCTCAGGCTGCCTGTTTCGCTGGACTGGGCGTGTTGTTTATGATAATGAGCTTGAGCTTCATCATCATTGATTGGACGACAGGCAGCAGCAGTGCTCTGGGTGGCCACTAGGAGACAAACTCTGATGATGAATGTGTGTTTTTGTGTATGTGCCTTTGTATGAGAGCGTGTGGCGTACGTAAGGTTAGTGATGTAACATACTGAAAGGTGATCTGATTTATTTTATCTGAATTTTCCTGCCTGTTATAATACAGAGGATGCCCTATCCCACTGTGAGAAGGAAAAGGTGAGGGGGACCCAAAGCAACATCCCATTTTACACAGATAACTTGCCATCAGATAATAGGGAAAATGAAAAAAAAAAAAAAAACAAAAAAAAAAAGGTTTGATAAATTCACACTAATGTTTTGTATTTTAAAACCTGTAAAAGTGCTGATCTTGTCGATTTGGGCAAATTATTTTTATTTATTGAAGGGTTAGTGCATCCTCACTATACCTGTAGAAATATGCTGTTATGGCTTAAGTTTGCTTGTTGTCATTTTTATTAACTCTCACTATCTGTTTTATCAATCTAGAGCTCTTATATTTGACACGAGTTGCTGCAAGTACTGTAGAAACACATAACTGCATCCTTCTAGATTTATTTTAAGTGACGGCAAATGCATTGTACAATAGAGACCTATATATCAGATTTTACATATTTAATTCCGTGTATTACTTTGGCCACTGAACAAGGAGACTGCAGAGATTTTGATTGCTTTCTGGGAGTAAAATGAAGCTAGTTTAGTAAAGGTGGATCGGTAGATGGTTTACTCTCCAGTGGGCTTTGGACAATCAACGAGTCACATAACCACCTATTTCAGATAACTTGCAGTGTTTTCGGGTCAAGTCAGAGTGCAATTGATCATATTGCACAATTTCAGTGTGCCAAAGCGAAGGATTTCTAAAATCAAACAATATTTTCTGTTTTCCTAAAGTATGCACAGTAGAATTAGAATACAAGGCGTGCCTTGATCACATAGAGATTTGAACAGTGAAAAACATATTTATTTAAATGTACCGAATATATTTTGCAGTTCACTGGATGAGTATTAATGTATGTTGTAGTATTAACGCGTACAATGATCGTGTCCTTTATCGTTTTTATTCGTGTTGCGTTGAAGATCACAATGCCTACTCAATGTCTTTTACACAAACGCTAGATAAGGACCTCATATACAAATACAAAACTATATTGTACTTGAAATGGACATAATCTTCCAGTATTACAATTCCAACAATCATATTAAAGGAGTAGTTCACTCAAAAATGAAAATTGGCTGTAAATGTATTCACTTTACTCTTCATCAAAACAGATTTTGAGAAATGTGGCATTACATCTCTTGCTTACCAGTGGGTCCTCTGTGGTGAATGGGTGCCGTCAGAGTCCAAACAGCTGATAAAACCATCACAATAATCCACAAGTAATTCAGACAACTCTAGTCCATCAATTAACGTCATGTGAAAGGAAAGCTGCGTGTTTGTATGCATTTTTATCAGCCTTTTGAAGTCTCATTCTGACGGCACCCATTCACTGCAGAGGATCCATTGGTGAGCAAGTGATATAATGCTCAATTTCTCCAAAACTGCTCTGATGTAGAAACAAACTCATCTACATCTTGGATGGCTTGAGAGTGAGGACATTTTCAGCTAAATTTAATTTTTGGATCAACTATTGCTTTAAGCATTTCACTGAAGTGAAGTTTGTGGTTTAGTTTGGAAGCTGCTCTCAGTATCTCACATGATAACGGTTGTAAATGTTTTATTTTCTACATCTGAGTTTAACTTGTTTCACAGTTCTTTTTCTTGTAATTCTGAGTATTTGTGGACCTTGTTTTGGTATTAGCAGTAGTTAATGAACCAGCTAAAACGTAGAAACATAAAAGACACCAGTCTTTTTTTTTTTAGTGTGAAGGAAACTTTGGAGTTTGAAATATCCATCTCTTACTCAGTGACGCTTTCAAAACTGTAATGTGTTCATATTCTGCCAAAACATTATGCTGTGCAATCCTGTTGAACAATAAGCTGTGCTAACATTATATGCCGACAAATGACTAGCTGGGTTTTTAGTGGCAGATAATGGTAAACCATGAGAAAGTGCAACAGAAGTAAAGTTTATTTGTGATATATGAAATGTAGCTAACATCATGGTTTTGTTTGCAATGTGAACCAAAAAACAAACTGAAGTTTATGCTGGAGATTGAAGTACAATGCCAACAGTCCCTAGGAGTCACTATTTAACATGGCATTTCATTTGTTTTCAATTTGTACTTTTTGAAGTATTATAAATCTAAATATACTAAAGAAAAGTGCCTCACTTTACAACCAGTTACCTTAGATACTCTTTAGATACTACCTACTTTTTTATTCCCCAATGATCCCTTTAAGTGCTGGTTAAATAGCCCTTGAACTTTACTTTTTTTTTTTTTTAAATCCTGGTTACAATGAACAATTTGTAATTTTAATATTATAATTAATTTTTTTTTTTAATATTCTTTTAGTCAAGTTATAGCCTTGCTGGGTATATTTTGCTTCAACCAAAGTAGCATTGGATTGAAGATAAAACCAAGGGTACTGCATATTGGTAATTTTGTAACATGATTCATATGGTATTCATAATAATTATGACTGAAGTTATTTGTCTCAGTGCAGCCCAGTTTATATACCTTTTCCAAACAAGTTTTGAAATTTGTTATATTTCATCTGGTACAGATCATCTGGATTTTTTCCTTTCAATAAGGAATACACAAACCAGTATTTACACGCTACATCTATTTAATTGATACAGTTGGGTTCATATGAAAAATTGTTTAATGCATTCGTATATATTGTATATAAATGTGAACTGCTTTTATTTGTGATGCATATTTAGCTTGTATAGTGTAAATAGCAGAACCACTTTGACAATAAAAAGCTGTTTTTAAACCTGTATGTGAGTTTTGTGTTTACTGTGTTACCCAACATAACATTATGTCTGACTTAAGGGTCAGATTAGGGTAAGATTAAAACTAGAACATTAATTTTGACCCTGAACCACAAAACAAGTCATAAGGGTCAATTTTTTTTAAAACTGAGATTCATCTGAAAGCTGAATAAATTTCTCAAAACCGCCTTGAAAGTAGTCCATGTGAAGTTTTTTGCAATGCATAGTATGCAAATCAAAAATTAAGTTTTGCTATATTTACAGTAGTAAATTTACAAGATATGTTAATGGAACACAATCTTTACTTAATATCCTTAATGATTTATCCTAACTGATAATTTTGACCTGTACAATGTATTTTTGGCTATTGGTACAAATATACCCATGCTACTTATGACTGGTTTTGTGGCCCAGGGTCACAATTTACTTTGCTAGTTAAGACTTCTACGATTATAAAATACTGTGATTAGTTTTTCTAACACTTGAGGGCGATGCTTGCAGATCCAAGTGGCAAATGTCAGATAGATAATGTCCGTAACTTGCATTTAAGTGCATTTATGTGTATTATTATTAATCTTAGTCTTATTAATCTGCATCTGTGTGCTTAGTGATGAATATCTAAATATGTCTCTCCGTTTCCTTTAAGAGAAGTTCAAGTGCAAACGTGCTGTCAATTTTCAAAGTTCAATTCGCGAACGAGTCATTCTTTTTTGATTCGATTCTTTTCAAATGGCTCATTCTTTGATTCGCACATATTCGGACATATAATTTAACCCATTATATAACATGATTAGATTACATAGCGATAAATGGTACTTAACTAAAATGGATTTTACAAAAAGTATTATTTAGTTATAACAATAAAACACCACATGGGTCTTTTGGAGACACGTTTGATTATATTATTTTTGGCCACTTCCTTACATACACAACAGTGATAAAGTTGCAAGTTAATGCTAATTATATATAGATAGTACGCAGATATATAGCTTAATTACTTATTTATGAAAAGTACTTTTTTAAAATAGCCTATGGAAAAAATATTACGTAGATAAATTTATTATTCTAATCATTAAATCTGTTGAACTTATGTTTTTATTTTTGTAAACCAACAGAAACTGAATTATTAGAATTATTTAAACAATATTTATGCACTACTAAGATTTTATTATTAATTATTATATTTTTTATTATTTAATAAGTGTGCAAATTATATATATATATATATATATACATACACACACACATACAGTAGTCAACATTTGAAGTGGATCAAAACCTTTCATCAAAGTTGTCCTAAAACCTAACCTGTACATCTCTCTCTCTCTCTCTCTCTATTATATATTTATTAAACGTGAGTTATGATTTGAAAGAATCAGTGAATCATTTTTAACCATCTGAGCAAACTGATTCGCTAAAATGAATCGAACATCCCAGCACTAACTTAGTTGTTCGGAATCAGCAGAAAACTACTGCATTTCCCACAATTCACGCGCAGTTGTTCATCTGTGGGTGGGTGTTGCTGCACGCTTTGGCTTTTTCACATTCTTACGCTCTGTTTATTCCTCAGAAGAAAGCAGCGCTAGCGGAGCGCCACGCCGAACGCTGCAACATTCTGATTTCGAATTTTGAAATATTTTAAATCGGCCCGTGCCAGGATAGATATGCAGAACGTTTGAATTTGAAATAAAACACCAGAGCTGTTTGGCGGCAGAATTTCTCACCAGTTGGATACAATTTTGCTTGCAGAAACAGACATCTGATTCAGTGCAAGCAAATGATTTTGATTTCAGGAACTGTGAGCAGTAACGTTAGATGAGAGCGCCGACGTCGCGGCTGCTCTTTGATCTGAAAGGAGGCGCTAAAAGAAGGACGAAAGATTGATTGATTGATTTGGTGGGAAACTAAGCAACTTTTTAATCGCGTCTACACATATTCGAACCCCCCTGATTGATGGAGAATCACAGGCCGGGGATTTTCGGAATCAGATCTTTTCAACTGTGACACTTTGCGCCTTCATAGCACATCTGTCAATCCACGCGGCGTCTTTTTAGGTACGGTTCTTGCGCGAAACGGACCGAGCTGATCTGACCCATTCTTTGAAGTTTGACGCGCGCACGGTTCGATCATGGGCTGCACGGTGAGCGCAGAAGACAAGGCGGCCGCCGAGAGATCAAAGATGATCGACAAAAACCTGCGGGAGGATGGAGAGAAGGCTGCGAGGGAGGTGAAACTGCTCCTGCTCGGTAAGTCATGGCACGTCATGTGTGTGTTATTTTCAGCGGCTCTGTGTGTTCAGAAGGCTCCCGCGAAACATTTCGTTTTGCAGTGCTATTTGTCACACGCTTGCATAAAAACAACATGCCAGCACTTTGCTACTCGTTTGGATGAGATGCAGGCATTTAGTATGATCTGATGTGCGGTGCGGTTCTGTTCGTGTATGATAGATAAACAGGATAGATGCAAACACACCAGCATCCGTCTGATACGCGTTTGCTGTCTTTTTAATCCACAATATTATTTACAAAGACAAACAGGAATAAAATACCATTTTTTTTGGACATGTACCATGAAAATACCGTAGTATACGTTAAAGCAGCTTTGCATGAAATATAAATACTACAGTGGAACATCATGGTACATCATGGAACATCATGGTACATCATGGAAAATCATGTTTTTATATGATTCATGATAAGAGATGTACGAAGCATGGTGTTTTGGACATGCACCAATGCCATGGTGTAGTGATGATTTCAGATGGTATAACTATGGTACAGAAAAAATCATATAAAAGTACCATGATATTACCATCTGATATGGGCATGTATGAGAAGAACAGCCGTTAAGTATCTCAATGATCTGTCGGCACTGTTGTATGTGACATTAAATATAAATAATAGTTTGCAGAGTGCATAAGTAATTGATGCTATAAAGTGTGTAATCTAGTTACATTATCATCAGTAATGTTGTTTTTATGCTGGTTTTGTCATGTAATGCCATTTAGCTTATTCAGGTCAATTGCAGATGTTTTCAAATGTAACCATAATGCATTATGTAACTCTTCTACTATACTTCCATTAGCTATACTCACCTCTGCCTTTAGAAAAAAAAAAACCCCATAGCTATCAATGATTAATTATGTGGTTTCCATGGATACTGCATTGTCCCTTATGCTCATGTGTTTAGGCTTGGTCATAAATAATCTTCACTCTCTTGTTGTTTGTCTAAGATGGTTTAGAGGATATTCAAATATAACATTCCACTAATGTTCACAACATTTTTAAACCGGGCTTTCAGAAGTAACGTTTTCATAATTTGATGGGAACGTTAACAAAGCATTCTTTGGTTAGCTTATTTGTATCAATAACTTGGCATTTTATGAAGAAAACAGGCATCCGGGAAGGTGCACACATGCTGTTTGATTTTTAGCAAGACAACCGGGTTAGAAATAAACAAGAGTCTGCAGGTAGTGCTATTCTAGAGTAACCCTGCTGTGAGAATCAGATAAGTACAGCTCTAAACAAAAGACTTCACCATTCAATTATACTTCATTAAAGCTGAGTGCTCCCGCTGTAACCAATCCATTTTTATTTTGTCAGGTCCATTGGTGGTAAATGAAAGCATGGTTGATTTGGAAAAATACATCGGAGAGGGGGAAGAAATGCACTGTTCTGTAGTTACTGTATGCATATACACACCTGTTTAATGGCTCTCAAGTCATTAATTATTATAGTACCCAGATCAAAAAAAATCATCAGTAGAGAAAACCGACTTTACAAGCGCAGCTGATGTGCAAAATATTGTGCAATATTGTGCAAAATAATAAATAATAGTAAATAACTGATAATATATCAAATAACATACAATTTACAGAAACTGTTCACCATTTATTGTCAAGGCTGTTTGTAGATCTTTTTTTTTTTTTTAATTAATTAATACAATTTTTTTTTAGGTGAAACCAGGGGAGGCTAGGTTATCAGAAAATTTCCAAATATTGTCTGATTCATTTGCATGGCCGATATATTAGTATGTCAAAAATGTTGGGTCTGTTTTGTCCATGCCATATTTATGTAGTCTGGTTAACACTGTTATGCAAAGCATGTCTGTTGACTAAATGAAGTAGACTATATGTATGAAATAGTTGCCCTAGTAAACAGAACATGTTTTCAAAAACCACAATAGAGAGAGAGGATATGATAAGCTACTTGTTTTTTTACCCTAGTGCACGCAATTTGTCAGCAATCAGGCACTTCACTTGAGTTTGGTTGTACCAGAGTTGGTCATAAAACAGATAACGAGACGTGAATCTTAGTTAGTTAGTGTAGTTGCTTAAACTGTGGCCTAATTCTGGATGGAGCCTCCTTGCACTTCGGTGGGGCTTCGCACAGTCGTAAGCTGGAGCGTTTGTGTCCTCTATGTCATATCCTGTTAGTGGCACAGCATGTGTGCTCTGATGCTGACAGCATGGGGACAGGTGTGACAGCGGCGCTCTCCACAATACACTTTACCCTACGGAGAGAGCAAGCAGGAGTGAGAAAACAGGGCAATGTGCCTGGGGAATAAAGGAGACAGGCTTTAGATGTAATCAAAAAATTGGATGAACTTAGCTTGACACTGATTCCCCCAGGCACATATACCATATTCAACTTTAAAAATATCTGCATGTAAATAAATAAAAGCAATCCAGAAAGAACATATGCTACATTATTCAGGTCTCAGGCTAATGGTGTTAAATCAGAAATGAGACGCGCGTCACCCAGCGCTCAAGTCTTGACTGGTTCAGTGTAAATATGGGTTTCCACACACCACAGTGTTTACACAGCTCCCACTAATGACTTCTTACGGTCAGGTCTGAAAATGATAGATGACCACAGCAGTAATCTCATGCCGTGTAAACACAGTGCAATTACTCGTCAGAACCATATTCTGCCTTGTTCAGCGTTTTCACAATATTGCTAAATGTACATAAATCATCAGTTTGAAACATCCAGATTGTGAAAGTAATACTGGCTGGGTTACTTTCCATTGTTTACAGACTCAAATCAAGCACCTAACAGGTAGTTTTTTTTTTTTTTTTTAAATCCTGTTATTTAAGCCTACCAGAAGAAAAGTTCACTCCAAAAAGAAAATTAGCTGAATATGTACTTACCCTCAGGCCAGGAAATTTGGAGAAATTTTGCATTGCATCATTTTACCAGTGGATCCTGTGCAGTGAATGGGTGCCGTCAGAATGAGAGTTCAAACAGCTGTTTAAAGAACTGTTTAATCACGATAACCCACAAGCAATCCACACCACTCCAGTCCATCATTTAACATCTTGTGAAGTGATGTTTTTAACTTCAAACTATTAATTCCAGCTAAAATCTGAGCCCTCCATCCATAATATTGCTTTCTCCAGTGAAAAAAGTGGCCTTCAGGAGAGAAATATGCACTGATCTACCTTAATGATTGATTTGTTTCTTACATGCTGTTTTTTGCTTCACAAGACGTTAATTGATGAACTGGAGTGGTGTGGATTACTTGTGGTGTTTTTATTCAGCTGTTTGGTCTTTAATTCTGACGGCACCCACTGACTACATAGGATCCATTGGTGAGCAAGAGATGTAATGCTACATTTCTCCAAATCTGTTCTGATGAAGAAACAAACTCATCTGCATCTTGTATGTCCTGAGGGTGCATACATTTTTAGTAAATTTTCTTTTTTTGGGTGAACTATTTGTAAATTGTCACATTTCATATTCGTATTAATACAACTCCAGCACTAGTGTTGTAAACGGGGAGCAAAGCTATTATATAAATTGTGTGATGATTCACTGGAGCTTCTAAGTGCGTTTACGTTTACATATGTGACCTTATATGTTGAGCATAATCAGAGTACAATCACGTGAAGGCACACAGTGTTCAGCTGAGTTATGATAATTTACTATGACCGATTTTAGCCTTTATTACTTTACTGTCAATTTAATAAAATGAAATCATGTAATGATAGCACATGCACTCAAAATGAGATGTCAACCTCATGAGAAACAGATTGAGTGTGTATTTAAGTAAAAACATTTTCTCACTGATATGCATTGTGGGATTGCTGTGTCAGCAAGGGCTACATCAAATATTCTCAGATCTTTCAGAATTAAGCAGTGTAATTTGTTGTCTACAAATTGAGAACCACACCTTTGACTCCTGCATATGTTGTCTAGGTAGAAATCTCTCCAGCATTCGTGACAGAAACCTAGCATTCAGACAGGCTTTTAATGATCATTTTTGTAATAGCCTCTTTCGCTCCAGAGTTCATCAGTATGCGTCATGTTGAAACCGCATGTGTCAGAATGACTGACCTTGCCAACTCCTCATGTCTCTGATGAGCAACTCGCCATTATGACACACGTCTGCTGGTCACGGATACTCCAGACTCTTATCAGTTGGGTTTAAGTTAAGAAGTTGGCAGGATGTTTGGATGCCAAGAATATCCTTGAGTCAAGCTTTGTTTTTACCTTTAAGAATGTGCCCACAACATGGACGGCAAGTGTTGAATCCCCAAACAACCGAGGAGTCAAGGTCATGTCACAGAGCAGGAAGTACTTTGTGGTTTTGTGTTTATGATAGACCAAGCTTCTTTAAACTCTTTCGTTCTGCCTAAACACGACATCTTAGGTGTACTGGTCTGGCAAAAACTCAAGGAAATTCCAAAAGACAAAAGCTTTGGGTACAAGAGTGATGAGCAGTTCCTTTGAGCTCAGGTTCTGAAAGGAGAATGGCCTGCGGCGGCAGTCACGTCACATAACTAATGGAATTGTGCCACAGAATGGGGGCAAGTGACTATCAGGAGGGTTTGTGTGCTGGAAGCTACCGTTATAGACACTCATTTGGAGAGGTTATTCTGGACTCTTTTATCCAAGACCTTTTTTAGAATTTGCATTTGAATATCCCTTGTAAATCCCTGAGGAAACGAAATTTGCAGTGATTCAGATGCACATCATTTAACCGCAGACTAGGGCTTGGCGATATAACTAGAATAATATCTCAATATTTCACACCAAATTGTATCTCATTGCCTGATAGGGTGGAATAATGGTACCTCTCATTGGGGAAGTAATTAAAATGAAGAAATATAAATGTAATTAATTTTTACATTCCGCTTAAGTTTTTAATTGAAATGAGTGCTTATATTAGTGCAAAGATGCATTAAATTCAAAAGTGACAGTACAGACATTTACAACCTTAAAAAGATTTATTTTTTAAATAAATGCTGTTCATTTGAACTCCTGAAAAAATGTACCATTTTTCCCCACAAAAACATAACATTGATAATAAGAAGTGTTTCATGAGCAGCAAATTAGAATATTAGAATGATTTCTGAAGGATCATGTGCACTGAAGACTAATGATGCAGAAAATTTAGCTTAGTATCACAGAAAAAAAAATACATTTTAGAATATACTACAGTAGAAAATGGTTATGTTAGATTGCAATAATATTTCATAAGATTATTGTTTTTACTGTGTTTTTAATCATGCAAGTGGAGCCTTTTTCAGCATAGAACGTATTTCAAAACATTAAAACATCAACCCAGAACCACTTGTCAAGTCAAGATGGTTATATTTCTCAATTACAGTTTGTAAGTTTTAGAGCTGCAAAATGATTAGTCGTGATTAATCGATTCAAAATAAGTTTGTTTACATACTATATGTGTGTGTACTGTGTATATCTATTGTACGCATATAAATACATACATGTATACATTTCAAAAAAATTGTATGTAAACACCTGTATATAATGTATGTTATATATAAATATTTTACATATAAATCTAACATTTTTTCTTAATATATACATGTAAATGTGTGTGTAATTATATATGCATGGTAAATATACACCGTACACACACATATAGTGTGTAAACACAAACTTTTATTTTGAATCGATTAATCACAACTAATCGTTTTGCAGCTCTAGTAAGTTTGCAGTTTGCATTTCAGTTAAATCAAGTCATTACTAGGTCTGCGACGATAAATCAGTTTGTGGATCGATTCTGTGATCATCCAAATGCATTGCGAATCTCTTTTTATTAAAATCTGTTGTATCTTTTGTTAAAAACCTAGAAGGCAAGTGGCTTCCTTGAGTTATCCGTTTCACTGTTTACATGTTGAATGTTGAGTCATTGTGTTGTGTCTGTGTAACTTTGGCTCATGGTGTGGAGAGAGCAGAGATCAGACCAGGATACTTCCTGTCGGGAGACGTCCGGCACGGAGAGAGGGAGCCACAGTCCCAGACAGTGATAAAACGCAGCACCTTCTCCTTTTACCTTCAGATAGAGTGCAAAAACAACTCGCCAAGGTGACACCTCTCGCAAAACAGGTGACAGCTTCCCGCACAGTCACTGTCACACACTTACATTTTCAAAATACACACCCCCACATACACACACATACTTCAGAACCAGACTGTGTCCTCCAAAAAGCTCCTCTGTGATTTGTGCACACACATATTTGAAAACCGACGCCTGGCTTCTGGTTTGCTATTTCAGATAGTCTCAAAGGTCTTACATCAACCTTACCCAACTTGAAAGTGTCTTTTATAGAATGATGTCAAATCTTCAGGTCTCAGTGTGGAATATGCCAAAAGTTGGTGTTCCTTTGAAGCTTGAAAAAACCTGGAGTTTTGTGGTTGTGTTGTGCTGTTTATTTGCTCCATGTTTTATGAAAAAGTAGTTTATATGGCTTGTGTGCCATTTCAAGTGTTTGGAAGCCATACAAGCAATGTTTAAGATGTTATTCACTGAATATGCGTGTCATTGTTGGTCATAAGACCAGCTAGAACCAATTGCAGTTGATAAAACCAGTTACATTTTTAAAGGAAATCCTGATGAATTGGGCAATATGGGTCGATTTTGTTTTCATGTTGTCTTTGAGGTCTGCTGAGATCCTCCGCACTGAATGTTTTCTCTGTTTTGCTGTTTACAGAATCTACAATAGTTGTTCTTTTATTGTCGTGTGTATCATTTGGGATGTTGTGCATTTATTGATCTCAGCCTGTTGGGGCTAAAATGCTTGCAGCCATTTACCAGCGACCTACTGTGCTGTTTCTGTCATTATAGATGGTAATGCATCAGCCGGTCTGTCAGTTACCCTCACACTCATTGTCAGTCCATTTTCATTCCTGCAAAGCTCAGAAAATAGACCAAACCTCCTGTGGCCTGTGTTATAATCTGTGTGCCTCGAAAAGAAGGCAAAATAGAGAAAGCAAGATTTCTATAGTGTATACACTATTCAAGTTTTAATGTTTTTGAAAGAAGGCTCTTACGCTCGTCAAGGCTGCGTAAATACAGTAAAACAGTAATATAGGGAAATATTATTTTATTGTAATGTTTACATAAATGTAAATGTAATTCATTTTATTGACGGCAAAGTAGAATTTTCAGCATCATTACTCCAGTCTTCAGTGTCACATTAACCTTTCCGAAATCATTCAAATACGCTGATTTACTGCTTAAGAAACTTTTTTTTTTTATTATCAATGCTGAAAACCGTAAACCATGAACATGTCACTTTTTGTTCAACAGGAGCGCATTCAATTTATCAAACGTATTGATGTCTTCACCCTAATCTTTTGAATGTTAGTGTACACCGATATGATGGCCAAGACGATTAATTAGCAAATATTTAGCAATTTTGAGATTGTTAGCATTAGCAGGGTTTCCGCAGGTCCTTAAAAAGTCTTACATTTAGTTGTATCCAATTTAAGGACATAAAAAGTCTTAAATGGTACAAGAAAGCCTTAATTATGATTTCAAGAAGTCTTAAATTTGGGGACAGAAAGACAAGAATTGCAATATAGTTTACCGGGAAAATCGCTGTATTTCTGCTGTTCTGAAAGCGCCACCTGCTGGCAGAAAATTAATTTGCATTTTCAATAAGCCCTTGGTGTTTTTGTTCAGACCAATGCAAAAATGTTTACGCAGCAAACACACAAAATTGTAAATATGAACTGGTGGATTGACGGGAAGATAATGCATTTTAAAAATGTAAACAATTAAGACCAATTTTAACAATTAAGATTGATAATACGATAAGATTGAAAATAGTTTGAAGTCTAAAATGAGAAGTTTATCATTTTATAAAACTTGTTTTTGTGAGAGCCTGTATCATGCTTTTTACAAGCATTTTACAGTTTGATATGTTATCATAGACATTGCCCTACCCCGCTCATATGGTATGAATTTTATTTGTGTAGGTCTTAAAAAAGGTCTAAAAAAAGTCTTAAATTTAAGCTTAAAAATCCTGCAGATACACTGATAACCATGCATGCATAAATTTCATATAGTTTGTATGAATTTTCAGTAAATATTGTGGCAGGAAAGTGGTCTACGTCTCATGGTGTCATTTAATTCAGTCACGCCTTCTTCTCAAAAATATATCCATTAACCATTGAAAAACAGTCATCCACTACCAGATAGAAACCCACCTGGTCTAAAAAACATTGGGTAATGTTATTAACGTAATGTATTGTGCAACTTTCTGTCTGTAGCTTAGTTTTTTTATCAAATCCATTTTGAGTTATGCTGTACTTCCAGAATGGTCTCTGAAAGGTTTCGTGTGGTTACGATGGTGGTTTTCCAGTCACGTACTTCTAAAATCCCCAGCACTACCTGGTCAGTCTTTAATATTAGTTTAAATATTTGTTCTTGGTTTTGTTTCATAGCTGTTCGTATGCCAAATTTCCCTTTGACATTTGACAAAGTCTGTTAGCGCTCTTTTGTCCGGTAGATCTTGACCATGATCGGTTTACAGTTGGAGGATGTTTTCTTTTCTAAATTCTGCACTTGACTATTTTTCTGAGCCAAAATGATAACATTCTTTAGAAAACTGCCTACGCTTTTGTGCTTGTGTACTTCCTGGATCCATTTTTGCACGTTGATGTATCTCCATTCGTTGATTTTCTCGTCTTGCCAGACGGAATGTCGAGGGACGCTTGCGAACTGCGAATCCTGTCTGACACAATGGCGTCGGCCCTCCGGTGGAGGGTTTGAACATGGCTCTGTAGGAGTGCTCTTTGTGAAGCTCTCGTCTTTTTGAAGCACTGCTCACAGATGTAAATTGGGCTCAGGCTCTGATTAGGCCACTTGACGGGTGGCAGTGTAGAGCCGCACTGGAGATCAAAGACGCCGGCGACGCTGTGGACGACGACTCTTTAGACACCGATGCTCTAAATTGGTATAATTTATCACGGGAGTGAATGCTGTCATTATGTACGCCCTCCTCAGCGTCTCAAGAGCATTCTTTTCTTAAAGAGGACACTGTGGACATGCAATAAGCAGTTGTTGTTATCTGAAAAACAGTAGGTTAAATTTAAAGGAGTTTTCAAAAGTAAATTGCTGCTTGAGTGTAACCTGGAGACACATTGAGCTTTGTTGCTCATACTAGGAGTGTTAGGTTGAATCTGGTATGCTGTGTTCGCACTATCACCCAATACTCTCTATTCCTTTTCAACCCATTATTTCCTGTCCTTTTGATTATCGCTGTCCATTAGCAATGGAAAGTAAGCAACCTCGTATGTATGTATGTATTTTAATGGTTTTGAAAGGCGTCTCTTATGTTCACAGAGGCTGCAGTAATTTGATTAAAAAAACATAGTAAAAACAGTAATACTATAAAATATTATTACAATCTACAATAGCTATTTTTTGTTGCAAAATACTTTAAAACATAATTTATGCCTGTGATGCAACACTGAATTTTCAGCATTATTCTATGATGATTTGCTGTTATTGATGTTAAGTTTGGTGCCTAATTATTAATGATAGTATTGTTATCAGTGTCGAAGTTTTGCTGCTGTTTTGTGGTGCTTTTTTTTTTGGGTTCATTTCATTAAATGAAGTTCAAAAGAAAAAATGTTTTCCTTTTTGTAATATTATAAATGTCTTTACAGTTACTTTTGATTAATTAAGCATCTTTGCTGAAAAAATTGTTTGTTTTTCAAAAATTGTATTTTAAAAAAATATAGCTAATAACTTGAAACAATTAAAAAACAAGTGTGCTTCAGAATTCTACCCAGACTTGCATCAAGAAATGTGTCAAAAAGACCAAAAAAAAAAAGTTGGTTTCTGGTTTCCGATGGTTTTGGTTGCTTTTAGAACTGTGTTGGATATTACAGTTGCATATATTCTGTCGTGTAAACAGATCTCTGGTCAAACTGCAATCTAAACCTCTCTCCACATGGCTGGTGGTACGTGTTTATGATTTATGATAAGGCTCGATTGCATTGGACATTCTGAGTGCATCTCGGTGCATCCCAGCCAGTTTCCCCTGTATGTTCTGTGCGGTGCATTTCCCTCATCATGCAACTAGCTGCCTTTCATTTCATGTCATGTTCTGGTTTCGTTCTTTATCTCAAAACAAGCCTCCTGCCGCTTACAGTGACATCATGTGATGTGGACAGAAAAAAAGGTAATTATTAACAAGGAACAAGTACATGATGGTCATAGAGGCTTATGTTTAAGATGGTATTGATCTGAGGGTATTGGTAATGATGACTCATTTTTTGTGCGGTGGTTACTAAGCTCTTTTTACACCAAAATATCAGAGTTTTTTTATGACTTTTCTTACTGTTCCAAGTCAAATAACCAAGTAGCAGTTTATGATTTAATGTGATGCAACATCATGTTTTGGCAAGCACAAGTTATGTTGCCTTTATTAGCATATTGGAGTGATTTGCCAGTAGCAAACTAGCAAGTCAAAGAGAGGTTTATTACGTTGTTTTCCCCTTGGCATGAGTGGAAAAGTTCACGCCAGGCTGTGTATGTGTGATTGCGCTGCTGCATTGAGCCGGCTGAGCGTTGTGTTGGACTGATCTCTACAGACGAAATTACTGTTTGCAAACAAACGCTTATCTGCTGCTCTTCTGGGTTGTCTAAAAAAAGATTTAGTACTTCAATTAAATTGAGCTGTGTGTAGCCATGTCTAGAAGTCTGAGATTTGGACGTCTTTTGATTTGCATCATTTATCAGTGGATCAGGACAAATCTGCTTGGATCCGTTTGCTCTAATCAGTCCTCGTTGACCCAATTGATCCACGACTGGTGTCATTCAATTTGTTTCACTTAGGCAAATCTTATTGCTTTGTATTTCACTACTTTAACTTTGAAAGCACCATGCTGAGATCAAATAAATCGGACCAGACTACCCTGGTTTTAATAATAAAATACATTGTCACAGACTTGCTTTTCTTCAAAAAAATCTATTTTAAATGTAATTATGTAATTTATACAACCATTGAAAACCATTCAATATGAAATAGATGTGCATTTGGTTGAATTTGCCACATACACTGTAAAAAAATTAGTTTTTAAAGTTGTGAAAATTATTGTGTGCATTTTACAAGAAAGTATGGTTTCATTTTGTTTCTTTATAATTGTGAAATTTCTCAGTAAAAATTATTTCTACACCATTTTCTTTGAGTATTTTTGTTTAATATATATGCTTTTATCTCTTTACTATTAACCAAAATGTCCTTTTATAATAACAAGCATTGATAATCAGTGAACATGATTGCATTATATAATGCTTAACGGATCAGTAGAATTGCAGCGCTGTTCAGTCGCTAAAAGCTGCTTTCCTGAAGAACAAGCGCTGCTTGTTTTGTGACGTAAGAATTTAATCTCTTTAAAGTCTTTTTTTGAGAGATGTCAGATACTCAGATTCTACATTTGTGCATTTAATATAAAACCTATGAAATATGATTGCAGTGATGTTTTGCATAGAGCAACCTGGTTTTAATAACAAAATACATTGTCAATATTCAAAACACTTGATCAGACGTCTTTACAGATTGAACATTTTGCTATCAGGCGGCACATTGGTAGGGCTGGATATCGTTCAGAAATTTTCGATATCAATGCTGATATCGATACCTTGACTATGATACTGGTTCCTGAATGATACTTTTCGATACCAATTTTATGAAATTAATTTTAACAAAATTACATTATCTCAGAATATTTTTTTTTCAGCTTATGTATAACACTTACAAACACTATGTATAACGTTGCATGCCTTCTCTTCTGCATTTGCTGTTTTGACTCAGAGGACATAACATATTTCAACAACATTACATGGCCAAAACACACATTCGACGGCAAACGGAAGTTATTACAAACACTCGCAGGTGGTTTAAAATGAGTTTTGAGTAAAAGCAGAATATTAATCTTATTTATTGTCTTATGTAGCATCATGCTACAGTGTTCATGAATGATCACGTAATGCACACTTTCAATTGTGTAGTATGGACGGATAGCTTTTCTGAAATGCCAGTATGGATGAGGGTTGTTTTTATTTTTTAAACAAAAACACACCAGTGTAAATGTAGCCTTGCATCAAAGGGGGTTGTAATGCTTTCACGCTACAGCCTCATGTGTGAGCCACATCTCTGAGTGTAACCGGTGTAAACTAGCAGGTGTGTTCAACTTTGTCGCGGTTCTGCACAGGACCAAGAGCGCTTTAGAGAGCAGACTGCTTCATATGCTTTCAGATCGCTCTTATGGATGTGCCACGCGAGGATGGTTTTTTGCTGCTTTGACCAAAGCGCATGCGCAGCAGAGCGCACCACTGGCGCGCAAGCCGCGCTCAAAGTTAAAATTGGTTAAGCTTTAGCGCTGCTTCTAGTCGAACACATCTAGTGCTGCAGGCTTATTGGCACACTGACGTTGACGAGATTAACCCCTTAGGTATTGAAGTTTGATACTGAACGACAAGAGGTTTTTCGATACTCGATGGTATCGAGGCATTTCGGTCAGTGCCTAAAAAGTATCTACCTCAATACCCAGCCCTACACATTGGTCTGTGTCTGTGATTGGTCATATTGCTCAACCACTGAAAATGACATGCAAAAAGAAAATCTGAACAGTAGAAGACCTAAAAGGAACTGCTTTTGGCATTTTTCACTTTTAGTTAATTGTGAGAGCTGTAAATGTCTTTTTAGTTAATTAATTTTTGTGTTTAGTCTTACCTTTAAATTTTTCTCCAGAGATTTGTGATTTTATTACAAGAAGGCAGCCAACTATAGGCTTGCACAAAATCTGATGTTTGTTATTATAAGAGTATAGTATAACTGGAATCATCTTTGGGTGACTTTGGTCACAAATTGTTGAGGAGACAATAGATTTGTAGTGAACTGGAGTGTGTGTGTGTGTGTGTTACATAACCACGCAGTGGTTCCTCAGAACACAGGCTGGTAGCTTGTGTCCGAGTCACCATGGAGACGTGTTTCTATCTGTTGGAGACTGTAGTGTGTTTTTCCTCAATATGAGTTCAGTCAAGGCCAGACATCAATGTGCCTCCTCAAATTCAGCCATAAGCATACAATACAATGTCTACATGCAATTCGTCATGTTCTGTCCTTGTACGTGTGTTTGTGCATTAGAATAGATGTTAAAACTGTGTGCATGAGCATTGACTTTTCCATAGAGCTTGTGCAATAAGTGTTTTGTAAAGATTTTTAAAGGCAGATGCTGGTATTGCAATAGATAGAATGGCTGATGCCAATAATGAAAATATTTAATTGAAAGATGAGAAAAGTGTGATGAATTAATATATAATACACGCCATATTTATTTTAAATTTAATTAAAATTTACGTGATTTACAATTTTTAATGAAACTTTATTTCATGTGCATGCAGTATTTCATGCAAGGAAGCGACAAAATGTTAAAAATATTCTATTTAAAAAAAAATTGAGCTGCAAAAAAAAAGTTTTCAACTGAAGACTGGAGTAATTCTGAAAATTCAGCTTTGCATCACAGAAATGAATTATATGCATTATAAAATGTATTTTATGTATCTATCTATCTATCTATCTATCTTACACATTTAGTGAATGTGTACATGGTATGTTTATGCCACATCATTTTTCTGTGTTCTTTCTAGGAAACTTGCTCTTTCATGTTATAGCTTGTCTCTCTACAGGTATTCACACATTTTTCACCCCAGCATAATGTTCTTTCACACCTAGAATTTTCACCTTGGTTTTCGCAATACCACTATGTTGCACTAAAACCCCCTTAGCTGCAGACCTGCTGCTTTTTTTTTTTTTTGCCAGAGGAGATGATGTAAGGTGGTTTAATGGAAGAATAAGCAAATGAAAAGCAGCTGAATCCGGTGTTTATGGGGCAGCTGTTCAGCACATGTGGCCAGTAGCTGCTTCATAAAGACAGAAACACTCTTTAATCTGAGTATGAGAGAGAGAGAGAGAGAGAGAGAGAGAGACAGGCAGACAACTGAGGGTGAGTGTTGACGGGTTCCCTGCCTCAGGAAATATTCAGAGCCATTCTCCGTTTCCTCCCTCCACTTTCACCAACCCGTTCCATTCTACGTGGCATTCCATGCTGCCTTACTTCAGCCTGCCTTCCCAGTTTTCCACTAAGGATGGGAATGTTAATGAATTATGCTTATTTGAAGGCTCTACATTTTTAAAGTTATAGTTCACCCCAAAAAATACAAATTGTCATCATTTACTCACTCTCATGAGTTTCTGCAGTTGAAGACAAAAACAGATATTTTGAAGAATGTTGGAAACAGTTGACTGTAGCCATTTACTTGCATAGTATTTTTTTCCATGCTATGGAAGTCAGTGGCTGCCAGCAACTGTCTGGTTACCAGCATTCTGAATTATGACTGAACATTGCTACATTGCTGTTTTTTTTTTTTTTTGTAAAGTGTATTTGATCTACTTGGCATGTTCACTTTGTGAACACTGGGTCAGTACTTCTGCAGCGATGTAGGATGATTTTAAAGTTGGAGGAGAAAATGAGATTTCAACATACCCTAACTGTATCGAACCAGAGAAAACAAAGATCAGGCAGACGAGACAAGACGAGGGTTTGAGGTTAAAAAGTATAGAAATTGTAATATTTTTAAGAAGAAAATAACCAATCATTTTGCTAGATAAGACCCTTATTCCTCGGCTGGGATCATTTAGAGCCCTTTGAAGCATAGGCGGTTTTTATTTGTGGGACGGGTGGGGCATGTCCCCACCACTTTTTGCCAGGGTTGATATTGTCCCCACCACTTTTTTGAACATCTCGTGGCACAGACATACTAATGCTGATTTAAAAAAATGTTTCTGTTAAATAAGATGCAATCTGGTGATGGAATCTGTTTCTGAAATCATGCTGAATGTTCATTGCGATGTTATTAGTGACGGAACGTTCTCAATGCAGTTCGTCCTCCTTCTTTACACTTGAACGCTTCAATCAATAGCATAATGATGTTGCGGAGACTTATCTTATATATTCATTCCGGTTGAATAACAAAACAAAATACACATAGACATGTCCCTCATCTTGATATAGGATCATTGATGAACTGATTTTAATAAAGGGAATATTATGCAACGGCAGATTAGATCCTGAAACCTCTAACATGCCTGATAAAAATTCTATCACTAGACTGTTTGGAAATACAAATAATTAATGCGTATTTATGTATTTATTCACTGACAATAATTAATTTGGGGCTAATAATACATATTATTATAGTACATATAAGAATTAAACTATTACGTTAAAAATGAGCTCTGTGTCAAAACATTAACTGCATCCTCCAAACACACACTCCTGTCCCATCCACTTTTTAAAACAAAGTTACGCCACTGCTTTGAAGCTGCATATAAACTGCATTTTGGACGTTCAAAATCAGGGGCACCATTGAAGTCCTGTATATGGAGAAAAAACCTGAAATGTTTTCCATAAAAAAACAGTTTCTTTACAACTAAAAAAAGACATGAGCATCTTAGATGACAAAGGGGTGAGTACATTAACTGTACATTTTTGTTCTGGATGTGAACTGCTCCTTTAAAGAGTTTGTTAATGATCATTTTGCACTGTGTATGTATGTGTGTGAATATCAGGCTACACTGGTTGTGCTATATGTTTGCAAGGACTACGATTGTGAATTTTGCTTTATTTATTTATTTTTTTTGTGTCGTCCAGTCATTTTATCTCATCGGTTGCAGTACTGACATAATGTCTATGCAGGAAACCCTGTTCTCAGTTCTCTATTTTCCACGGATGCCTCATTGTGAAATCGAATCAGACTCCATCTCAAGTTATGGCACTAATGGGCTTGACGAGAACTTGAAAGGAGCGTATTAGTTTCACGCTCTTATTTTTTGTTATATTTAGTCTTCCCGCCATCCTCTGTCAGTTTGCGCAAAGACTTAAAAACACTCTTTCTTTCACCCTCGAGCTTTTGTGCATCTGTTTCTTGGTACCCCACGGACCCAGAACAGCCGGAAGCAGCGTTCTCTCGATACTGGCATCCTCTTTGTGCACTGAGATTATCCATCTGGCCCTTAATTAATGGGACTTGTCTTGATATGATTAAGGGAATAGCTGAATTTGTTTAGCCAGTGCTTGTCACAGTGATCCGTTTAGTTTAATTCAGTATGATGAGCGTGCTGAAACTGGAGGCATGATTATTGATGAATGGTATATTTTTCATTGATGTGTGCACGCACATGCGTCGCCAGCGCTCGGTGTACGTGCGAGTGCAACCCGGAGATGGAAACACAACTTCTTTTTCAGCTCAACTGCAGAACAACAAATGGTTGCGGTGGAAATATTTCATGTTGTGGTGAATTGAGAGAGAGAGAGAAAGTAGCAGACACAGTAGAAGGAAAAGGAGAATAGAGAGACACCAGCACTAGTCTGCAGTGCAGTGAAATCGCTTTTCTCATTGCTGCAGTTGAAACTGCAATACATTGGTTTAAATTGTTCATACTTCGGAAGTGGAGGCAGAGAGTCATTATTTGCATTCGTTGATTGAACAGGCAGTGATAGACAGTTCCGCTTTCAGAATGAAATGTGTAATAACACACGCATGTGCTACCTTGCAGAGGAACTTTTGCACCAGCTTCCTGTTGGCAAAAACAGGAAGATCACTGTGGTTTCAGAAAGAACATGCAGATTATAATAAACCACGCTGTTATTAAACTCAAATGTTTCCACTGTTTGAGGTTTAAAATCCACAGTGGACGCAAACATGTTAGCATGTGTTTTGCATTTCTAATGTTACTGTCTGCTTTTAACTTCTCTTTCAAGTCTCTTTAGATTACGTCGCTCTGTAAACTTTGGATTCACAGTCTACTTTTCTAATATGTGGTAAAATAGCCTACTTTTTCCCTCCTATGCTTTAACACCTCTCATTTGACAAGTTTTCACCTTACAGTTAGAAAAATGTATATAAAAGCAATTAAAAGGAGTGTCTTTTTAAACTTATTTCGTAATGTTTTTTTTTTTTTTAAAATCCTCTGCAATGAATGGGTGCCGTCAGAATGACAGTCCAAACATCTGATTAAAAACATCACCACAATCCAGTTATCGTCTATTAATGTCTTATGAAGTGAAAAGCTGTGTGTTCGTAACACAAATTAATTAAATTAATTAATTAATTAAATTTTATATTAAAAATACAAGTCCATAATAATGCTTCCTCAATTCTGATGGTACCCATTCACTGTAGAGGATTCAGCAAACGGTAACCAAGTTTTTTTTTGGGTGAACTCTTACTTTAAGAAGATAAATCAAAATCTAGTGCGTTAACCTCAGCAGCTGTTTTTCTCTTTTAGTTGATATAATTTTATGAATTAAAATTTAAATTATAATCTGACAAATTCAAATGGTTTGTTTACATGAATGCATCTCTAATAATCTTATGAACAAAATTACATTGACTCAGTCGAATCTAAACAGAGCTTTTTTGTGAATACTGAATGCATGACTTTTGCATTCATATTTGTGTAATCATTTAATTCCATTATTCAAAAAGAGATTGTGTTTTAGCAAATCTGTTCTAAACATGGAATGGCATTCACAGCTCATTTTTTATCTGTAATGTGATGTGAAATAGGATAAGCGGTAAAAATGGGGTTGATTTTATTCGATGAAAACTGGTTTGCTTATGTGATGTCTGCAGAAAAGAAACATTGTTTCAGAATTGAAGCAATATTACATTTTGATGGAAGATTATATAGACAAACATTTCATTTTGTGCACCAGGCGTGTGTATTGAGAAGTCAGAATGAACCTATGAACACTAGGTCAAAGATGTTCTCTCACATGCTTCATTCTTTCAAACACATTCACAATTGAGGTTTAATGTAACAATGGTGTGTCACAGATTTGATGGCTGCTGTGGATTTAGGGGGTAAGCCGTGCTCAGAGGAACGCGCTAGATCAGAGATGCTGGGTTTTTTAGCCTGATCCCCCCGGGGAGATGTGATAGTGTGCTGCTGTTTTTAGCCCCGTCTGCAAGAGCAGACAAGAAAAGGACATTTCAGAAACGCCACATCAATAGTCATTCCAAGCATTCATTAGTGTGCAGCCACATCTCACACAGATGCTTTGAAATGGCTGTTTGACCATAAAGAGATCTAAAACCTCAGTCTTTTGACTGAAATGATTTGTTGTTTGCTTTTGTTACTTTAGTGAACTGTTTGATCTAGCTTATACTTCATATACCCACTTATGCAAAACAAAGATTTTAAATATGTATGTAGCAGGTTTTTAAATTAACACTGGAAGCTTGTGTTTTGCATTTCTAATGATGCTGTCTACTTTCTGCTTTTCCAAAGTGCTTTAAATAAATGTAAATATATCCAAATTAATATTTATGCCTGTAGAATACCACATAAACAGTGCATTTTGTCTTACTTTTGATATTTGTCTATGCATTTAACTTATCAGTAGTTCTGAAGTAAGCTAGTTGAAGTAGAAAATGGATGTAACGTTAGTGAAATCCAACAAGAAATGGTATTTGAATATTATTTTACATCGTTAGATCACATTGCAAAAAAAAAAAGGATGCAAATGCCGTTTCCAATTCAGTGAAAACTAAAGTATGCTGTATGTACGGTTTCTTTGGACTTTTATTTTAATAAATACACATTTACACACTTATGCAAATCAAAGATTTTGATGTGGAAGGAAGCTGACATGTAAGTGTTTTGCATTTCTAATGGTATTGTCTGCTCTTATTAGATAACTATATATGAATGTATATTTATGCTAATAAAAGACTGCAGAAACGGTACCATTCTTGCTATACTTTTGATGAAATTTCCACACACGTAATGTTTACTTTCCACATCATTCAGGGTTGGGAGTTTTTTGACATACCCTAACTGTCATGAACCGGAAAAAAACAGTCCAGGCAGATTAAGACAAGATTTTATTTGGCATAAATACCCATATTTATACTATTGTGGAAATGAAAGATGTTAAATGTATTTGTGTGTGTATATAGATACTACAGACTGCAGTATCTTTTCTGGTTCATAAAATCAGCCGGAAACAACATGTACATAAAATTACGAATTCAAATGCTGCTTCTGGTCAAATGAATAGTATAGGGAAATGTACTGTTTCTGTGGTCTTTTTTTGGCATAGATACCCATTTATACACACTTATGCAAATCAGAGATTTTAAATGATTTTATATTTACTTGGTTGTATATTTATATAAATGTATGTTAATATTGTTCTTAAAGTCAACCATTAATGACATGTACATAACATTAAGAATGTAAAATAGGATGCAAATGCATTTTTACATTAGCCGTGTGATGCATTTTAGTGATGCATCTGTCATTATTTGCTGTTATTTCCTATATTATATTAACAACAACGAGCATTGAAATTGTGTTGCTATTGTCTAGAATTTACAAAAAAAACCCAGTCTAAACCAAGGTGTATACAGCTATTTGACTTGGTTAAAGAAGTCCACTTCAAAAACAAGATGATCATGTCTGTCTTTCTTCAGTCATAAAGAAATAGTTTTTTGAGGAAAACATTGCAGCATTTTTCTCCATATAATGGACCGGTATGTTGCCCCGATTTGAACCTCCAAAATTCCAAAATGCAGTTTAAATGCGGCTTCAAACGATCCCAAATGCAGTTGTGAGGAAGGGTCTTATCTAGTGAAACGATCGGTTATTTTCATTTAAAAATAAATACTTTTTAATCTCAAATGCTTTTCTTGCCTTTCTCTCCCTGAACTCTGTGTATTCTGGTTCAAGACAGTCAGGGTATGTTGAAAAACCCTGACTGTATTTTCTCCCTTAACTTCAAAAATCATTTCAAAATCATCCTACGTCACTGCAGAAGTACCAACACAGTCTTTGCAAAGTGAACATGCAAAGACGATCAAACACCCTTAACAGAAAAGGTAAAACAGCAATATAGGACGATTTTAAAGTTGAGGGAGAACATGAGATGGGAGTTTTTTGACATACCCTAACTGTCATGAACCGGAAAAAAACAGTTCAGGCAGAGTAAGACAATATGAGCGTTTGACATTAAAAAGTATATAAATTGTATTATTTTTAGGAAAATAACCGATTGTTTTGCTATGTAAGACCCTTCTTCCTCGGCTGGGATTGTTTACAACCGCATTTGGGATCATTTGAAGCCGCATTTAAACTGCATTTTGAAAGTTCAGACTCGGGGCACCATTGAAGCCCATTATATGGAGAAAAATGCAGAAATGTTTACCTCAAAAACCATAATTTCTGTACGACTGAAGAAAGAAAGACATGAACATCTTGGATGACAAGGGGGTGAGTACATTATATGTGAATCTTTGTTTTGGAAGTGGACTTCTCCTTTAACATCAAACAATAACTCGCCATGTAAGCTGGAATGAAAAATCATTTCAAATACATTGTGGAAGGATTACAAACACCATTTTTCTTCTTTGGAATATCGTGTGCTGTTGAATCGTTCACTATACAGACACTAAATGAATTACTGTAATTGTAACGGTCCTGTTGAAGTTATAGTTGTCATTACATGTGCTAGTACAGCATCGCATTACTGCAGACTCACAGCTGATCTTCTGTAAACAAATGTTTCCATTTGGATTAAGCTTTGCCCTTGGTTATCCTGTTTATTAACTCCAATCTGTCTCTCGCTTAGCTGTATGATTACAATTTGAGGGCTTTTTATTTTTTTGCAACAGGAGCAGTTTCTTTATCGGCTCAATCTGTTTGTCAAAACAAACACGCGCTTGAGCTATTGAGCCTGACAGCTGCATAAATGAAGGAAATCCAGTGTGATTTACGCAGCACACCTTTAGATGGCCGTCTAAACGCCTCATCTCGATGCGTCTCGGCACGACTCGGGCTCAAACGAGGTCTAACGAGCCGTTCTGTTGGCAACCTGGATTGTGGTGCGGCGTGTGGAAGTGGGAGTTGACGTGCTGGTGCACCACTGCAGTGCAGCATGCAGAACTGCTGAGCCGTTCTGGCTTTCTGACCCACTTTTTCCCTGTCTTTCATTTGTTCCACTTCAGGATTCATTCCACACGCCGTACCCGGTGGCACAACTCGAGTGTGTTTGAACGACAAGAATAGTCTGTCAGCCCTTTCACGGAGATAGAAAAGAGGATCTGTAGAATGAGAGGTTTTGTGTTGGGAAAATTGATGCGGGATGTAATCGCTGACGGTCAGGTTTCATCTGTGTGCTTGAAGCTTGAACAAGGATGGGTTTAGCCACTGTGCAGAGCAGTAGCAGGTATTATGAACGACAAACAAAATGCATAGTGCTATCAGAGAGCGTAGTGTAAAGTGCAGATAGAGTTACAGAAGTATTATGAATGACTTGAATATTTGATTAGTGCTGTCCTGAATCTGATTTGGCTGGGATTAGTGCTTGAACGGGATGGGATTTTTCAATAGCTGATGGCCTAGCAATATACATAATGCGATTTAATGTCAAATAAATGCTAGCAGATAATATCAGGGCATGTTTTGTCTAATTTAACTCTCTAACTCTCTTTTTGTTAAATAAGGTTACAAAAGGGCATGTAGTTTATGATTTTTCTTTATATCATAATGGTTTGAGGTGTATCGGGTAATTTAAGGCTAATAAACCATGACCACAGAAAGTTGCTTTGAGTAAGGATTTTTATTAAGTAACACAAATTTTCATAAAGTAAAATCTGAAAAATAAAATATAAATAATAGATGGGAAAAAAATTAAACTAAATGAAAATTTGAAATGTTACTTTGGCAACTAACTGAGATAAAGATAAATTGAAGTTGAAGCATTAAAATTACTAACTGGAAATAATGTCAAAAAATAAAACTGAAATAAGTAAAAAAACATACAAATAAAAAAAAATCTAAAAAAAAAAAAAAAAAAAAAAATATATATATATATATATATATGTGTATATAACTAAATGACTTAAAATTAAAAATGTGAAAATTATTTTTTTTAATCTATTTCCAAAATTTTATTTTATAATTAATATTAATAATACAACTATTATAATATATAAAAGCGTGTAAAAATATTACCGAAAATTAAACAAAAAATGAAACCGTAAAAAAACAGTAATAGTGTAAACATAAAAAAATGCATTTATAATAGTATATAAATAATACTAAAATAACACTGCTCTGGATAAATGTATCTGCTAAACGCCTGCTTAATGTCTGGTTTTAACTTTAAGTATGTAAAATACTAGATTTAAGAAAATTATTAAATAAGTCAGTACAGGTATAACTATATACAATAAATAAAACCTAATTAAAAAAAAATACAAAAGCATGTAACAATATTACTGAAAATTAAAATATGAAATTGTAAAAAAATAAAAGTCTGTAGTAGTAAAAAGATAAATTAAATTTATAATGGTATATAAATAATACTAAAATAACACTACTCTGGATACATTTATCTGCTAAATGACTGCTAAATGTCTGGTTTTAACTTTAAGTATGTAAAATACTAGCTTAAAAAAATAAATCAGTACAGGTTTAACTATATACAATAATTCAAAAAAAAGCTTACAGAAGCATGTAACATTATTACTGAAAATTAAACAAAAAAGAAATTAAAGTCTGCAGTAGTATAAAAATAAAAAATAAAATGTATAATAAAAAAAAATTACAAAAGTATGTAACAATATTACTGCAAAATTAAGCAAAATGTGAAGTTGGAAAAAATAATAATAATAATAATAGTCTGTAGTAGTATAAAAATAAAACATGGAAAAATGTATCTGCTAAATAACTGCTTGATGTCTGGTTTTAAATTTAAGTATGTAAAATTTTAGATTCATAGACTCGGCTATAAAACCGAGGCCTGTTCCCCATGACATGACTTTCATGTTTCAGTTTTTAAATGTGACGGCACCGGTCGTGTTGGGTTGGGTCGGGTCACAGGTTATGGTTTCATGCTGGATTTTAATGCCTGTGCAGACCTTTACTGCCAGCTCTGGTTTGCCATTTCTGCTCACTTCCTCCACAGCAGCGACAGGAGCATGAGACAGTAGGGAGCTGTCGGTCTGAATCAGGCACACAAAGAGGAAGCTGCCATTGTATTAGGATGAATAATAGAGCTGGAGATGCAGAGCTACTTAGTCATCAGCATTCTAGAAGATCTATGTGTTTTTATAATAGGAAACAGAAGTGGAGCTTCTGACCTTTATATTGCTGGTGGTATTATAAATGCCTCGCAGCATTGGAGAAGCACACACACACGCACATGCATCTGCTCTGTTCATTGTAGAGTAATGCAGGGAAACACTTGGCCTCTGAGGCTCTTAGAATCACTACAGTTTCTCTAAACAGCATGTTAATTGCTTAACTTGTATTGTATACGTTCTTCATTGTTCTGTTTTTTCTGTTTCTTTCATTTTTGTGGTAAAATGCTTATAGAGCAGTTTTGAAGAATGATCCTTAGTCTCTGAGCTGTGGAAATGTGCTATGAAAGCACAAATTACTTGTGGGTAAATATCTACATTTGGGATGAATCTTGAGAATATGTGTGTTTTGTTGCCGTAATCGCTTTCACTCGGAGCAGAAACCTGATCTGCATTACATGAGGGCAGAAAACCACGTAAATCGTGGCGACCTGACAAACAGCCCTCAGGATCATTCCTGTTCTGCAGCACCTTTTGAACTTTTAAGACATGAATATGCTTGGAGTTTAAGGAAGTGTTTCTATAAAAAGGTACACCAAGACTCTTATGCTCACAAGACTATAAAATACAGTAAAAACAGTAATATTGTGAAATATTATTACAATTTCAAATAACCTTTTTCAGTTGTAATATACATTAAAATGCAATTTATTTCTGTGATGCAAAGCTGAATTTTCAGCATCATTACTCCAGTCTTCAGTGTCACATGCCTTGAGAAATCATTCAAATGTGCTGATTTGCTGCTCGAGAAACATTTCTGATTATTATTAACGTTGAAAACAATTCTCCTGCTTCATATTTTTGTAGGAACTATGATGCGTTTTTTTCCGGGTTCATTGATGAATAGAGAGTTCAAAAGAACAGCATTTATTTAAAATAAATATTATACAGTTGATGTCAAGCTAAAATACACCTTGCAGAATCTGTAAAATGTTAATTATTTTACCAAAATAAAAGGAATTATACAAATTGTGTTAGTTTTTATTTAATTACTGACCTGAATAAGATATTTCACATAAAGGATATTTGCATATAGTCCACAAGAGAAAATAATGGTTGAATTCATTAAAAAGACCCCGTTTAAAAGTTTACATACGCTGGATTTTTAATACCGTGTTGTTACCTGAATGATCCACAGCTGTTTTTTCTGTTTTGTGATAGTTGTTCATGGGTCTCTTGTTTGTCCTCAAGTGTTAAACTGCCTGCTGTTCTTCAGAAAAATCCTTCAGGTCCCACAAATTCTTTAGTTTTTCAGCATTTTTGTGTATTTGAACCCTTTCCAACAATGATGAGGGACTCATATGCAACTATTACAGAAGGTTCAAACACTCACTGATGCTTCAGAAGAAAAAACGATGCATTAAGAGCCGGGGGGGTAAAAAAAACTTTTAGAATTTGAAGATCAGGGTAAATTTGACTTATTTTGTCTTCTGGGAAACATGTAAGTATCTTCTGTAGTTTCTGAAGGACAGTACTAAATGAAAAAAATATGGTATTTAGGCAAAATAAGAAAAATGTACACACCTTCATTTTGTTCAAAAGTTTTCACCCCCCCAGCTCTTATTGCATTGTGTTTCCTTCTGGAGCATCAGTGAGCGTTTGAACCTTCTGTAATAGTTGCATATGAGTCACTCAGTTGTCCTGAGAAAAATCAAGCATATGTAAACTTTTGAATTGGGTAATTTTTATAAATTACTATTATTTTCTCTTGTGGACTATATGTATACGTCTTTTATGTGAAATATCTTACTCAGATCAGTACTAAATGAAAAAACAACATGCATTGATCCCTCTTATTTTGGTAAAATAATGTTTTCAGTTTCTAAAAAGGTGTATGTAACTGTACTACACTGTATTTAACTACTAAGGGATGTAATTCACAGGTGAGAAAAGCGTCCTTTAGAGTGTTATTAGAATATAGCATTTTTCTCTTGTAACAACTGTGAATTTATGTGTCTCTGTGTATGTGTGTGCACTAGTTGGCTGCTTCATGCAAAGCTATAATTTAATAATCAGGAAACAACAAATCTGTGTTAGGAAAATGTAATAGGCTGCTAAAGAAGATGAAGAGGCAGAGCGGAGCCTCAGGAGACAGGTGAAGCTGTCTGCTGCCTGCTGAGAATTTCAGACTGACTTTTTGTTACAGTACAAAAAGTGATCAAAGGAGCGAAAAACAAGTGCGGGGAGAGAGCGCTGGGGCCCGGGAGAGTGAGAGGAGGTGCTGAGAGCCCCGACAGGCTTAACGCTGGACTAAAAGAATTAAGAGAGAAGGAAAATAAAATCTCATCGAGAGTTAGAAAACAAGAGCAGCAGTTGTAATTAAGCTTTCCCTCAGGCGTGATTTAAGTTATCTGATTAGGATTCCCAGCTCTCCTCGAACCCTGCAGACATCATTACTGTCCCGCTCCACAGGGACACCTGAACTTCCTCCATCAGAAACAACAGTCGCTCCTAGAAGCACAGATGAGAGGGAAGCCAGATTTCACATAAGCCATATATGCATTTCAAGTAGTGTTCATTTTAAAAATCAGCTTTGTTCTGATGAATAAAGCATATTTTGTTTTTAGTCTGAATGAATATTGTTTAAAAAATATGTATTTATGCGTAACTTATTTACAATACAATAATGTCGCAACAATAATATATGCATGCATATACGTATATATAATCAAACAGTAATAAATAGTAATAATTTTAGCATTAAATAATCATTAAGTGATTATTTGGCATTAAATAAATCATTAAAAACAATAATTATATGAATACCATTCAAAATTTTGGGATGAGTAATACTTTCTTTAATACTTTTATTTAACAAGCATGCATTAAATTGATCAAAGACATTTTTGTTATGAAAGGTTTGTATATATAAATGCTGTTCTTTAACTATATAATTATGAAGCAGCGCAACTGTTTTCAACACTGAAAATAAGAAATGTTTCTTGAGCAGCAAATCAGCATGTTAGTATCATTTCTGAAGGATCATGTGACTTTGGAGTAATGATGCTGAAAATTCAGCTTTGCATCACAGAATTAAATTCCATTTTAAAATATATTCAAATAGAAACCAGTTGTTTATAATTGCAATAATATTTCGCAATATTACTGTATTTTTGATTAAATAAATGCAGACTTGGTGAGCAGAAGAGACCTCTCTCATAACAATCTATAATAATAATGTTTGTTAAAGATGTAAGCAGTTCCTATAATTATTTTGATCATTGTTTATTATCAACAGAATGTTTATTTTTCATCTGCCTCTGAAAACCAGGTCTCTGTTGATGGATTTGCTCCAATTCAGCTTAAGCAAAGTTCAAACCTCCAATGTAGCAAAGGGATTAATCTTACTGAAATTACGTGGGGCAGCAGAGATCAAACGAGGCCATTAGTCCTGACCTGACTACAGCCGTTCTAGTTCCTATAACTGTAAGTCTGTCTGAAAGCTGATGTTACTTATGGAGCCAACATGAAAGGCAATTACTCTAGTAGATGCATCCAATACGAGTTAGTGTTTTTTCCGGGCTGGAAAGAAAAGCCAAAGAGAGGTTAGTTTTTATGGACTGCATCATAAAAGATGGCAAGTTTGCTCTTTATTTACTTTGAGAGGTGGGGTGAACAGACGTTGATGGTTGATATTAAAATCATGCTTATGAAATCTTGAGTCCTTCATATCCAGCCATATATAGGTTTTAAATGTTGTGCATCAGAATATATGATAATTAGTGTTATTTGTTGTTTTGTATCAGTGTTATTATATTTAAAACTTAGTATTTAGGCATTTAGGGTTTCATTCGGATTGCTTAATCTAAAAAAAAAAAACACATTAAACCTACTTCAAGTGCTTTTTTAAGTGCTTTCACTTTTTCCATAGCCTTGCATTAAATCAAAAAAGCATATGCAATACAAGCTTCCAAAGCTGGCCAGGAATGAGCTAGCACAAAAATGTAGGTGTGACAATTGTAAAAGGTTGTTTTTCTTTTTTTAATAAGATCAAGTGCTGCAGTATCATGTTTGGCTCTCTGCCGATCTACGATAAATACTCTGTGATGTCTAAATATAGGTAATTAAAAAGAAGAGTCTCCTATTTTTCATCATGGGTGGATTGTGGAATTGTTTACTGCCATGATGCACATGCAAACTGATTTTATGTGGCATGTTTTATTTTGTTTTCATTGGTGATGGTGGTGATCTAACTCTACAGACCGTAAGTCATCATAGTTCAGACTCTACTGTTACTGCCTGTCTGCAATGTCCTCAGTTAATTATAGAGTTCGAATGTTAGTCAGTACTGAATTAGACAGTCAGCAGATCTTTCTCTGTAAAGCTTTAGCTGGAACGACCAGTTATAATGTAGTTAAATTAGATAAACATGATGCATTTGACACATTTGAATTCTATTAGTGGAAGAAAGATGCATAACATTTTCGGAGTCAAGTAGCTCATGTAGCACTTCATTTGCATTTACACACTTATAAAAATGTTTCTGTGGTGTAGTAAATACTACAGGAAAAGAAATATAATTGCTACATTAAAAAAAAGTTTACTTTAAAAACAAAGTAAATTCTATATTGGTAGTTAATCCAGGCTAAAGCTTAAATATAAAGGTTACAAACCCTACTCAACTTTTTTCTACTTGGAACACCAGTAGATTTTACTGGTGTTCCCATCATGCACTGGGCTCCTGTTTTCCAGCTGTATTTACAGAGTTTCATCGTTTTTGTTAAATTTTTATCTGGATATCATTTTCTACTCAATGACACATTCATACTCAATAATGAACCACAGAATGTTACTGTCATCGTGTATTGTGTACAAAGTATTGAAGTCTCTGTGTTCGGATGAGCGCCACTTCACTGAATGTGTACATACGTTGTCTACATGATATCTATTGTATAATTTACTTAGATGTTTCTAAGTAACATACACTTTAAAAGCATTGTTAATAAGTAAAATCAAAGTATTGCCAAGTAAGCTTAAGTAAAATGTAAGTAAAAATTACTCAAATGTTTACTGGCCAAGCTAAAGTTGGTTATTTTCTTTGTTAAATTTACTTAACTTGGGTAAGTAGATTTTACTTAATTCTTTAAGTGAAATTATACATCATAATGTAATATTTACTTAATTTGTCTCATGAATCTTAAGTTCAGTAGTAAGTAGTACGGAGCAGTATCAGTAAAATTTACTTAAAATGTGTTAGTGCAGATGGTTACAAAGTTTCATTTTGAATGTTTGTGTAATTTTTTAATTTTTAATTTTTTTTTTTCAAACTGGCCATGGCGACTGTGAATAGTGCCACCCATCTATCCAAGACATTTTTCTGTGTCCAAAATGTCAACAAAATAAAAAACAAAACAATACACTTATATATATATATATATATATATATATATATATATATATATATATATATATATATATATATAATTTATTTTTTTTGTTTACATTTAATTTGGTTCATATACAGTTATTTTTACCACTGTCCTTACTGTTTGCCCTCTATCCATTCATGATCCTCTTTATCTGCTGTCCTTTATTTCTTTCCTATTTCTCTGCCTTTTTAATTTCCTTAAGTCATTTTTCCATTACAAAAATAAATCACTGGCACATCAGAGCTCACTTGACCTTTCTTTCATCGGCATCATTCATTGTGTGCACTCTCTCATGTTAGGACATCTCAGTGTTAGCATGCTCAGAATGTCTATTACATTTTGATATACTGTTCTTACTGAACATGGGTCAAACTTGTTATAATAAAATATAAGAGAATTATAGTGTTAGACCACAACATTAGACCACATATTCATATCTCAGTGACTGTGGAAAGTTGATTGTATCAAATCTTTTTATGCGCAGAATAAATAAATGTGGTCAAATGCGTTAAATGGACATGTAATTGAAATGAATAGGTAGTAGTATTACTAAATTAGACTAATAAACAATTCTTCTGGTTGTTGGAAATGTGTACGATTTTGTGAATTATGGCTGTTTGAATTCAGTGGCCACAGATTTTGTCTTTTTAATAAGTAGATTTCAGATTATTAATTTACATTTAAGCTTTTGGCAAATGCTTTTATATAAAGTTACTTGTATAATTTTGATGTATGAGTTCAGTTAGATTTTATGAGACAAAGCAATTTGCACAAAAATGGTTTCATGAACAATTTTCTCCGATTTGTTTTGTTTGTCTTATGAAAGAAGCGTTGTGTTCTTTGATAGCAAATTAAATATTGCGGATGTTAGAAGAATTGCTCTTTTTATGATGTTTGCACGTAAAATGTGAATTTTAAAGGAGTAGTTTACCTAGAAATGAAAATCTTAACATGTAATCACCCTTAGGTCATCCAAGATGTAGATGAGTTTGTTTGTTCATCAGAAGAGATTTGGAGAAATATAGTATTCCATCACTTGCTCACTAATGGATCCTCTGTAGTGAATGGGTGCCGTCAGAATGAGAGTCCAAACAGCTGATAAAAACATCACAATAATCCGTAAGTGATGTGATGAGGAAAAAAAAAAAGAATATATATATATATATATATATATATATATATATATATATATATATATTAGCATTGCATCCCTTGCTCCCCAATGGATCCTCTGCAGTGAATGGGTGCCATCACTTGAATAAATAAATAAGACGCAAAACAGTGCTGTGGCTGTGTTTGTAATGGTTATTTGTTGTTGGCAAAATAGAGCAAAAACAGGCAATATGCTGTCTAAAATGTAAGTCTCTTAATATTAACTTCTTGTTTATTGATGATCAGTATCACATTTGTAATCATGCTGAGGCACTCTTTGTTTGATATTGACTAACTTATAACTTTCTGTGTCATAGAGAGAAAATGAGACAATCAACATAAATGGCACTTGGTCTTTCACAAACATAGCTAACTTAGGGACATCATAACTAACCACCATTAATTCACGGTCTTAAATATGTCCAGCGTTTATCGGTTTGTGCCGTCAGTTACTCGAGGAATAGTTTCAGCTCTAGTTTGGACTCTTATTCTGACGGCACCCATTCACTGCAGAGGATCCATTGCTGAGCAAGTGATGTAATGCTACGTTTCTCCAAATCTGTTCTGATGACAAAACAAACTCGTCTACATCTTGGATGACCAATTTCAATTATTACTTTAAAATGAAAGCATATCTTTCCAGATAATGCAACATTATGTGCACGCATACTGTCTCAGTATTACAAGATGATGATGTTGTTGTACACTGTGCACGTTTTTTAAACCGACTCCTTTGAGTGTGATTTCTGTCTGTGAATGAGGGCACCATGTTCCCCTCCGCTTACTAATTGCCATGAGGCCAGTGAGGGTCTCATTCAGATGCACTGATGTTTGCCCAAATGATAGCAAACAGAGGCGGCCTATCCTCTCTGCCAGCCAAATGCACACAGAGGCCTTTGTTAGACTAGAGAGCCTTATGACCACACATATCTCTCTTTATTTCTCTCATTCTTCCATTTTTCTAAAGCATTATCATGATTTTTTGTTTAAAATCATTAATGTGCCTGATGTATAGTGAACTATGCATAATAATCCCAACCCCAAGTTTGAACAATAGTAATACTGATGCTTGCAAACTCTCCTAATTATAAAGCAGCTGTTGTAAATGACCTGTTTATGAAGTTTCTTGTTTAATTAGATGTTGTTTGAAGTCGCCACCTGATCTTATTCTCAACTTTATTTGCTTTGCGTCTGTTAAATGAACAAGTAACAAAAGTACTAGTTGCGTTTATGAGTCCGGTGTGTATTAAAACCCTCCCTTTGTCTCCAATTACACCGTTTTACCCTCTGTGGTGTGCCAGGGTTTGGGAGTAAACAATACAGCTGTTATTCTTCAGGTCTCATAAGGATCAATTATTGGATTTTTCCTCATTTCTCTATTAGTACATATTGTAGCTGTGTAATGTGTGTCCCATGAGCTCTGGGTGCAGTAGTTGTGCTCATGGGACGCTGTGTAAGTGTGTTGTCCCTTGTAGGTCTCGTCTCTTGGGTCTCTGCACTGAGAGTAAATGTTTAGGTGTGCTGGTCTGTTGTTCTTTTCCTAAGGCCATTTTTTTTTTGTTGTACAAAGTACAATGGACAATAATGTAGTATAGTCATAATGCTGTAGGAGGTCAAAGGTAACAATAAAAGTAAATTATTAATCCAGGCAAGGACAGGAAAGTCAACCATTCATAAAAGCTCACACTTGTGCCAAAAACACATTTTTGTTAGTTTGTGTATCTTTGTATTTTCCCATTTAAATGCTTAAAAATTATTCTTAAAATCCAAATTGAATTTGTGATTAATGACATGGAATTTAATAGTTGTCGTTGAATAGTTGTTTAATTTATTTTTTTGCTCACTTTTAATAAAATAGTATTTGGTTGTCAAGTGCCAAACGATTTTTATTTATTTATTTAATTTATTTATTTATCCTTATTTCAGAAATGACACACTTGCGGTAAAATGGTATTTGGTTTGTAAATTTTAGACTCATTTATTTAGACTTATTATTTATTTATTTTTTTTTTATACATGCTTGCTCACTTCATCAGGATTAACAAGGTGGTATTTGATTGCTGTCATCCCATTTAATTTTTACATTTTTATTTGAATCCTTATTTAAGAAATTACAAACTTCCTATAAAATAGTATTTGGTTGTCAGTTGTCAAACAATTTTTATTTTATTTTATTTTACACTTATTTAAGAAATGACATGCTTCCAGTAAAGTGGTATTTGATTTGTCAGTTTATTTTATTTATTAATGTGTATTTTAATTAATTAATCAATAAAAAGGTTTCTTTGGTTGTCCATTGTTGAATTTATTTTTTTTTTATTAAAATAAAAATATTTTTAGTGTGTGTGTGTATGTGTGTGTATGTGTGTGTGTGTGTGTATATATATATATATATATATATATATATATATATACATACATATATATATATATATATATATATATATATATATATATATATATATATATATATATATATATATATATATATTATATATTTATATATATTATATATATTATATATATATATATATTATATATATTATATATATTATATATATATATTATATATTATATATTATATATTATACATTATATATTTTTATTTTTATTTATATATATATATATTTTTTTTTTACATTTTATTTTACACTTATTTAAGAAATGGCATGCTTCCAATAAAGTCGTATCTGATTGTTGAATGTATTTGGTTTATTTTATTTATTAATGTGTTTTCTTATTTTTTGTTTTATTTTATTTTATTAAAATAAAAATAAAATAATTTTTCTTTAGTGGTTTTATTTGGTTGTCCGTGGTCAGATATTTAGTTTTCTTTTCTTATATAATAATAATATATTTTATTTTATGTTTGTCTGTTTTATTGTTTGTCTGTTGTCAAAATAAAAATAAAATTTAGTTGTTGTTGTTGTTGTTGCTGTGTTTTTTTTTTTTTTTTTTTTTTAAGGATTATTTTTATTTATTTATTTTTTTTTGTGGTTTGAATATAAGCCAAATCTCTTCAGATGCTTATTAAAAAGATGAAAGTACTGTGCAGTAAATTAGGCCGTTGAGTGTGTCTTGTACAGAGGTAGCTGTGTTTTAATGATTCAGCAGATGGCCGAAGAGACGCACATTTTACACGCCGCCGTAGGGGCTGCTGACGGCACTCCTGCGCAGATGCTGCGTCTCCATTTCCATCTCCTACTACATTAAAACATGTTCAAAGAAAGTGAAATGGAGAGGATTCTCTTTATGCCTTTTTCCACACAAAAATGCTGTGGCTGCACCCTGATACAGATATATTAATACCATGGTATTTTGAGATACACTAAAGGTCGAAACATCATCTTGTAGCTGTATCATGAAGAGGTACAGTTATTCTGCAGCTGGCTTTTGTGAGATCTCAAATTTATAACTAATATGATCTGATGGAAAAACGTCTCGTTCTCCTTTACACTTCGCTGAAAGCCTTTTGATATAGCTGTTTTTCTCCCCTGAGCGTAAGTCAGGATTCTGTCTGTCCACTCACAGTAATTGAATGGCCTCTCTACATCTTCCACTCAGAGCTGGACCAGAAGAGGTTTTTGTTCTCTCAGCACTTTCAGAGCCGCTCGGAGCTGTGCTTTTATGACTTTGACAGACAAAGCTCATTACATTATGCAGGAATAATCTGAACTGTTCCCAGACCTTTTCCGTATACACGGGTGAACTTGTGAGCCGCGTCTCAGAACATCGAGCTTCCGTACAGTGGAAATAACAACAAGAGGAGAGCCGCGGCCGGGCTACGTCAACAAGAAACTGAGTTTTGACAGCAGATGTTTTGGCACAGCTTCAGTGAGCAGTATTAGACTATAATCATCTTCAGGAGTGGAGGAAGTGCAGAGTCTTTCAATATAAGCTCACATACAGTATCAATCATTCAGATATATCGTACACAGTATATTATCTCACCTTTACGCACGGAATTATGTTGTGAATGTAATATGAGGCATATGAGGGTCCATGAATGTATTGAATGTATATGAAGCAGTGAGATACAAGTGACTCAGAAGATGCTATAACCTCTGATTTAAATCAAAATGTTGATATGCAGTGAAACTGGCAATATGATACAGGAGCTGCACAGTGCTATGGACTATGTTATAGAAATTGGTATTTGTACCAGTTTTTTGTTTGTTTGCTTGCTCTGCAATTTTTATTGACACACTTTTCTTTTCTTTTCAGGTGCGGGTGAATCAGGGAAGAGCACCATTGTGAAACAGATGAAGTAAGTAGAAACTTTGAAGAAAAGTTGGACAGAATAACATTTTTAGGGCTTTGTAAAATGTAGAAATAGTTTTATTTTTCCCAAATTCTGTTTTATTTTTTCTAGAATATATTTTGATGGATTAAATAGATTTTGCAAAATAAAAAAATTTCCAAACAATTAATTTGATTTAAGCTTTTACAATTTAATGGTTTATTTTATAATTTTATTTTTTTATTTTTTACAGCAGTTAAATAATTTATTTGATACAAATATAATTAAATGTTTAATAAATCATATAATAAAAAACATCAAAAATAGTGGTAATCAAACATTAAAAATGTAATTACTTTTAAAAGTAATGAAATGTAATTTAAGAATTCCTTTTTCAATTTTTTTTTTTTTTTTTTTTTTGCCAAAGTGCTGCACAACTTAAATTATTATTATTATTATTATTATTATTATTAATACTATTACTTGAGAAGTACATTCTACTGTATTTTTTTATTTATTTATTTTTTCATTCAAATTCCATTTGATTTTTTTCTAGGTTACATTTTAATGGTTTAATTACATTTTAAAAAATAAAAGCATGCCTAATCAGTTGAATTCATAGAACTTTTAAAATTAAACAGTTTAATTGATACAAGTACAATTAAATATATTTAATACAAATTTGTTACCAAAATATTGGTAGTCAAACATTAAAAAATATATATATTTTAAATATAATCAAATGAAAATTCCTAGAATTATTAATTTATAATAATTATAATTAATAAAAAAAAATATAGTAGTAGTAATTTATTATTATTATTATTTTATTAATACTCTGAGAAGTACATTCTACTGTACAGTAGTAATATATTTCTGTCACAAAGTTAAACCAGACTTCTATTTTGATGTGCTGTTGTGAAGACTGTTGAGTTTATGTGTGTCAAATAAAACAGTGATTCTCAGAGCAGCTCTGGAGATGAAGTTTAATGGAGTTCCTGTCCTCGTATAATGACATGACAGACTCTGAAAACATCACAAGTATTCACCACACAATTTTTTAAGCATCATATTCAAGCTTCCTTTCAATTTTCCATTCAAAGAAGCATGTGATTTCAGAAAGACACATCCAGGCTCTGTACTCCTACTCTGATACTGCTGCTTTAACCCTGATAAATCACACACATTGACAGTAAATTAGCTCATTGCAGCTGCCGAGATACAAGTGCGCGCACACTATTTATATTCGCTAATAAAACCATGCTTTATCTGCCACATATTTATTTGCAGCCACAGCTCTTTGAACAAATGACATCATGCGTGAGACGCGGCGCTAAAACAGGAGTTAACAGAAATCAGCTCTAGCTGCTGTTACGAGTTTCCCTTCTCTAACGGAGTCACATTTCCGCTCGAGTGCACCTCCTCACACACCCTGTGATGCTGCGCTACTTCCTTTACTTCAAATACCCTCATCCTGTTCATGATTCATAGACACCATCCATCTTCTCATGATACCAAAATGTTGCACTTCTCTCTTTGTGCAGCTCTGCTCTGCTCACTTGTATCTAGATGGTAACCCTCATTTTGCAATATGTCTTATAAATTAAATGCAAACTTCATAAACACACTATTTGGCACAATTTAGCATGCATTTCAGTATATTTTCAATATTTAATAAAGCTATTGAATGCTATTTTCAGGGTTTGGCATGCTTTCTCAGTTTTGCTTTGATGCTATTTGGTAAATGAGATTATAGTATGAGGATGCAGCCTGCATGTTAATTTATTTAGCAGTTATCTGAGCCTTAAGTGTTCATACAGCAACTACACCTTGCATTTCAGTATATTATTATGAATAATTACCTAGTTTTGAAACATATAACTGTTAGCAATTGTTATATATATATATATATATATATATATATATATATATATATATATATATATATATATAGGCTACATTTATGTGATGAAAAATACAGTAAAAACTGTAATATTGGAAAATATTATATTAAAATCTAATTTATTCTTGTGATGCAAAGCTGAATTTTCAACATCATTCCTCCAGCTTTCAGTGTCATCCATTATAAATCATTCTAATATGCTGATTGCTTAAGAAATTTCTTATTATTAATGTGAAAAATGGTTAATATTTTTGTGGAAACATTTCTTTCTGTATTCATGGATTAATAGAAAGTTAAGAAGAACTGCAAATCTTTTATAACATAAATTTCAAATTTCACTTTTAATCATTTGAATTCATACTTGCTGAATAAAAGTATTTTTAAAAAATCTTACTGATCCCAAACTTTAGAATTTTGTTACTTTTGAATGTGTTTTCAGTTGAAATGTTTCTTATGAATTTTGTTACTTTTGAATGTTTTTCATATTAAGTTTTTCTTTTGAATTGTTACTTTTGAATGCGTTTTTCAGTTTGAATGTTTCATTTGCAATTATTTGATTGTGTAAAAGGAGATTATAAATAATATAAGTATTTATATTATTTTAAGTATTTAAAATAATAAGGCTGTATATAAGATGGTATGCAGTAATATGCAGAGCAATCAGAGGTCACTTTTGTAAGAGAAATGAAAGTTGTTTGGGTTGGAACGTCATTGAACATCTTTTACAAGCTTTAAATGTGATGGATTAAAGGTGTGCGTGTTTATTATTAGCTATAAATGTTTTTTATTGTACTATATATATCTTTCAGTGTAAGTGGATGTTGCATGCATAAAGAGAGATGGCAAAAGCCTTGAATAGTTTTATCATTTCCGTTTGACTGGAGGTGCTGGGATCTCAATCCATTTTTCATGAGGACAGAGCTTCACACTCAGGTCATTAATGCAGGTTTTAGCAGAAACAGTGTTGCAATGACAATGAGTGTTAGCAGCAGCAGACGGTGTTTCAGATACTGCAAATTCTGCTGCTTTATAACCCAGAGTAACAGCCCTGAAGGTGTCGTGTATCACACATTTCTTCACTTCACCATTTACCAAGTGCATGAAGATTCAGGTTTATTTGATCAAACCTTTTAAGATCCATTAGCCTGAGTCTACTCTCTTCTGAGCTTCTGAAAACCATTTTTATATATATTTCTGTTTTCCTGACATTTTCAGTGCATTTTAATGATGTTGATAAAGATGTAATCTAAGATATCATGTCAAAAAGGCCCAACTGGCTTATTTGATGTTTGCTGACTCACTTATACTAAGATGACAGTTTCTGCTGACGTTAGTGAATATGGAACGCATTAAATGATGTTACAGATCAGTACTGAAAACAGATTTGTGTTGTGAAACTGCATGTTTTAAACCAGAGAGGCACCGATACACATGGCTTTATATATTTATATATTTAATTATTTATTTATTTTTCTTCTTGGCATTACTGGATCGCATAAGATTTTCTGCCTGTTTTATATTTTTCTTCATTTTTCTAGACAGCTTAAGATATTTTATATTATTTTATTATTAGTTTATTTTCCCAGATGTCATAAGATTCTCTGCTCTTTAATTTATTTATGTATTTATTATTTAATTATTGAATTATTTTTTTTAATTTAATTTTTACTTTACTTGGCATTTCTGGACAGCATAAGATTTTCTGCTTTTATTTTATTTAATTAATTTGGAACTATTATTATTATTATTATTATTATTATTATTTTTGTTTAGCATTCCTGGATATCATTAAGGTTATTTTTATTTTATTTTATTTTATTTTATTTTATTTTATTTTATTTTATTTTATTTTATTTTATTTTATTTTATTTTATTATTTTATTTTTTTTTTTTCCGCAGATGTCATAAGATTATCTGCTCTTATTTTTATTTTTTATTTTGTATTTTAATTTATTTTTACTTTACTTGCCATTTCTGGGTAGCATAAAATTTTCTGCTTTTTATTTTATTGATTTAATTAGCAGATTATTTTATTTTATTTTATTTTATTTTATTTTTTTAAATAGCGTTCGTGGATAGCATTCTAGTCTACTTTAGGTTTAGTTTTGTTTTTAGTTTAGTTTAATTTAGTTTATTTTAGTTAAAAATTCCCTACTGGTATTTTAAGTCAATGTTTTTTGTTTTTGTTGTTTTATTTATTCCGTTTCACCTTCTGTTCAGAATCATCCACGAAGACGGCTACTCAGAAGACGAATGTAAGCAGTACAGAGCCGTGGTCTACAGCAACACCATCCAGTCCATAATGGCTATCATTAAAGCCATGAGCAACCTCAAAATCGACTACGGAGAGACCGCCCGAGTGGTAAGACCTCCTGTAATCTCTGGGACGAGTATGTAGGTCAAGGCTGGGAGTCTGTAAATAATTCAGAGAGTCCCGCACACTGTTGCAACTTCACTTTTCTGATCTTCAGGTTTAATGTTTTGCATACCATCTCAGATCGTTCAGAGGCGGATCAAGGAGTTGATCGATGAATGATTTACAACAAGCAATTTCTTGGTCATTTTAGCCTAAAGTATTGCCATTTAAAAATATGCCTTGGTAATATGTTTGGAGCCACAGTAATTTTATAAGAAATCGCTGCTTAAGGCAATCTGTGATTGCTCTATAGCAAAGTTTGCATCAAGGTACAGTCAAGTTCTTTCAGCATGTTTTATTCCTTGCTCAGCGTATTGTGTATGTGTGTGTATGTGCAGGACGATGCACGGCAGCTGTTTGCTCTGTCTGCAGCAGCGGAGGAGCAGGGGATCTTAACTGATGATCTGGCCAACGTGATCCGCAGACTGTGGACCGACAGCGGGGTTCAAGGGTGTTTTGCCCGATCCAGAGAATATCAGCTCAACGACTCTGCTGCCTAGTGAGTGTCTGCACACACAATACTGCTCCTGCTGCACATCTTACTCTACATTTGCACAATATAGCAAATAGTCTTTCTAGTTATTCTCATCACTGCAGTGTTTTATTGGTTGGTGTTACATTGGCATGGAAATGGTGTAACGCTGTGGAAACCCTCATTATAAATGCATATAGCCCCACCCCTAACATCTCATTGGATAATCCATATTCGCTGTCTAAACATTTTATTTTATTTTATTTTGTTTTAAAATCTCATTGGATGAGCAATGTTCACTGTCTGAAAATGTATTTATTTTATTTTATTTTTATTTTTATTTTTATTTTTATTTTTATTTTATTTTAAAATCTCATTGAACATTGAGCCATGTTCACTATCTGAACATTTTTTTTATTTTAGTTAAGTTTTTTTAAATTTTATTTTATTTTAAAATCTCATTGGATGTTCACTGTCTGAACATTTAATTTAATTTATTTTTTATTTTATTTTATTTTATTTTAAAATCTGCATGTGCCATGTTCACAGTCTGAACATATTTATTCTATTTTATTTCTTTTTATTTTGGATGAGCCATGTTCACTGTATGAATGTTTATTTTATTTTAGATTTTATTTCATTTTATTTTATTTTAAAATCTCATCGGATGTGACGTTCACATTCTGAACATAATTAATTTTATTTTGTAAATTTTATTTTAAAATCTCCTTGGATGAGCCATGCTTGAACATTACTGTTTTGTTTTATTTTGTTTTATTTTGTTTATTTTATTTTATTATTTTTGTTAGATACTCAGCTCTTTTACTTCATTATATATTTTTACATTTTTGTATTTTTTTTTTTTTTATTTTAATTTCATTTTTTTTTATTTTACTTTGCTTTCCTGGACAGCATAAGTTTTTCTGCTTGTTTTATTTTACTTTTTATTTAATTTTTAGATTTTGCTTATTTGATCACAAATGCAGTAAAATATTGTGAAATATTAGTTTAAAATAGCTGTTTTCAGTTTGAATATATTTGAAAATGTAATTTATTCCTGTGATGCAAAGCTGAATTTTCAGCATCATTATTAGTCTTCAGTGTCACATGATCCCTCATAAATCATTATAATATGCAGATTTTTCTGCTCAGGAAACATTGGTGATTATTATCAATGTTAATTTTAAAAGTATTAATTTGTCAAAACAAAAAAAACGTACCCCAAACTTTTGCACAGTAATGTAAAATAGTTTGCTTACGCATAAACCACGCTCACTGTTGTGTTTTCTCATACTGTTGTTGGTTTATGAGAGCAGTAAGCCACTCGAGGCCGTGTGTTAGTCATTTTTCAGCAGTCAAATCCTCTACTTCACTCTTTCACCTCTGTCAGATCACCGCAGCTCACGTCTCACACGGCCTGTTGTTTAATTAGATTTCATCCCTGTACTTCAGAGCTGCATAAACACAAACACTTGAGAACAGAATCGTGCGAGCAGTGGCAGCACCAAACTAAATTACAAATCTCTCCCTAGACAGAATGTGACTTTTTAATGGTGTTTTAGCACCTGCACATAACGCTGATGCATGAGGGGAGCCAGGTTCAAGCAGGGAACTCAATGCCAAGTCCATCTGTTGTTGTTAGCAAACACGTCTCCGGACATCAATGAGGTCACGTTGTGAACACTCAGACCTTCAGTGACCACGCACGCACAATTAAATTGAAAGTTTAGACACATTAGACTGAATTTGGTTCATCAGTCATTTAGATGCAATAACTACTTCATGCACAAGTTAGTTCCCACATTCCCACGTCTCATGCTCCATCCTGCAGTAGTTAAAGCAGATGGAGTCTGTCAAGATCCTCAGGCCATGCATCTGAAAGCCCTGCTTTTCTCTGCCCATCATATGATCTTCATCCTGAAACCTTCTGTAGTGCCGCCCATTAAAACCAGCGCTGGCGGGAGGACTTGCATTCTAGGAAATAAACTCAAAGCATGAAATGTGAATTAACAGTGGAACTGAGGGAAGATAGTGGGTCATTGCAGTTCATCTCACAATAAATGAGCTCTGTTTTTCATTTCTGATTGTAATTATAAATGACTCTGAGCTAAACAGTTTTATTCTGAATAATGAGATTCTTGAGTATTTACTCATTGAGCGATCAGAATAGCATGATGTTTTAATAAGCATTTAATGGTGAATGCATAGCCCCAGGAAATAATCATTTTATTTATTTGCTTAATTTAATCGAATGCACAATAGAATTATTGTGCTTGTTTATGTTGTAAATCAGTTTGAACTGAAGAGCTTTTAGTGTAATTCAGAAATGGCATGCAATTACATAAAAAAAAAAAAGAGAGGACAGCATGAAATATAGAAGCAACGTGTCGCTGTGAACATGGGCACATTTCTACATGTCCTTTCTTATGGTTAACAGACTGTTGCCAGTACAGTGGGAAATAATTCATTCACCACATGCTTATGTGAATATATTGAATTTAATAAAAACAAGTAAGGTTTCATTAGTTCACATTAGTTAACTACTTTAGTTAACCTGAGCTAAGATTGATCAATACTTCTACAGCATTTATTAATCTTTAATATTACTTTTATCATTTACTAATGTTATTAAAATCAAAAGTTTGTTTTTGTTAGCATTAGATAATGCACTGTGAACTAACATGAACTAACAATGAATGACTGTATTTTTATTAACTAACGTGAACAAAGAGTAATAAGTACTGTAATAAATGTATTGTTCATTGTTTGTTCATGTTAGTTAATACATTAATGTTAACAAATGATAACTTACTGTAAAAGGTCATATTTCACCCCAAAATTGAAAGGAATTAATATTCTGTTATAGCCAATTTTAAAGATTCTTTTGTATTTTGTATATAGTGTATTTTATTTTATTTTTTTTATTAAATCAAGCATCAGCTAAAAGCTTTGCAATTTTAAATATTCTTTTATTTTTTTTAACTTTTTACATTTTGTTTTAATAGCAATCAAAATTGTATTTTTTCATTTTCATTTTATTTTTTATATTTATTCATTATTTTGTTTTAATTAATTAATTAATTAATTAAATAAGTTTTTTAATTATAATTATTTTATCCTAATGGTCATAAAAGTGGACTTCAGGTTAATTTACCTAATTTTAGCAGCGCTAAAACCAGCAGTGTATACGCTTACTTGCCGGTAACTCACCAAAATAAAAGCTTGCTGATTTTAGTTTTGAAAATGCTGATGAAAAAAGTAAGTGTTAACATTGAATTTTAAGTGTACTAAAAAATAGTATTTTTATTTAATACTCACTTTTTATTTTAAAATCTAATTGTATTATCACACTTTATTATTTTGTTTATTTTATTAAAAAATAAATTTAATAAATAAAGTGCAATAATATTATTTACGTTTTGTTTTAACAGCAATGGCAATTATTTTGTGTTTTAATTATTTTAATACAGTTATTTTATTCATAATGGTTCAGATTAATTTAAGTGGTGCATATACTTCCCGGCAGAAAATAAAAGCTTGCTGATTTTAGGTTTGAAAAATGCTGAGAAAAAAACAAATAATTAATATTGTATATTTAAGTATACAAAAAAAAATTGTATTTTTATTTAGTACTCACTTTTTATTTTAAAATATAATAGTATTATCAAGCGTTATTATTTTGTTAATTTATAATAATTTGTCTATAATAAACTTAATAAATAAAGTGCAATAATATTATTTACATTTTGTTTTAACAGCAATATTTTGGGCTATAGCTACCATACACCCATGTGGCTTATGACTGTTTTCGTGGGCCAGGGTCATATACTTGTCGGCAACCTGCCAAAATAAAAACTTGCTGATTTTAGGGTTGAAAATGCTAATGGAAAAAAAAAGTAAATATTAACATTGTATTTTTAAGTGTACTGATAAAATAATTTTAATATTTACTTATTATTTAAAAATATAATTGTGTTATTACACTTTGTTTTTTTTTTTTTAATAAACTAAAAAAATAAAGTGCATTATTATTATCATTGTTATTATTATTGCTATTAATTAGATTTTATAGGTGTATATATAATGGGTATTTATATATGTATATGTGCCTTTGTAATATTTTATACTTTGTAACTGATTAAATAGTCAGAAAAGACTTCATTGTCACATTGATGTCTGAAATTATTAGGGCTATTGTTGTGAAACTAAAAACTGTATCTTCTGCCGATCACGTTATGAAAGTATGACCTAATTTTTCAGCCTGAATCATGATGTATGAAAGGTCAGTGTCAGTCGGGGTTGCCATAGTGACGCTGTGAGTTAGCGCTCAACGCTCAGGCCTGTAGTCTGTCCAACAGCGATGGCTCACTGAGCTAATATGACTGTTTGTGGCTTCCAGTCAAAGTCTAATTCACACACCAGCAGCTGTTGTGTTGCTGAAACTGCTGAAGTTTGGACTCAAATCAAACTTCACTCTGATCACTGTACTGTTCTGCACACAGCAGGCAGATTTGCTCTATGCATGAAATATGCAAATGACCATTAGCCATACTCTATCCCTATCTCACAATGCATTGGGATTGATTTAATAAATCTCCAGTGGTGTCAGAAAAATAATCGTGATTCTAAAGAGGGTTTACTGACTACAAAGTGATGAACTCCTGTCGCAAGCAGTACTGTAGTATTCAGTAGCAAACTGTCCACTGTAAACACATCTTATCAGACACTAAAACAGGTGTCGGATCTCAAAAGCGAGCGCAGATGCGGTGAATACAAATGTTGTTCCTCTGCCCACATACTGTATGATTGTGATGAAGGCAGATTTAATGCTGCACTCAGCAGGTCACTGAGAATAAGGGTTTTTAAAATGGACTGTGTGTATTAATGATTAATTTCCATGACAGTTCTTCGTCTGAGCTGTGATGTGAGTGACCTAATTGCATATATATATGTGTGTGTGTGTGTGTGTGTGTGTGTGTAGTTATCTGAATGATCTGGACAGGATAGCACGGGCAGACTACATCCCCACCCAGCAGGACGTCTTGAGGACCCGAGTGAAGACCACTGGGATCGTGGAGACACATTTCACTTTTAAAGATTTGCACTTCAAGTAAGAAACATTTCACGCTGTTTCTATAAGCACCACACCCATATGTCTGTTTTGTGGCATGTACACATGTATATTATGGGTGTAACTGTACACAGAAGTCACAGTTTGGTACGTCCCTTGTTTTGGGGTCACTCTTTTGGTATGAGTTCGGTACAACAGGAAATGTATTTTTTTCTAGGGCTGCCACTAACGACTATTTTGATGTTGGTTAATCTATCAACTAATTTATAGATTAATCGATTAATTTAATCGATTAATCTAATCGATTAATCGATAAATTAAATCTTAAATTATAAATTATAAATCTAATCCCACAAAAAAAAAATCTAATTTATTTTGGAGAAAAATATAAATACGCAGTATTTCTGAAAAAAAAAAATCAAATCAAATTTAAAAAAAAAGTCTATTAATTGGAGATGCTTTGGATTATTAAAACTTAATAGAACCATTAAAATGGAATTCAGAAAAGTAATGGAAAACACAGAATTTGGTTAAAAAAAAAATAAACTGCAAAATTAAAACGGAGTATAGAAAAATTTAAACTGAAAAAAATGAATTGGGAAATAAAGCAAATTTCTATAATTACATATGTAAGTGAACAGTAGCTTTTAAAATAGCTTAAAAATACATATATCATAGCAATGAGGCAATAATTAGTTCAAATAAAGTATCAAAAGCAATAAATCATATGGTTTTATTGAACAAAACTGTTAAAATACATAATATACTATAAACAATAGAGCTGATGTACTTTACGCATTACAACAGGGGCCTGCAGAGGGCGCCAACGACCTGATGATTGTTTTTACACATTACTGTGTGATCTAATCTGTGGAGGAGGGCTGATCATTTTGGGCTTGTTTTGTAGCCACAGGACCTGGGCACCTCACAGTCATTGAGCTGGCCATGAACTCCTCTGTATATCAAAGTATTCTAGAGTCAAATGCGAGGGCATCTGTCCGATATCTAAAGTTGGGCCAAAATGATCCCAAGTGCACCAGCAAATCTACAACAGGATGGCTGAAAAGAAAAGAATCAAGGTGTTGCAATAGCTCGGTCCAAGTCCAGAGCTCACCCTGACTCAAATGCTGTGGTGAGAGCTGTGCATAAGCAAATGCCTACAAACCTCGATAAACTGGAGCAATGTTGAAAAGAAGAGTGATCCAAATTCCTCCAAAACGATGTGAGAGACTAATAAAGTCACACAGAAAATAAATGCTTCAAGTTATTGCTACTAAAAGTGGATCTACAGGCAGTTGACTCATAGGGTGTTGTAACTTTGTCACACATGGCTTTTCCATCTTGGCTTTATTTTTGTTAAATAACTAATGAGACCGTGTGATATGTCATGTGGTGATGTTTATCTGAGGATTTATTTTCCAAATTTTAAGACCTGCCAAGGACCAGATCATTTTTTATTATGTCCTGATACAGAAAACCATGGAGTTCAATAGGGTGTCCTAATTTTTTTGCGTGACTGTATATGGAAAGTGAAAGGTAGAAAGTGGTTTCTCATTATCTTAGTTTGTCTTTGTTCTTCTGAGACCCTCATGAAATGTTAATGGTCGTGTGACAAGTGACACTTTCACCTTCTGCTGCATTTCAACATAAAATATTCTCCCTTTTCATGGCCTTTCAATTCCCTCTTCTCTTTAGGATGTTTGATGTGGGAGGTCAGAGGTCAGAGAGGAAGAAATGGATCCATTGCTTTGAGGGAGTAACAGCCATCATCTTCTGTGTGGCTCTGAGCGCTTACGACCTGGTGCTGGCAGAAGATGAGGAGATGGTGAGTTTCCGATACGGCCTGAAAACAATAGGCTTGGAAAGGTTTTGTTAAAAAATCCTTATCCTATAAACAAAATCAGTGGAAAAGTCATTGGAAATGTTGTGGGTTATCCAAAAAGTAACCCTGAGGTAATGAATTATGAATCTGTAAGTGTATTAGTTTGGCAAAACTTGTCCAAGAATTGTACGTTTTAATTTCAAGCTATTTTTATTTTCTGATATACAATATAAAAATCTCATTATATTGAGAAATACATTTAAATATATTAAAATGACATCAGATAATCACAAGATGGGGGAAGTATTTTATTATTTATTATTTTAAGAATGAGCAATACTTTTAAACTAATTAAAACTATATTAAATGATAGGGAAAATAATCCGTTGGGGAAGTGATTCATTATTTTAAGGCTGAGCAGGCATTTAAACAAATTAAAACACATTAAAATCTCGACGGCTACATTTGTTTAGAGCTTTTGGCTAAGATTATTGAAAAAACAATTTATTGTTTAGAAATTCTCTTCTTTATTCATGTTACATTTTATGCAATTAATATTGACATTGATATAATAATAGTATTGATTGAATTAGTATTGAATAGTGTCAAAATGAACAATCTAAATAAACATTAAAAAGAGTAAATAGCTATGTTGTTAGAGCATATGTATTTGTCTTTTCTGAACAAAATCCAGATTTTTGATTTAGACTGGCATCTTTTATGTTGCTAACAGTCACAACACAGACTAATGCATAATTTAAACCTATAAAGATGTTTATTAAACTAGCAAACACTAGAATGCATTCCATAGAGCAAATGTAAGCTGACAGCGCCCTCTGGTGTTGAGTTACTGTGCAGTGTCTTCACCTTCTCAATAGTCACACTCCTCTTTTTCAGAACCGCATGCATGAAAGCATGAAACTGTTCGACTCCATCTGTAACAACAAGTGGTTCACCGAGACCTCCATCATCCTCTTCCTCAACAAGAAGGATCTGTTTGAGGAGAAGATCACACGCAGCCCTCTCGCCATCTGCTTCCCCGAGTATTCAGGTCTTTGGCTTCACCACTGCTTAGATTTTCTGATGTGTAGATGAGGCTTCAGTTGAACACAGAATATTAATTTCAGTTCTTTTGGCATGCTTAGTATAATTAAAACATAACCATAAGGTTTTTAGCTGAACTATGTTCTATGGTATAAGATGGACAAGTTCAAATGTGTTGACAGTATTTTATTATGTGGTTTTTGTACAGGAGCTAATAAATATGATGAGGCTGCCAGTTACATCCAGACCAAGTTTGAGGACCTCAACAAGAAGAAAGACACAAAGGAAATTTACACCCACTTTACCTGTGCGACTGACACTAAGAACGTGCAGTTTGTGTTCGACGCCGTCACTGACGTCATTATCAAAAACAACCTGAAGGACTGCGGCCTTTTTTAATGAAGGTGGCCGAGAGAATGACGAGGTAAACGCACGCACACACATTAACCATTCATGCACAAAAACATATATGTGACCACAAAACCAGTCTTAAGTCGCTGGGGTTTATTTGTAGCAATAGCCAAAAATACATTGTATAGGTCAGAATTACTGATTTTTCTTTTATGGCAAAAATCATTAGGAAATTAAGTAAAGATCATGTTCCATAAAAATATTTTATAAAATTCCTACTGTAAATGTATAAAAACTTAATTTTTGATTAGTCATATACATTGTTAGGAACACTATTTAAAAAACTTTAAAAGCAATTTTCTCAATATTTTTTTTTTTTTTTGCACCCTCAGATTCCTGATTTTTAAATAGTTGTATCTCGGCCAAATATTGTCCTATACTAGCAAAGTATACATCAATGGAAAGCTTATCTATTCAGCTTTCATGATGTATAAAACTCAATTATGAAAAAATGACCCTTATGACTGGTTTTGTGATCCTGGGTCACATATTTATACATATTATACATTTTTTCATTATATATTGTTTTTTTACATAATTATACACTTTTATATGCATGAGCATAGTTGCTCAACAATAGTATCAAAATAATTTTTATTTTTTATTTTTTTTACATTTGAAGCACATTTCACTGCCATAAAAGTTCAGGGTTGGTGAAATGTTAGTTTAGTCTCTTCTGCTCACCAAGGCTGCATTTATTTGATCAAAAATACAGTAAAAACAGTAATATTGTAAAATATTATTTACATTTAAAATAACTGTTTTCTATTTTAATATATTTTTAAATGTTATTTATTTCTTGATGCAAATGCTGAATTTTTAGCACCATTACTCCAGTCTTCAGTGTCACATGATCCTTCAGAAATCATTCTAATATGCTGATTTGCTACTTGAGAAACAATTCTGATTATTATCAGTGTTGCTGCTTCATATTGTTTGGGGAAACTGTGATACGTTTTTTAATTTTAGGATTCTTTGATGAATGCAACATTCAAAAGCACAGCATTTTTGATATAGGATTATATAAATGTCTTTGTCACTTTTGATCAATTTAATATATCCAACTTTTAAAAAACAAACAAAACAAATTAACTTTTAAAACTTGATGACCTTTTAAAATTGATAATTACCAAACCAAATTTAGTATAAAGATAGCACAAGTACACTTTACTTCAACTGAACATTTAACATGTAGTGAGTTTGTTTGTTTGTTTGTTTGATAAAAGGTGCATCATGTTCATAGTTAAAGCAGAAAAATTGACAGATAATGTACTGACCCCCTTGTCATCCAAGATGTTCATGTCTTTCTTTTTTCAGTCGTAAAGAAATTGTTTTTTGAGGAAAACATTTCAGCATTTTTCTGCATATAATGTACTGATATGGTGCCCCGATTTTGAACTTCCAAAATGCAGTTTAAATGTGGCTTCAAACGATCCCTAATGTGGTTGTAAACTCTGTGTATTCTGGCTCGAGACAGTTAGAGTATGTTGAAAAACTCCAATCGTATTTTTTTTCTCAACTTAAAAAATGATTTCAAAATCATCCTACATCGCTGCAGTAGTACCGACCCAGTTTTTGCAAAGAAGATCAAACACCCTTAACAAAAAAGGTAAAACAGCGATATAGGACGATTTTGAATTTGAGGGAGAACATGAGATTTTGAGGGAGTTTTTCGACATACTCTATCATGAACTGGAAAAAAAAAATAGTCCAGGCACAGACGAGAAAGACAAGCATTTGACATTAAAAGTATATAAATTATATTATTTTTATGAAAATAACCAATTGTTTCGCTAAGACACTTCTTTCTTGGCTGGGATTTAAAATGCATTTAAACTGCATTTTGGAAGTTCAAAGAAAAATGCTGAAATGTTTTCCTCAAAAAACATAATTTCTTTTCGACTGAAGAAAGACAGACATGAACATCTTCTGAGTACATTATCTGTAAATTTCTGTTCTGGAAGTGGACTTCCAAGCTGTTATTAACCTTTTTCATTTGTTGTGATTTATTCCTCAGGAAGGTGTAAACTCTTTGGACCTGGTTCTACACGACATGCTAGACTGCCTTCAACTACCTATAAGAATCGTAATGTTTTTTTTTTTAATGTGACAACCTGAAAAAGACTCGTGAACAAGGAAAAGAGAAACTTCACCGAATTCTAATAATCGCCGAATTCCAGCACACCATCCTTCTTTCCTGAACCTGATTTTAAATTGGTTCTCAATGTGTAAATATTTAATTTTGCAGTTATTTTCTGCCAGAAAACAGGTGGAGTCAGGATTATATTCTGATATTTGTTTCTATCGAGCTTTCGGTTTTGTTTTTGACAGCTTACCAGTGGGGTGGGTGAGGACTTCTTTTATGGATGTGCTAATTTTATTAAACTCAATGGCAAAATGCTTCTTTTGTAAAGTTAATGTGAGCACAGAAAGCAAACGAGACATCCCTTTTTGTAACACCATACTCAGACTGTGTATTGTTGCATGACGGACCATGTGAAATTGCTCGCTCGCTCCAATCCACGGCGTGACATTCCCTCACATCTCTCACTCTCTCTACTAGCTTGACTTTGACACCGTCCAGAATTGACTAACATGTAAAATATTTATATCCACCCTCACATTTCTCCTTCCTGTTGCTGTACCATCCCTTCTTTTGCGCGATGTCTGTGCCTTGTTTTCACTGTCTGTAGATCATAGGGCTGTTTTTATTCACGCTATCAAATGAAAAGTGTAAAGTGTTGAGCACATTTTAAGAGCTAAATAAAACTTAGACCACAGTCTTTGGGTTAATATCTAAATACCATAAAAAGATTTCGTTGGAAATAAAAGTTGATATGTAAGATAGACCTGTGCTTCTTGTGTCTTTATTTTGTCTTCTTAATTTGGTTACCCTGCTGCCAATTAATGTATGCATGAATAATTATTATTTTTTTAGTTCATGCTATATTAGTTTATATTCATTATACTTCTGCGGTGTCATTTCTTGACCACGTGATGGCGCTAGAGGAACTTGTGTAAAACTGAACTCAAAATCACTGACAATCAAGCTGTGTAAACGAACACAGTTGGGCAAATATTATTAAAAATGGTACAGTGATGGTAATATTATTATTGAGTAATTTATGTATTTGTATGCAATAATTAATGTTATATATATATATTTATATTTATATATATATAATAAAAAAAATATATATATTTTGCTAAAAAGTCCCTTTTTGTTTTTAATTCTCAAAAAGCATGTTTTTTTTTATTACGTTATCATGTTTTTATTGTGATTTATTGTGTTAGTTATCTGTATTTTTAGTTATTTTTTACCTAAACAAAATAACCTAACTGCACTTGGAGATTAATTGCAATGCTCAATGAAAACATGAATTTTGAAAATTGTTTAAAACGCAGTTATCTGTTTTTTCCAATTAATTCGCCATTAAATGAAATTACACATGGGAACAAAAAAAAAAAAAAAAAATATATATATATTATATATATATATATATATATATATATATATGTATGTATGTGTATATATATATTTAATATATATATATGTATATGTATGTATGTGTAATATTTAATTCCGTATTTGTGTTCTAAAATAACACAATAGGAAATATTTATAGTTTTATATTTATAATGTATATTTTATTTCATTTTATAATTATCTTGTTAATTTCCATTTTGTTATATAAAACAAACTATTATTACAATTTTTGCTATTATAATTATTATTATCAAATCAATACGCTTAATCAATCAGTCTTATTCTTCGCTCACGTTTCACTTCTCGCTCTCTGATTGGCTGGCAGTTGGACGCGTGTTCCTGATTGGTTGAGATTGTCCTGACAGGAAACTGACGGCGCGGTTAAAAGCGCTCAGCGCTCAGTCCAATCGCGCATTGACTGATAACACAAGGAGGCGAAGCGTCTGCATCAGGAGCTTTTGTGTTGTTCTGAACTGCTTTATAATTCTTGGATATTTCTGTGTACAGTTGGTAAGTGTCTTAAACGCTCTTAGGCTGCATACGCGCACAGCGGTGCATTATTTAAATAAAATATTTATGCCACATCTGTCCTTTTTTTCCCAGATGAAACTGGAAACTATACCAAGGTGGACTAACTCAGCAAAAGAAAATTAAACATGGTAAGTGTTTGACTTTGCCTGCTTTGTTTTTGCTCATCTGGAGACAGTGTTATTGTTCAAAACGATTAGGTTGTTTTTATTTTATCTGTTTTTAAGAGGACATTTTTTTTACTGTGGTAAACAGTATGTTTTTTATTTATTTATTTATTTATTTATTTATTTATTTTTGGGACCAAAATACAATAAAATTACAATTATAAATTTTTAAAATTGACATTCTGAAAGTAGATCCCATGTTAAGTTGATATGATTTTACAGTAATAACAGCCATGGTAATGTCAAGTGTAAAGCACTTTCACTAAAATGTCAGTTTAGAGTCTCAAAAGCTGTTTGTGGCATCTTGAATTGATTTGTTCATGCTGCATTAATATTCCTATAGTTGAAACTCAAACAGTAATGTGACAGATGCACTGCTGCATTTTTTTTGTCTCCCTTAGGCGTCATAAAATATTTTACTGTAATCCGGGTTGTGAAATGAAATATACGTTTTCAGCAGTGATGGAGGTTAACCACCACCCAACTCTATGCATTTTTCATGGCCTCTGGCAACCACTGGCTTTTTAAACACACTTGCAGCTTAAAGCCAAATGGCTAAGTTCTCACAGCTGTGATAACACCATGGACTGGTCACTGGTCCTACAGACCCGTCTGTACACATACATGGCTGTTTTTTCTGCTTTTCAAAAGCATTCCCAAAAAATTCCAGATGCTTGATGGCTACAGCAGAGCTTGAAGTGAAAGTAAAGTTAATCATTTGAGAGTAGGGGGATGTTATCACTGGAAAACAGGGACTTTCTGGTTGTAAAGAGGTGTGGACCTTAGATCGAGTCTTTTGATTTTTGCCAGGCCTAGTCAAGAGGAATTCTTATTGTATTTTTTGTTGTTGTTGTTGTTGTTGTTGTTTTCCTTTCAGAGAATTAAAGATGGTACAAGACTAGAGAGTTATTATAGTTAACTAATACTAAAACCACTGGAAACAAAAATATTTTACTTAAAATAAATGTTAATTGAAAATAAAATATAAAGAATTTCAGCAATTTCTCATTTTCTTAGTTTAACTTCATGTACTAAAATAACTAAAACTTAAATAAAAATGAATACAAACTTTACAGACATTTAATAAGAAAATAAAAATGACCAAACAAAATGAAAATACCAAAATATTAACCAATTAAAAATAAATCATATTTTATTTTTATTATTTAATATTTTATTTCTCTATAAAATGTATTTAAATCATAGCTATGGCACTGCCGTTCTGTTGAATATCTACTTATGCATTGCTGACGTAATTCCTAACTGTAAGTGCATTACTGTAAATATGATTTTTGCTTGTACTGAACCCTTCCAAATGTACACAATTAGTTCGATCCCGGTTCATCTGCTGTGAACTATAGCCAGCATAGTGTAGCATTGTCCTAAAAATGACATAATTTCCTTTTTGACCACAACAATTCGTGCATTAATCATGAACTTGATGTGGGAGAAGTGTGGCCTCTCTTTCGTCCAGAAGCAGTGCAGGAAGGGACTCCTTTTGTTTCCCGTTCCCACAATCGATGCGGATGTATCTGTATGCATCATGCTCTGACTCTTCTCCCCCGAGACTCAACCAAATGGATTGTGTGTTTGTTTCTCTCCCACTCATGTTGTTGATTAATGCTGCTGGATTAAACTGTGGAAAACTCTGGACTGCTTTCATCTGAGGGGAAAGTCAGTCAACTTTATGGCCTGGTCCATGGATTGTTTTCCAAGGCGATTATAGTTCCTGGACATGTTAGTCTAGCAATGGATTCACAGTTTTTATTTAGAACATTTTTGAGGAACAAGCTCATCTTGTCCTTATCAAAAGGTATTGTGATGGTACCACAGTACAGTGCAGGCTTGTTATTGGTTACTAAAAACATACAACCATAAAAAAAAAATGTGTGTTATGTAAAATTAACTAAATTAAAATATTTAAAAAATATATTTTAGCTAGTTGGCAAAGCAACATTTCTCACTTTCAGTTAAAGCTGAAGTACTAAAATAACTAAATAGAAAAAAAGGAACTACTTGGACATCTTAAAAAATAAAAATGTTAACACAACAAAATAACAGAATCTTTAAAATTACAATGAAAACAGAAAATATACAAATTAAGTCTAGCTCAAAATATTGACAAAAAAACACCCAACTTTGAAATTAAAATTAAAAATACAAAACAGTCTAATTAAAATGCACACAACAAAATTACAAGTTAAACCAAAATATTGAGACAACACAATTTATTTTTTAAAATTAAAATTAAAAATAAAACAGAAAATGTCTATTTCAAAATGATGACAAAATACACAACCAAATTACCAAAATTTTAAAACTGAAATGAAAACGAAATAAAAACGAAATCTAGTTCAAAATATTGTCCAAAAAGCCAAACTTTAACTAAAATTAAAATGAAAACAAAACAGTCTAATTCAAAATATTGGCACAACACAACAAGATTATTAAAACTAAAATTAAAATGAAAACAGAAAATATAAAAACGAAATCTAGTTCAAAATCTTGACAGAAACACCAATTTTGAACTAAAATTAAAAAAAAAAACAAAATAGTCGAATTCAAAATATTGACAAAACACAACAAAATTACTAAACTTAAAATAAAAACAAAAATTATAAAGGAAATCTAGTTCAGAATATTGACAAAACACCAATTTTTAACTAAAATGAAAATGAAAACAAAATGATCAAATTCAAAATATTGACAAAACACGACAAAAATACATTACATAGAATTAAAATAAAACAAAATGAATAATTGAAACTCTTGACAAAACACAACAAAATGATCTAAATTGTTACATTAAAAAATTTAAATGTAATTGAAAATATCAGTAATACTAAAATAACACTGGTACAGTAATGGTGATGCCATGAAAAATGCATATAGCTGGTGATCTGTGTGGTGCCCCAAAACTGGAAGATGAGCACATCTAGTGCCCTTATGGATGACGCAGTCTTAAGTTTGTGTAGTCAATGCACTAACTTTTTTTTTTTTCTTCTTTCTCCAGCTGTGCGTTCGGAGTTCAGGCGACTGTTTCCGGGACCAGATGCGCTACATGATGAGGTCTCTGCAGGATCTGAAGCAGATACGAGAACCCGCCGATCAGCCGAAGTGTTCGTACGCGACTCGAGCCTGTCAAAAAAGGGCACAACAGCGGGAGCAGCTCAGCCGCCTGCGGATCTCCGACGTCAGCGACGCCAGCACTTACGATTCCGCCTGCTGCCTGGCCAGTCCACTGGAGGAAGAAGAGGATGAGGAAGCCGGCGTTGGGCGTCTACCTCAAGGCTCCCCGAGCAGTGTGAAAAGTCTGGACTTTGATTCGGGATACTCTGAAGCATCGTGGCAGGACGAGGGTGTGGTGTTGAGGCGTACGAGGAATGTACGCGTTTCATCGTCGGCTTGCGTCCGCACCAACCGAATCCGACCCAAATCCACATCAGACGCATGCCTGGAGCGCTGGACGTCATTTGAAGCCAGCGATCCAACAGACTGGACCACGTCTTTGTTAACCAGAGGGCGTAACAGGCAACCGCTGGTTCTTGGGGACAACAGCTTTGCAGATCTTATCAAGAACTGGATGGATCTTCCAGAATGCCCAGATTCTGCAGAACTCAAGCCGAACGCCAGCCGCAAAATAGCCAAGGACTTTCTGGTCAACATGCGGCGGAAATTAGCGGGCATGTCAAAGGGAGTTGAGGATAGAAAGGCTTGCACTAAACGCATGTCTTGTCCCGTGGGGTTTCAAGCCCCCAAACCGTTCTTTCACCAGTCCCACACAAGTTTGCACCAAATGGGACCAGACTTTTACCAGTTTAGCGCTGCCATGAAAACAGGAAGTCGACAGCCTATCATATGCAATGACATCATTGGATACATCTGATGTGTTCATGAAAACAGACTGGAGTTTATTTCTGAAAATGTCTAATATTGTTCTATGTATTAATATTGTAATAAATGTTTTTATATAAAAGATGCTCTTTTGCTGCATTTTTCTAAAAGTGTCATGTTCAACAACCCTTCTTGGTGACAGGGATGAAATATGAAAGTGCCATTAAAGCATTAAAAAAAACAAAACAAAAAGAGTACAGGTTTTAATATCATAACATTTGCACCTTAAAAATACAATAAGGTTTAAAACAAAAATGTGATCCTGAACCACAAAACCAGTCATAAGGTTCAATTTCAATCCATTGGTTTTCCATTGGTATGGTTTGTTAGGATAGGTCAATATTTGGCCAAGATACAACTATTTGGAAAATCTAGAATCTGAGGGTGCACCAAAAAAAATGAAAAAAATGAGAAAATCTTAGCAATGCATATTACTGGTTTAAAATTAGGTTTTGATCTATTTACAGTAGAAAATTTTAAAAATATCTTCATGAAACATGATCTTTACTGAATATCCTAATGATTTTTGGCATTAAAAAGAAAAATAAATCATTTTGACCCATCCAGTGTATTTTTGGCTATTGTTACGAATAATACCCATGCTACTTAAGACTGGTTTTGTGGTCCAAGGTCACAAATATTATTGCTTTTATAAATTGGCTGCGACTCAAATATGATAAGACATCATTTATTAGTTCAGAATCAGAATAAACAAGTCTTACAGTTCATCATCCTCATTATTTTCAATGCTAACCAATGTTCAATTCATGTTTATTAAATGTTCTATGATGTTCAAGTGCAATTGATTTTAAACATTGTGTACAACTATTTAAATCTCTTAAAGAGTTGTGCAATAGTTTATCATTTCAACATAACACCAAATATCTCATAAACTGTGCAAATATTAACCTTAATTTCTAAAATGCAGTAGGTGGCTCAAATATGGCATGCACGCTTTAAAATAAGACTTTACATATGGAATGATATGAGATGTAGAAAGATACAGTGCTTTTTTTTTTCAGAACTATAGGCTTGCAACCTGAATAAACTAGAAAGAAAGACCCAGCTGTCAAGTCTTTTTGTGAATGAGACCCACTGCTGTAATGTGATTAGGACTGAACACACACAAATGCATCTAAAGGTGATTAAATTAATTAAGTGAAGCAGATGCAGCTCATTTGGGTCTGTGCTCTGGAAGTGTTTTCATTCATGCTAATAGTGAGGTGAGGGGTGGGTGGTCATGGCTGCATAACAAAGGGATGAGGGTGGGAACTAACAAACCACAGGGGTCATATTGATACAGGAGACAAATTTAAAAAGAAAGAAAAGAAAGACATTTCACTTACAGACTGTAAAATAATGAGAGATTCTTCACAAAAACTTTCCAGTTCAAGTTTTACATTGCAAAATATCCCTGATCTTAATCAGTATTTGTCTTGTTTTCTAGTTAGCAAGAAAAGACTTTTTCAGCGCTGGTAACCCTTTACAATAATGTTTCATTTGTTAACAGTTACTACATTAACATGAACCAGGTACCTCTACAGCATCTATAATTCTTAGTTAATATTACACTGCCGTTCAAAAGTTTGGTATCAGTACGTGTTTTTTTTTTTTTTTTTTTTTTTTTTTATGTTTTTTAAAGTCTTTTCTGTTTTTTTTTAGGATTCTTTGAACAATAAAACGTTAAAAAGAACAGCATTTTTTAAATAGAATTTTTTGTATAACGTTTGGGGTCAGGACATTTTTTCTTTCTTTCTTTGAAAGAAATTAATATTTTTATTCAGCAAGGATGTGTTAAACTGATAAAAAGTTATAGTAAAGACTTCTATTGTTATAAAAGATTTCTATTTTGAATAAATGCTGTTCTTTTTATTCATCAAAGAAACCTGAAAAAGGTTTTTCAGTCACTGCTTCCAAAAAAATAAGCAGGACATTTGATAATAAATCAGCGTATTAGTATGATTTCTGAAAGATCGTGTGACACTGAAGACTAGAGTAATGGCTGATGAAAATTCAGCTTTGCATCACAAAAACATTTTATATTTTACAGTATATTAAAATTAAAACTCTTATTTTAAATTGCAATAATATCTCATAAAATAACTTTCTGTTCTGCATTTTTGATCAAATAAATGGAACTTTAAAAACATAAAAAATTTTACTAATCCCAAACTTTTGAACAGCAGTGTATTTCGACAATTGCTACTACATTTTTTAAATTAAAAGTTGTATTTGTTAACATTAGTTCATGCATTGTGACTAACATAAACAATAAACAACTGTTTTTATTAACTAATATGAACAAAGATTAATAAATATAAAAAACAAACATTTTTATTTTCAAATAAATCATATATATTTTTTATAAATTATGTACATTTTAAAGTTATTGAAGTGTTTCACAAGACTATTTCAGTTTTTCTGTTTTCAAATTTTGTTTAATCCAAAGTGTTATTTGCTGTTTCTCTTACTAACAGTTTCTAACTTGATTTTATTTCCAGTGTAGTTAATATTTTAACGTTAACAAAAGAGATCTTTTTGTAAAGTGTTACCAGAATGTTTTTTTTGTTTTGCTTTATAGGCAATATTTGTATTTGTTTTAAGGGTAACACTTTACAGTAAGGTGTCAATTGTTAACATAAGTTAATATGTTAACTAACATGAACAATACATTTATTATAGTATTTATTCATCTTTGTTAACATTAGTTAATAAAAAATAGTTAATAATCATTGTTAGTTCATGTTAGTTCACAACTTGTGATTTTAATAATGCATTAGTAAATGCTGAAATTAATATGAACTAAAAATAATAAATGCTATATGTTAATGTTACCTAATGAAACCTTATTGTAAAGTGTTACCGTTTTAATAATAAACCTTATTAAATTGATCACGTTTATTATTTTTACCAGTAATTTTGCAGTGTACAAATTCACATGATTTTACAACTGTTCAGCATATAAACTTAGAATCAAAGTGAAAAGAGAGTGGTTAATAATTGACATCTTTGGTTAAGGCTCTGGTTTCCAGCAGGTATCTGATGGGCGGGACGGTCTGGCAGTCCTCATCCTCTTCAAACGAGGGAATGATCTCCAACATCTGCTGGTGATCTGGAACCTCACGTTTGGCTGCAGTGCGTACCAAATCTGTAATGCTGCATACACAACAAGTTCATCAATGAGTAAAAATATCACTTCTCTTTTTAGACTAAATAATAAAGAACCAAAGCTTTATAACCAGCATAATCTTCTGTGTACTTACACAACATACTATTACATAAGAGTAGTTGCTGTGAATTAATGTATGAGATTGTTTATTTATTTAAGGGTGTGGTATGGGCTCGCTCATAATTACAGAGAAACAGGAAGGTCACTGTTATGCCATCATCAGTTATGTTGAGAATGAAGTACTTGTTTACTGCACAGTGCATACTAGTATATGAAATGCATATTTCATATAGTTTCAAACATGACCTCTTTACACTGAATGTTTAAATTGTTGTGTGCTGTGCAATTACTAAAAAATACAGTTGTTACTTTGAATTTTAGTGAATTTTGTGCAAAACACTGCAGTGTGCTCTGCTTGAATACTGCAGATTTTGTCAAAAGTAGCATAGAATGTCATGCATATATTTAGTGCATATATTATCTTCCAGTCTAAAGTTGCAAAAAAAAAAAAAAGTTGGTGCCTTATTACAATTCTAACTTCATATTGAGCTAAACTTAAGTAGTGTTTTCACATGCTTTTCTATCATGCCAGCCAAAGAAATGCATACGAAGAAATGGCAGGAAGGAGCGGCACTTGATCAGGGTAATACATTTTTCACTCTCTCTTAATTTGTCCTCCGAGACCAATTTGGTTCTAACAGGAAGAACCTGGGAATAACCTTGAGATTTCTCAGCACACTGATGTTAGATGCACACATGCATGCAGAGGGGAGTGAGGGGTTAATAAAGGCGTGTGGCTTCAAATGACCGTTTTATGCTGGAAAGACTTAGGAAAAGCCCATTATCTCAAAATAAACATTAAGGGACAAAAGTCTCAAATCTCTCAGTCTAGACTGATCTAATGATATACTGCTCTAGATTAGAATTTAGGTAATATTATGCAGGTAAGCATTCAATATAGCATAAAAAAAATTAATGCTGTTTGGAATATTTCTCTTAAAAACAGCTGTATGTCAGCATACACACCTTAGCTTCAGACGATCAGTATGATCTGAAAGATCACTGTACAGTACAGCAGTACCATAATACAAGCCAGTGATGGTCAAATTATGGTTATCCTGAAATGACAAAAAAGACATATGAATTTAATTGATTCAACATACGTATTGTGCCTGCAAAAATATGTCACTCAATATGTTTTTTCATCTAGACTGTATGATTTTTTTTAATCAAACAATTTCCTACATGCACTACTGTTCCAAAGTTTGGGATCAGTTAAATGTTTATTTAAGAAATTTATACTTTTATGAAAAAATGTATCATTTTTACCACAAAAGTACTAAAAAATGTTAAGTAAATGTGAGCAGAAAATTAACATATTAGAATGATTTCTAAAGGATCTTATGACACTGAAAACTGGATTAATGATGCTGAAAATTCAGCTTTGCATCACAGGAATAAATTACATTTTAAAATATATTCAAATACAAAACAGCTATTTTAAATTGTAATAATATTTCACAATATTACTGTTATTATTGTATTTTTTTAATCAAATTAATGCAGCCTTGTCGATAATAACAGACTTCTTTCAAAAGGATTATTTCACTTCCAGAACTAAAATTTGCAGATAATTTAGTCACCTCCTTGTCATCCAAGATGTTCACGTCCTTCTGCAGTCATAAAGAAATTATGTTTCCAGAGGAAAAACTTTCAAGATTTTTTCTCAGAAAGTGGACTTCCAAAATGCTGTTTCAATGCAGCTTCAATGGGCTCTAAATGGTCCCAGCCAAGGAAGAAGGGTCTTATCTAGCAAAATTATCAGTTATTTTCCCCAAAAAATGTAGAATTTATATACTTCGTAACCTCAATTGCTCGTCTTGTCTATTCTCTGTGACGCGCATGCAAACTCTACGTAATCCCGGTCAATACAGTTAAGGTATGTCGAAAAACTCAGTTTCTCCTCCAACTTCAAAATCATACATCACTTTTTTACTTTTTTTTGGTAAAGGGCATTTGATCTTCTTTGCAAGTTCACTGGATTGGTATTTCTGGAGCGATGTTGGAAAATTTTGAAGCTGGAGGAGAAAATGAGATGGGAGTTTTTTGACATACCCTACCTGTAGACAAGATGAGTGTTTAAGGGTAAAAAGTATATCAACTGTAATTTTTTTTTTTTTTTTTTTTTAGAAAATAACCGTCGTTTTGCTAGATGAGACCCTTCTTCCTCAGCTGGGATCGTTTAGAGCACTTTGAAGCTGCACTGAAACTGCCGTTTCCATAGAAGTCCACTGTATAGAGAAAAATTCTGGAAAGTTTTCCTCAAGAAGCATAATTTCTTTACAACTGAAGAAAGCAAGGCACATACATCTTGCGAACTTGTCTTTTTTCTTATTATTACCGACTCTAAACTTTTAAATGCTAGTGCATGTATTTATTTGGCATAGAAAAATCAACTCCGGTGCCAAATGGAAGGACAAAGAAGATTTCAGACTCTGGTGTGAGACTGAGTGTGAATAGTATCTGATGTCCTTAAGTGTCTTATGTTGACAGCGTGTGTGCTTTAACCTTAATGTGTTTCAGCAGTTCCTCCAAGGTCATTTCCTTTTGACCCTCACGCCGGCCCTGCACCAGGAAGTCGTCCCAGAGAGAGTACCGCCGCTCCGCGACCTGCCGACAGACACGACACACCGGCTCTAAAACACATGCTTAACAAACATTATCACACATCTGCACTCTCAGTTGAGGGTATGCACTAGTTCTCCAATGCATACTACCTCTAGCTCACTAAGCTAACTGAGTATGCATGAACTACATGGATGTGGCGTTAACAGCTGATATAGATCTTGTTAACCTGCTGACACATTTGCAGCTCATGTCTTGGACCTCAAACGCAGTTCAGGTCAAAGGTCATGTAGGACATATAACACCAGAGACAAGATAAACAGAAAATAAATGGGAAAAAGCTCTATTATAATATTTTGTCTAATAATGTAGATTTGACATTAAAATGTAAGGTTTGCAAACTGTTTTGGTCTTTCCTCACTGAAGGAGCTTGACTATTAAAAAAAGGGTGGATCTTAAATGAACTGACTTGCTTAAAACGACTTTACTAATACTAATCCTGAGGCAGAGTTCATACATTACAGTAAATTTTATGTCCATATGCACAAATTTGAATTATTCTGTGCACCAAAAAACTTGTGCATAAATTGGTAAAATTTCACAATTAGACAAATAATAAGAAATGGCAAGTCACACATTGAATTAAACATGACATTTTTAAGTAGAAACACTAAAACAGCATCTGCTAGTAAAACATACTACAATAATCTTTCCTACTCTGAGTGTTTACTGGTACAACATTCTACAAACATGTCATTTACAACATTTCTCCGCAGCTTATACATTATGAATGATCAATTCAAAGACCTTTCTCATCTGTGCAAAAAGTTTGCCTGAGGTGGAATGCATGAAAATGTAAGAAGAAGAGGTTTTATGACTGCTCTGGAAAGAGGAAGTACAGTCCTGTTCAATAAAACAGATCCATGTCTTGACTTGATCTTGCTGACAACATTTCAAACATACTGCATGTAGAAGCATATAAACCTTCACCTAAAAATACACTGCTTTCGTGTGATCAAGTACAGCGCTAAATACAGACCCCAAAGCCAAGCCTCAAATTCCTCCAGGAGAAAATGATCTTTGATAACTTTTATAGCTCTATGAGCAAATGACTCAGAACCGAGAATTGATTAAATATCCAGAGCTATGAAAGAGCTACTAATAAGCTATAAAAGTGCCATCTGGATTAGTTCATTTTATCACAGACCTGAGACACAACACCTTTTTGCTGTAGACATGCTAATTTGTTGTTTCACCTCTGCTGGACCTTGCACCTGTGTGTGAATTACTTGGACTTCATTGAAGGAAGCTGCTATTCCTGGGCACATAATGGAAAGCATATGATAAACTAAAAGAAGTCTTTTAAGCTTACCTAGGCTGCATTTATTTGATCAAAAATACTGTAAAATTGTGAAATATTATTATAATATAAAATAGCTGTTTTGTATTTGAATATATTTTAAAATGTAATTTATTCCTGTGATGCAAAGCTGAATTTTCAGCATCATTACTCTAATCTTCAGTATCCTTCAGAAATCATTCTAATATGCTGATTTGCTGCTTAAGAAACATTTCTGATTATAAACAAAGATGACAAGTAGTTGTGCTACTTGATAGTTTTGTGTAAACTGTTAAAAAAACATTTATTTCAAATAGAAATCTTTTCATAAATGTCTTTACTCTTATTTTTGATCAATTTAATGCATCCTAAATGAATAAAAGCATTAATTTCTTTATGAAAAAATTACTGACCTCAAACGTTTGAATTGTAGTGTAAATCTAAGTCATCTAACCCAGTCTTAGCAAAAATGTTTGTAGCAGTGGATATAATGGTATAATTCAAGTAAGGACAGGACAGATATCTTTGTCCAAAAGTCCGAAAGTGGTCGGGGTCAAGTTTCCTACTCGGTCCTGTAAATAGTAAGGTTAGCATATGTTTTCAACCACAGTAATCTGAAAACCAATCAATTTGTCATGCTGTGCCGACACCGACCACATTGCAGTGCATTCACTGGATATTTCAACTCCACCCAATCTGCGGCCATAATTTCACTTTTAGAAGTTACGCTTTCCCTCACACTGTGACATTCTTGCATAGTAACTGTCATGTTTGAGTATTTCAAGGTTGAAACAAATAAAGACACCACATACAGTACATAGGATAAAAGAAATGCAACATTTCAGGAATGGATGAAACCCCATAGCATGCTAATGCTTCTTAACTAAGAAAGTAGGGGTCAATCTAACCACAAATGAAGGGGTGTAATGACAGCATTAACCTCTCCATAGGAGGGTTAAAAATAAGCATAGTAATGCAGAAACCCGTTAGCCTTTGGGAAAGATGCAAATCCTATTTGAAGACGTCTAAGCCTGTAGAAAGCCTTCTCAGATTCAGGTGTTTCTGCCATAAACCTTTATAATCCCATCACGTGATTTTATCTGTGTTGCGGTGCCACACGTCTTATTGTTTTGGGTTATTTGCACTACCATTCAAAAGCCTGAGGTCAAAACACTGCTGATAAACACATTGTGGGCACCAGAGACTGGGACTTGGCTGGGTTCTTTTCATTGTTTTTTTTAAAGTTAATGTTGAAAAAATATTATGCATGGTCTATGGTGTAAATGCTTTTGCTTTTCTTTTAAATGCTATCAATTCACATCAACGATCAGTGTGTTTGGGGTCACTAAGATTTTCTTTTTAATTAATTTATTCAGCAGGCATTACATTAATAAAAAAAAAAAAAAAAAAAAAAATCACAGTAAAGACATCAATTAAGTTATAAAAGACTTAATTAAAAAAAAAAAAACTGATGAAAAATATGATGGCTTTTGTGTTTTGTGATGATTTCCACAAAAATATGAAGCAGCACAACTGTTTTCAACACTGATAATCAGAAATGCTAGAGTAGCAAATCAGCATATTAGAATGATTTCTGAAGGATCATGTGACACTGAAGACTGGCGTAATGATGCTGAAAATAAATTACTTTTTAGCATACACTACCAGTCAAAAGATTTTGAACAGTAAGATTTTTAATGTTTTTTAAAGAAGTCTCTTCCGCTCACAAAGCCTGCATTTATTTGACCCAAGGTACAGCAAAAACAGTAAAATAATTTTACTATTTAAAATATCTGTTTATAATATCTGAATATATTTTAAAATGTAATTTATTTCTGTGACCAAAGCTACATTTTCAGCATCATTACTCCCATCTTCAGTGTCACATGATCCTTCAAAAATAATTCTAATATGCTGATTTTCTGTTCAAGAAACATTTTTATTATTATTATTATTATCAATATTTAAGTAATTTTTTCAGGATTCTTCTATGAATAGAAAGATCCAAAGATCAGTATTTATATGAAATAAAAAGCTTTTGTAACATTATACACTATACCATTTAAATGAATACTTTATTTAGCAAGGATGATTTAAATTGATCAAAATGCTATAAATGCGATAAATGCTGTTCCTCTGAATTTCATTAAAGAAACCTGAAAAAAATTCTACTCAACTGTTTTCAACATAACAAAAATATTAAATGTTTTGTGAGCAGCAAATCAGAATATTAGAATGATTTCTCAAAGATCATCTGACTGGAGTAATGATGTTAAAAATTCAGCTTTGAAATCACAGGAATAAATTACATTTTTAAATATATTCAAATAGAAAACAGTTATTTTAAAAAGAAAACTATCTCAAAATTTTGTAATTTGGATCAAATAAATGCAGGCTTGGTGAGCAGAAGAGACTTCTTTAAAAAACATTAAAAATCTTACTGTTCAAAAACTTTTTGGTAGTGTATACTCAAATAGCAAACAGGTATTTTAAATTGTAATAATATTCTTAATATTTCTGTTTGTACTTTATTTTTGACCAAATAAAGGCTGGTGAGCAGAAGAGACTTCTTTTAAAGGGGTCATCGGATGCAAAGTTCACTTTTTCATGTTGTTTGAACATTAATGTGTGTTGGCAGTGTGTGTACACATCTTCCCTATAATGATAAAAATCCATGCAGTGCCATTCTCAGATGCCTGTCAATGTGGCATCACACCGACAGAGGCCGCTCCCACGATAGTTGATTGACATGAGCGTCTTACCTCAGACCAGCTGTCACAGTCCAGTATCCTCCATTGTTTCGATGCCGGAGCAGGGATGTAAGTTAGACAAGAATATCTCAAATTGAGCGATTGAGGTGTTGTGTTGCTGGATGTAACAATTAACATTTACTCCCGACATCTGATCCGCTGAAGATGCAGTGGATTACATTTGTTTGTGAAGGGAATGTGGCTCCCGATCTACATATATCCGTCTATGTTCGCGTGAATAATTCGTGATCCAGCTTCACTTACAGCAGAAGTGAGTATAAGGTTTTTTTTTTTATGAATCTTTGCGATCGCCTTTCCTTATAACGTGATAGTTAGGAAGTTTAGCGGCTAAACGCAGCTAAATGCGGCTAAAGTAAACAGGCTCGTCACTCCACAGAGAGAAGAGAGGGGCGGGGCGAGCAGAGCTCATTAACATTTAAAGGAAAAACCCCTTAGAAAGAGATGATTTGTGTGAAAAACAAGGTGCATTGTTTGAAGGTCTTGGCCACTTGCTTTAAACACAACGAAAAATACAGAACGCTCTAAAATGTCAAACAAAATATAAAACCAGAAGGGAATGGCTGATTCTTGGTTCTTCATACCATCACCTCTTGCTTGCTCACTGGGGGTAAAATAGCTTTAAAACAACATAATTAATAAATTCCAATATTTCCTCGGAGTTTTTATTCTTGAAATGCAATATGTCTTTCACAGAACGCCGTTCTGTTGCTATAGTCCATGGAGGATGAAACTATGAAGTCCTGGGCCAAACATGTGAGGTAATCAGTCTCAGAATGGAGCTCGGCCAACATTCTCATCTGTTCTTCATAAGCTCTATCACAGGCCGCATTGTAAACTGGGCTTTTTTCACCACTCAACATGTGTCTCTGCAGCGTCCATGGCATAGAAAAGAATTTGAGGGAACACACAACTGTTCAACAACATGTCTTGAGGATTGCATTATGAATGCATTTCAACTCCAGCACATGCAAAATGTTGAAGGAAGCACATACAAAAGATCTTTTATCTAGTGGTGGTCAAACGACTAAGAGTTGAGTAAAGGCTTGATAGCAATTGTTGAGCGACTGCTCACACAATGGTTAATTCTCAGAGACAGGAAACTTGACGCAAAGGGTGCAGCATGATAAGTCGCCCCTTCCTGTAGAATAAAAATGGAACGGCTCACGTCCTCTAAGGTTTGGGGTAGAAAGAATCATCGCCAGAACTATAACAATGGATTCATTCTCATAACCTATACAGCTCAGAGGTTTTTCAACAGAGTATAGAAACACAGCATTTTGAATCATAGTTATTTCTGTGGTATCAAACACTTCAGATAAACCTGTCTTTTAATAGCACATTAAACCATACTGTAAAAAATTAACTGATTGGCCGCCTTTCAGGTCAGTCAGACAGGCCCTTACTTTCTAAGTGGATTGTTCTTGGCCAAAAAAAGATAAAAACTTAAACTTCATCATGATAGTCTGGCTGTTCAAGACTTGCATCTGTTCATTTTTATGAGTAGATAAGCGTACAATCATCTTTCCAAGTGTGCTAATGGCAATCCGTGGGATGTTTGGGGAAATTACAATTCGTCTTATGACAGTCTTTGAAAGTCCAAACTTCAGTGTGTTGAATCACCCACAAAAGTCCAGTGTGCGCAAGCTGAAAGGCGTAACTGAGGAAACACATGGCCTCGGACAAACAGATGAACATGAACAATCCATTTCCTCTGGTGCTGTTTAACTGTGTTGCTACAGTACAAAAACGATCAGCTGATTTGTCCATGCCACTTCTTTAACGTCATGCCAAGGGGATTCTAGCAATGAAATGAGTCCTTTGACGCAGTTGGTATCTCCAAAAGTCAATATGTTGCCTGAGGGGCAAAATATGGCAGCCAGCTGATTCACAATGTTCCAAAATACAGCTGAGAACACATTATGGGCACTAGAGATTGAGATCTTTTCATTGTTTTTTTCTATGGTGTAAATCCTTTTGTCTGCAACATGTGCATGCACACTTGCAGAAGCATTTTTATAAACACATAAAAAATGTTTATATTTGTTTGTGGTAAGACGTGTCTGTGAAAGAAATTAATATTTATCCAGCAAGGATGCATTAAATTGATCAAAAGTGCCAGTAAAGACATTGATATTATTGCAAAGATTTCAAATGAATGCTATTTTTTTTTTGCATTTTGCATGAACTTTCTATTCATCAAAGAATCCTAAAAAATATTAAGCAGCATAAGTGGTTTCGAAATCGCTAGTAATAAGTGCTAAACAAGAAAATCAGCATATTAGAATGATTTCTGAAGGATTATGTGACACTGAAGACTGGTGTAATGATGCTGAAAATTCAGCTTTGCATCACAGGAATAAATTACATTTTAAAATATGTTAAAATAGAAAGCAGTTATTTTAGATTGTAAAAATATTACAGTATTTTTGATTAAATAAACAGCCTTGGTGAGTATAAAAGGCTTTTTTTAGTCTATCAAAGACTGGAGAAATTACGCTGAAAATTCAGCTTTATCATTACAGAAATAAATGAATTAAAAAAAAAGATAAAATAGAAAACTGTTGTAATAATATCTCACAATATTACTATTTTCGCGTATTTTTATCAAATAAATGTTGCCTTGGTGAGCATAAGATACTTTTTTCCCAAAATTAAAAATGAAAATTTATTAAAAAATGTATTAGAAATAAAATAAAAACTGTATGTTGCGATGCATCCACATTTATAAATGCATCAACACAAAAAAGACAGTAAAATCCTACAAAAAACAAATCCTTTATGTTTAAGCATTAAGTTAGGTACCTTTTGCTCAGCTGTTCTTGGTTGGTTCAGTTCTCTTTTATTAACAAAAACAAGACTGACTGCTTTACTGAAGGAGCTTCAGAAAAAGTGAGACAGCTGAAAGTGTGTCTGTCGTTAGGAAATGATTATTGATCTGTCTTACAGGAGCCCCCCGGGGAGAAAAACTGAGGGACAGATGGCCGTCACCAAAACTTTTCTGAAAGGCCTTTCTTGATGTTTGACCACAAGAAGAAACAAGATGTCGGAGTGATGCATTTTAACACAAACAATGGCCTCAAAAAGTGCTTCGCCACTTAAGCCACACTTAAGAATGCATGAATGTTGATGCATTGGATCACAAAATATCAAAGCAAATGGATTTTTGTTCAAGAAGATGGCACAAGAACAATTCTGAAACAGACTATTTAATAAAAACCTTCATGCATCCAATAAAATTAATCAAAACATCAGTCAATTGAGTGAAAATTGAGTACAAATTAAGAATGAGTAAGAAAAGTGAAGTTAGTTGGCAAAAGCCAGAATGTCATTTAATGCTTTAAGTGTGACTTAAATACTGTTTAGGCCAACAAAATCAGATACCACAGTCTTCCAGACTGAATATCTCTCTTTAATCTCCTTAAACTCATGCATATCCCCTTCTGGAACAGAGAGCGGGGTAACAAAGGATGGAGAGGGGTGACAGCATGGCAGGCAGTCTCCAGAGGGTTTGACACTTACACTCCAACTATAGCCCTTCCTACAAAAGGCCCATTGACGTGTTAAAGAGTAAACAGAAGTCTGGCTCATTGTCCTGCCAATGAGGCGCTCCCCACCTGACTGACGGCTCGTGCCAGAAGGAGTCGGTCAATAGAGTTTGTTTCTTACAAATGGTGCATTTTGTTTGAGTGTCCCTTTGACTGACACACGCACACACATCACAGCAGCGGCAAGTAAAGCCCATATAGGCCTGTGCTGAAAGGGTATAATTCTCCTTGGTGTAATCACTGGTCTCATAAATTCAGTAGCCTAATTACTATTGTCACATAAGTACACGACAACACGCTTTGAGTTCTGTGTGTTTTTACAGTTTTTCCTTGTTTGACTCGCCAGTGCAATGAATACGTCTGAATAGCCTGCTGATTGTGATCAATAATTGTTTCTGTGTACATCAATATCATTGATTGGCTTCTATTAGCCAGTCCAGGGGTCAGGGGTCTATCGTGTTATGTAATGTAATAGGATTGTACTAGACTTGTCACACATGGGCACACCAAGGGCATCTGGAATCACAGATGTTTGAATAAATAGTGTTTCTCTTACAAAAAATAAAAATAAAATAAAAATACTGTGGTGTACCATGGTACAGTGATAGTAATATTGGGTTATTTTAATATCACAAAAAGCTATGTGTTGTTGTTTCTTTGTAATTGTCTGTGAAATTTACTAGCAATTTCTGAGTGAAATTTGTTTCTACATCATTTTTCAAATACTATTACAGCCTTTCTACTTTACAATTTGATGTTATTCAATGTGTTACTTGACATTTCTTTGTAAAAGTTTGTGGAATTTACTAGCGATTTCTGAGTGAAAGCTTTCTACACCGAACATTTATCAGTATTTAAATACCATGATATTCAGGTTATATTTTCATGGCTACCATGGTACATTTTTATGATTTTACTATAATCAAAATCAAATAAAATTTTATCAAAATCATACAAAAAAAAAAAGCTTGATTCTGATTGGTCAGTTATAAAAAAGCCTATTTCTGTCACTGAATAAAAAAAAAATAAAATAAAATAATTGCACGTTTTTATCTCACAATTCTGACTTTATTTTAAGTTTAAGATATAAACTTGCAATTCAGACTTTTTATCTCAGAATTGTGTGATATAAAGTCAACTGTGAGTTATCAAGTCAGAATTGCAAGATACAAACTAGTAATTCTGCATTTTTTTCTCAGAATTGCATGATATACTCACAATTTCAAGTTATAAAGTCAGAATAGCAAGATATAAACTCGTAATTCTGACTTTTTCCTTAGAATAGCGTGATATAAATGATTTATGTCTTTCAATTCTTTTGTATCTCAATTCTGATTTTTTTTTTTCTGAATTTGATGTTATATTTAAAAATAAAGAAATTTGAGATACAAACTCACTTTTTTTAATTCAGTGACAGAAACAGGCCTCCATAGTCAGTTGTGAAATTCTGAGCTCAAATACTTTTGGATAACAACTGCTAAAAGTTAAGCATGTTAGTTCTATCATCCAAAGTCTAAAACTGTGCCAAAAGTGCAGATGATAAATGAAAGAGCATTATGGGAACAGAAGGGAAAAACTCACGATGCATACCTACGTAATTGTTTTAAATGCCAGAGAGGCCATAATTACACAAAATGGTACTAATGTTTGCCCTCAGCTGATATGGCTGAGCGAAAGCTGAGGATAGTGAGTAGAGCAGGCAAACAGACAGGAAATGAAGCAGTGAGTCTGGTGAAGCCTGGAGGTGTCTGGAGTCAAGCAGACGGCTCAAGGGTCAGCAGTTATGTTTTCATGCCTAAGGCTGATAGAATGACGTTACATATCAAGATTAAAAAAATAAAAATCCAGCTGCCATGCATTTTTGTTTTGGGAAGTCTTCTGGCATGTTTGCAGAGCAGATGCTACCATTAACAAAAAGTACCTTGGTATTACCAAGAGTGCAAGAGAAAAGTCAATGAAATACAACCCTGATCAAAACATTTGTTTGTTTACATGGATCCCTGACCTAAAACATACAGTAGCTGACGCACATATGTTGTGATAAACTGTAAGTAGGAACATAAGTAACAGTACAGAGACTAACCACAGTTGAATTCTGTTCCCCTCTCTCACAAGTTACACTTCTGCTTTCCATGCTGTTGATGTTTTGTTTACGAAGAGACTGTTTAAATCCGCACATAGACGGTAAAGGACACTTCCCATGTTCCGAAATTAAAATGACGTGATCTTTCCAGCTGTATATATGCATAGAGAAGTAGGACTGAATAACAGACAAAGCAACACATGGTTTATTCCATTTGTGAGAATGAGCAGCTGCCATGAATACATATCTATGCGAGCTGGCAGTCAGTTCGAGTGCTGTTAAAACACATGCAGCTCTCAATGGTGCATATCATTCTACAGAAGAGCTATTTCCCTTCAAGTCAACAAAATGTACCATATATTTCTTGGGATCTTTAAAACACATCAGATGGATTATGCATCAGATTCATGATCAATAAAATATATCATCCAGAGCTTTCCAAACAATTCCAGTTATCTGATAGAATTACGGTGAATTTGCACGGCAAGGAAACACTCTCCATTTCCTCCGCTGATTACTTTATAAGATAATGCCTTTTCTTTTATGGCCAGGGCATGCATCTAGATGTGACTGTGCTAAATATGCACCAAAACACTGTAACTGGTGCTTACAGCCGTTTATATGCATTAATATGTCTAAAATGCATTTCCAGTGATCACTTATTACCCGTCACATGAGTAGGCATTCAAAATTCGTTTTGGACAAACATCACTAAAAAAGTCACAGAGTACTAAAGCTCAGATTTATCCTCTTAGCCATCGTTTTGCATGCTATACAGCCTTGCTGCAGTAACAGAGCACTCGCTTGAGATATTTTCCCTGTAGGAATAAAAGTAAAATCCTGAGTTTTACTGCAGAATCTGTCATTATAAAGCATGCCAAGCCAATCAGAGATGGTTTGTAATTTGCACAAAGTTTCAAAGAAAGCAGCAGCTTAGCCTTACAGCTATTCTTTGAAACATTATGCAAGTATTGGCAGATTCACATTTCATGCAATGAGCGGAACTTTCGAAATGCCATATATTTCATTGCAAGCACATTTTGAAGGGACTTCATCTGGTAAGAAGTGTGATACTGGCCTCAATTCTGGTGTTTTCACAGACCAGCCCTGCCAATTAAGCAAACTGTGGCTTTTACAGTCTAGCTTGGATTCCTGGGGGACATGTTTGCATGGAAACCCCTTTTAATTGAATAAATGTTTTCATGTGTCTTGTTTGTTTTATGGCCACATTCCTCTACGTTCATCAAATTACATTGCATTGCTGCATTCACGAGCATCATAGACACAAACACAAACGCCAGCAAACTAAACAGCTTGTTTACTTTCTTCTCATTAGGCATTATCATGAAATTCTACTGATAAGACAACAACCATGCCCCCCCTGCAACAAAACAGTCTGGAATTTGAAATTCCAATTGAATCTGTTGATTTACCAGACCAGTAAACATAATTGAGGATGTTGTGTACACATTCTCTATTTACTTTTTTAATGCACATTCCTGCTTATTATTCATTATTTATCATCACACGTTCTTCTAAATAATTATTTATCTTCAAAACAATAAAGTTTACTACATATTGCTTGGATTATGCATCAGTTAATCATTGCTCTAGTATTCTCTCAGTTTTTTTTTCATCAGGTGTACACATGGTTTCTTAGTCTAAGATTAGCTAATCCAAACCAGAACTTTCCCATCTAATTTAAAGGCTGATTCCAGAACCACTGCTGCACATGGAGGAAGAATTATGGGAAAGCTCGTCTTCCCTGCACTCAACACTGTGGGTAATGAAAATAATGTGGCTTGTGGTCTGATTGATCCCAACTACCAACTGAAATTCACTGCTGGGAGAAAAAGTTCAGAGTCAAGACTATTGGTATCAATGGGCGTATTTCTTCAAAGTCTGTGTACTTTGCAGCTTCTTCTGGTCAAGAACAGTTCACTTAAACAGAAGTAGACTATCTGAAAGATATTTAACAGTCTAACCTAAATTAAATAGCTTATACCACAATAATAGGCTGAAATAATAACTGCTATCAAACTTTCCTTCCATTTCTTTCTTTCTATTTCCAGGAATAGTTCATATGATTTAACCCTCTTGGTGTGGTCTCATGATGGCAATGTCATAGCTTCATACTATATGTGCCGTATGAAGTACAGCTTAATGACTTCACCATGCAGACATATGGAAAGTATGCAGTATGCTGTTACTTCCAAAGCAATTACTTTAGATGGCCACACACATTTTTTGGCAACATTCTGGTGCATGTCTATGAAAAATTACCATTTTATCTAAATGAAAACCAGAGGGATTTCTGTGCTCACTCAACCATATGATTGTAATAAAAAGAAAAGTTAAAGATCACAGAAGTAGAAAGACTAAAGGGCAAAGCAGTTGAAGATTAAAGCTTGAAAACTGATGGCGATACTCATAACATTAATTATGACTCTTATTAAGTGGGAGAGCGCTAGAGGTGTAAATTCAACAATACATCAACAGATGAACTGTTGAAAAGCAGATGAATGTGTTTGCAGGCCTGATTAAACAATGCATACAGATTTACACTTCCAAAACACAGACTTGCAGAGTTACTGCAATGAAACCGAAGGAAAAACAAAAAACAAAAACGCATAAGATCTTACTTATAACACATTTTCACAGAGCATTTCACAGTAAATTTAGCTTCTGGTGTAAAATGTCCATAGAAATAGGCTGATCATTTCAGTTCTATTTGTGTATACAATTCAAAAGTTTGAAGGGGTTGCAAAGATTTTTTAAAAATATTTTTGAAAGAATCCTCTTTTGCTCACCAAGGCTGCATTTATTAATTCAAAAATATAGTAAAAACAGTAAAACTGTGAAATATTATTACAATTTCAAATAACTGTTTTTTTTAGTTAAATATATTTTAAAATGTAATTTATTCTTGTGATGCAAAACTGAATTTTCAGCATCATTACACCAGCCTTCAATGTCACATGATCCTTCAGAAATCATTCTAATATGATTATCTAATAACATTATTATTATCAATGTTGAACAGTTGTGCTGCTTCATATGTTTGTAGAAATTACTTTTTTTTTTTTAGAATTTTTTTGATAAACAAGGTTTAAAAGAAGAGAATTTAATGAAAACAGACTAATGAAAAGTTTTAATTTCATTTAATATCACTCCAAAAGAACTGCAGTACACATTACGGGAAGCATTAACATGTCTATTTCATGCTCAGTTCTTATGTTTAAATTGTGCATGACCTTAAATTTTGCGATACATTAAACATGTACATCATCCTCCTTAACACTTCATCAAGATGTCATCATGCAAAGTGGTTAGGATTGTGTGTTTGTGCGTCGTTAACAAGGCATAGCTTTAACTAAGACCAAATGCTCGCTGATGAAGGTACACAGAGTTCAGCTCTATTGTCAGTGCTGATTATGCAAGTGAGTGCACTCTACAGTAAACACTGAAGGAAAAAAGAGTAAATGAACGAACAAGTAAAGACTTGATGTTTTGAAACTCCATCATAAAGGGAACGGCTGTGAACAAAGAAGTGAGAAGAAGCTTTGGGACTGAGCAGATGGGCTTTGAAACCTCCATTTCTCCCCCACAGCCTCCTTCTTTCTTACTTGGTCTAACTCTAAGAAGCTGTGAATGATTAAGGGAATAAAAAGGCAGCCGCAATGGAGCTCAAGAAAATCTGGTTCTAATAGAGGAGTTTCCTGCGATGGCAGGAAATAGCTGTCATTTCTGCAGGGTTCACTTTCTGCCTCCTCACTATTTTCCTCTGTCGTTCGCTCTCTTTCCAATCAGTCGTAATTCATAAATGGCCAAATAAGGTGGCACATGTGTCATATTCAAATCACCTCATTGCTTACGGTATGATCTCAAATCCATTGGGTTTTCAAGACCAGCAAACACAACTAATCAATTATATAAGTACAAGACAAAAAGTCCTGAAAATAAGTTTCACAAATACCACAAAAATATTAAGCAGCACACCTGGTTTCAAGATTGTTAATAATTAGAAATGTTTCTGAGCAGCAAATCAGCATATGTGACCCTGGACCACAAAACGAGTCTTAAGTAGCACAGGTATATTTGTAGCAAATAGCCCCAAAAACACACTGTATGGGTCAAAATGAACTTTTCTTTTATGCAAAAAATCATTAGGATATTAAGTAAAGATCATGTTCCATGAAGATATTTAATAAGTTTCCTACCATAAATATATCAAAACTTAATTTTTGATTAGTAATATGCATTGCTAATAACTTCATTTGGACAACTTTAAAGGCGTTTTTTTTTCAATATTTAGATTTTTTTGCACCCTCAAATTTCAGATTTTCAAATAGTTGTATCTCAGCCAAATATTGTCCTATTGTCCTGTATTGTCCTAACAAACTATGCATCAATGGAAAGCTTATTTATTCAGATTTCAGATGCTGTATAAATTTCAGTTTCACAAAATTGACCCTTATGACTGGTTTTGTGGTCTGAAGGATCATGTGACACTGAATACTGGAGTAATGATGCTGAAAATTCAGCTTTGATCACACGAATATATTCAATTTTAAAATCTACTCAAATAGAAAATGGTTATTTTAAACTAGAAAATTGTTTTTTTGTTTTAATGCTACCTTGGTAAGCATTAGAGGCTTATTTTAAAAACATTAATAAATCTTTGTGACCCCAAACTTTTGAATGGTAATGATATGGTTGTGAATCCCTTTAAGTCATGAACAGCATAGGATGACTTAACAGGACAAAAATGTATTAACTGTGGCTACAAAAAGAGAGAAATGTTTGAATTATAATTATCGAAAGCGTTACAAGCACTGCCAGATGTCTGATTCACCGCTGAGGACCCTCACATTAATGCCTACAGGTGAAAAGGCAAACTGCCAGAAATGGATTTATTAAAAGAAGCAAGTTCAAACATGAAACATATAAGTACCGATTAACCCTTTAAAAATTGACAACTGTGCAGCAGAAATTCAGACCTTTAGTCCCTGCTTAACCCTGTGATCAAACCACCTTTAAAAAGTAATGCATACTGATGCATTCAAGACTACATCAAAAAAATCAAAAGATGGTCCAAAATATCATGTTTAAACAGATCCAAGTGATTGAGCTACTGTACCAATGAAGTGACATTTAATTATGAAATCTATACAAAACCTACAAAATGAAACCTATAACAAATCATTTTTATTTGAAAAGTGCCTTAAACTTAAAGTTCTAGTAGGCGAGCAAAAGTGACTGTGACACGGTCAAAAAGGTGTTCAGGTAGAGGAGGGAAAGATCTTCAGAGGAACCAGACTCAAACAAGTGATTGATGTAGACACAAGCACACCAGCATCCCATGCTGACGACCAGCATCTAAAAGAAAACACATGCTGGTCTTTTCTGCAGGGTTACCACAGGCAGAGTCTCATAAAATGCCTTGAGAGGCTGCTAATAAGGACCTGAAGCTGCCACAGCAATAACCCCAGCAGGCAGAGCACTTTCTGTCTCACTTCAGACGAAGGCATATTTTCCTATTGTAACACTGCACATATAGTAGAATGCTCTATGCTGGGAAACAAAAGTGCTATGGAAAAAATGCATCATAGTCAGTAAAAATTAGCTAAATGGACTGTCATCCAAAATAAATATTGACTTTGTTATTATATTTATATATATAGCTGTTTAAATGAAAAGAAAAATGATATAATCCTAAAATAAGGCCTGCAAGACTAAACCAGGTCATTCTATGACACAAGGATTGATAAACGAGTTCTCTGAAACTCGTCTTAAGAGTGTAAAAATAGTGGAGACATTTAAAAAGGATGTCCTTGGTAGAAAACAGGAAGCTACAAGCATATCCGTCTTTCCTCAGACAAGATTTTTGATGACAGTTTCACAAGTGCATCTTCATATAAAGAACCCTCTTAGTCTGTGACCTGTCACATTTCCACTTAAAAAGTTAATTTTAGCAAGCAACTGACTGTTATGCATTTCCAATCAGTCAAGTGTGTCTCTCTGTTGTTTTTCTTTTCTCTTAATCCATGAAATGTGAAATGTGTATTGGACGCTGCATGGATGGAAAGAAGACTAATATATATTTCCTCAGCTCAATTTAATACACTGTCAGCTGACAAGGCTCCATATGGCGACTACCGTATCGCCACCACAGTCTAAACAAAGGTTTAAAAAATGGAAAAGTTAACTAATCGACTCAATGATTTGTTTTCTGCCATGTGACTGCATTCAAATAGTATCAGTATCACAAAATAAAGTGCGTTCAAGCTCAACCTTAACTAGTCCCATGTGTGGAAACTTTTCCACACATTCTGTACTTGGAAAAGACTAGTGAACAGAGTGCCAGTCTTATGAATAAGGTATGCAAACAAAACAAAAGGGATGGAAAAAGTGAAACCTCCAGAGATAAAAGCTGGAAGTTTAAACTTCTAGACACAAAACCTTTCCACACAGTATTCCTTAGAAGTTTCTGAACACTTCAGCCACACTTAAAATTAAAAAAAAAAAAATAGCACATGCACACTTTAAGCAAAATATAGACTATTGTTTAAAAGTTTGAAGTGAGTTTTATATGCTTTAATATTACCAAAGTAAAGACATTCCTGTCGTTCTATTTCAAATAAACGCTTTTCTTTTAAACGTCCTATTCATCAAAGAATCCTAAAGAAAAATATTTTCATTATTGATAATCAAAAATGTTTCTTAAGCAGCAAATCAGCATATTAGAATGATTTCTGAAGGATCATATGACAATGAAGACTGGAGTAATGGTGCTGAAAATGCAGCTTTGCATCAGCAATAAATTACATTCTACATTTACAAATACATTTGAAAAAAATATTACTGTTCTAATGCAGTCTTGGTGCATTTGGTGCATGCATATGTTTTCTTTCTAAAACATTCATCTGAATATTACAAAAATATGTTTGTTGTTCAAAATGAATACAAAAAATATTGTGACATGTTGATAGGTAATATGATGAATCACATCTGGGTCATTCCTAGTCAACTCAACTCAGCTAGTTCTGTTAGTAAAATCTGTTGACTTTAGCCATCTTTGTTGCATTGTGTGCCAATGGTGACAACGGCACTTTTCAACTTTTTGTCCAATGTTTGCATGCCTGTAACTCAAGAAGTATTAAAGATATCTTAATGGTAAGACTGGTATTTTCAATGCAGTTGTCTTGACAGAAAGAAACGAGATACATCTCTAGTTTTAACATTATTTGTGCTTCAGACATTCCTCTTTAAAAGAAAAGAAGTCTCATATTTTTTCAAACTGACCCACATTTGGTTTCTGACCAGTGAAAATGTGTAAATTGTAACTATTTACTCCTGGAGCTGTATTGAAATTCCAATATCTCTGGAACCGAATCTCATAGAGCCTTAAAAATTATTATGCCATGGGAAGTTTTTTAAATTTGGTTGATTTGACACGAAATGACCCATCTGTAGTTTCTCTACTAGGACACCTGTGTGAACTTAAGGAGAACTGATTTTACACATCCACTAAAAATCATCGAAATTATGAAATGGCATTTAGCAGAAATAATGAAATTAGAAAAAAGCTTATTTAATGCAATGACATTCAGAGATTTGTCTGGCTTTGGTGTCTAAACACTTCTCAGGGCCACTGAATGTTCTTATAATGCAAACAATGTGTGTGTGTGTTGAGTGTGTTGAGAAAGGAGCAGTCTGGACACTCCAGAAAATAGTCACATCGTACCAGTAACCTGAGCTTGTGTGTTTCAAAGCCCAGCTCACCGCCTGTCCCCTTGGGTGAGAATTACCCTCAACTCTGACCCTGCACATGTTGGTAGAAACAACACTCCCCCCATGTGTGGACAGCCATGTCTGGGGTTTGCATTACGTCATCTATAAAGTCTATCTGCACAAATCTTGGACCATTCAGCTGTTTTTAGTCTCTAGCAGTTGCTATAAATGCATAAGCACACCAGCTCAAACTTAAACTCCAGATTTTGCATGCAACTCTTCTGAGGTTTGCTGCTTTATACACACACGTGTCTGTCTGAATACTCAAGTGTCTGCATCTGAACGCGTTCCCTTTGAAAGTGGAAGTCCCCTAAACTGAGCAAACGCACCAGGTTGGCAGGTGAGGGTCTGCGGGGGTGAGTGTACAGTTACTAAGTGGTTTAAGCCCTTGAGGATGAATATAAGTTCACTAAAGCCTGTAGTGATCCAGACCCAGACAGAAGACTGATGCTGTAGCCTTTCACCCCAGCCATCGCTCACCCCAGCTGTTGTTTTCAACAGCTTAGAGCTCCTTATGCTAAACGCACATAGAATTAATTTCTAACGCTCTCTAATTCATTAGAGTGAAAAATGCCTTGTTCGGATATCAGTCAGATCCTAGATGGTGATAAGTGAGTAGCTTCACCACTTACTGTAAATGTCGGGGCCACACAAGGCTGTGAGAGGACAAAGTATTGGGTGGCCAGGTTTATATATCCGTTTCGGTAGGATGAGATTTTCTGGTGACCCTGGACAAGCTTATAGAGCTCCAAACACATCAGCCCAGCGATCGCAGCAGTTGTGGTGGCGATTGCTGGAATAATGCGGCCAGCAATTAACTTGCTCTGCAGACAAGAAAAAGAGTATTATTTTCATATATATGCACATCTATACACTGTGTACTGTGTGTGAATTACAAATACATGCTCTTGGGTGCAAACTAGTCATGCAAACTATTAATGGAAAGTAGTATGGGCAAAAAATAGTATCTGGAATGGAACTCTGTGGTCTATTACTGCATAATCAAAAGGTCTTCCCTCAGGGCGTACTGTATGTGTACAGGAACAGAGGACACAAACCCCCAAAGGGGAATGCTGATCACTTTAGAGCTTGTCTCACAAACAAAAGCACAGCAGAGCTGTCTGACAAAGACAAAAGCCATTCACTTTGTGGCGGTCGGCTGTCGGTATATCGTAGTTCTCCGCCCTCAGGTTGGATGCTGCAACTATGTAGTCCATGTGGAAATTGCTGTCATCATCCTGGAAAACAAGAATAAAAAAGAACATTTGGTTCTTTTTTTAAAAACATTTCCTATTTCTTTTCAACTGCGGAAAACACCTTTTGATTTGTCCATCAGCAAATCTTCACCTACCAACCATCTGTTCGTTCATTACCCTAGGGCACAAACAACGGAAAATAAAGTCTTGTTGTGTCCGAAGTGCGATGCTGATTATTATCTTTAGTTTTGTATAAAAACAAGAATTTACAAACTGGAACAAAACATAGCCACAGATATGTTGTGCACTTCGGTACAACAGGTACCAGACAAAGATGTCATACCGCATCATATTTAAACTTTGATAGCTTCCTATTTTATTCGATTGTAATGTTCCAGAGACACTGCACATGATGTCACACTAAACAAACCGCACTTGCTCCAGATTAAACTAGTTTGCAAATAATACTTAGTGATGTCTTAAAGATATGGCCATTAAAAAACAAATAAGCCATTAAGCATAATCGCAGCTCAAGAAGTTTGGTGTGATATTAGATATTGCAGGAATGCAAGGATACCCTGGTTTTGAGGTTTTGGCACTCTTCTTACGCCCCAGGCATCCCAGCACTACAAAGACTGTCAAGTATTGGGTGTGTTGGGGGCAACTGCGGGGGTGTTTGAGCGCAGTATATAATTTGGCAACCTGATGCCACCAGAATCCCCCATACGCACATTCCACTGGAAAAACAAAACATCTGATCTGGCAAAGAATGCGTCATCGCTTAAAGTGCACACACACTCTTGCACATGCATATGGACATATGATACAAACAGTGGGGCCCAAACGTCTGAGACCACTACAGAAATGTTCATTTTTCCAATTTAATAGAATTCTTGCATTAAAAAAAATATTATCAGCTTAAAATATTAATGTATAATGTCTTAGTATTTGAACTGTTTCTCTTTTACTTTAATGATAGATGCACTTAATCATGTTCTCCACCATCATTTGAGCATCTTGTGCCAGAGTGATTATTGTTAATTACTAAAACCATATAAAAAACATTTTTGTTATTTCAAACAAAAAAAGCATTATATGAAAAAGTAAAAACTAAAAAGCTAAGCATGACACTAAAATCTAGTGACAAAAACAAAATTACTAAAACTAATTAGTGAAAACAGGAAATATAAAACTAAAATCTAATTCAAAATATTACTAACTTATATCCTTGATATGGAAATACCCATGTTTTGAGTTTCATTGTAAGCAAACAAACCTGATCATCTCTGATCATAGTCAATGCAGCTCATTTACTTCCACTGCTGTTCAAAAGTTTGGGATCAGTACAATTTTTAATGTTTTTTTTTTTTAAAGAAGTTTCTTATGCTCAATAAGGCTGCATTTATTTGATCAAAAATCCAGAAATAAACATTGTGAAAATAATAAGGTGAAATATTATTATTTTAATGTAAAATAACTGTTTTCTATGTGAATACATTTTAAAACGTAATTTATTCCTGTGATGCAAAGCTGAATTTCAGCATCATTACTCTAGTCTTCAGTGTCACATGATCCTTTATATATCCTTTAATATTTTGTTGAAACATGTGATACTTTTTTTACAGGTCTCTTTAATAAAAAGGTAAATAGAACAGCATTTACTTCAATTATAAATATTTTGTAACATTATAAATTACCATTTGAAAGTTTATGATCAGTAAATGTTTATTCTTTCCTTTTTTAAAGAAATTAATACTTTTATTCACCAAGGATGTTTTAAATTGATAAAAAAGTGATTGCAAAAACTTATACTGTAAGAAAAGATCTCTATTTTGAACAAATGCTGTTCTTTTTAACTTTTTATTCATCAAAAAAATCCCAAAAAAAGAATCACAGGTTCCAAAAAAATATTAAGCATCACAACAGTTTCCAAAATTGATAATAAAAGTAATAAATCGTCATATTCGTACGATTTCTAAAGGATCATGTGGCACTGAAGACTTGAATAATGATGCTGAAAATTCAGCTTTGTATCATAGGAATAAATTGTATTTTAAAATATATTAAAATGGAAAACCCTTATTTTAAACTGTAATAATGTTTCACAATATTAATGTTTTTTCTGTATTTATGATCAAGTAAATGCAGCCTTGATGAGCATAAGAGAATTCTTTAAACATTAAAAATCTTACTGATCCCAAATTTTTGAGTAGCAGTGTACATTTAATTAGTGACCTAGAAACAGAGCAGAATCTGAGACATTTCTTCTTCATTTTAACTATTCTTTGTTTCAAATGTTTTAAAACCCTAAATCTTTGTTCATTTTCAGCGTTAAATAAAAGAAAATCCCAGATTTTCCATGTGGTTCTAGACTTGTGGATCCTGCAGGACATTTATATACAGAAACCTTTGCCTAACTGTTGCCATATGAACATTCCCAAAAAGATACCAGAATGCTTTCATCTTCAGAGAAAACAAAGACAGAAGCAACCAGAGAAAGAAAAATGGAGAAATGATAGTCCAGGTCAGACTTAAAGACTGAAGCGATTGTGAAAATCAAAGACAGATACATGCAGAGAAACACACAGACTGAGACTAATCCTCTTCCTAACAGAAAACACAGCTGAGATGTTGTTCAGAGACTGATGAGCATTCAGTCTCCATGCATGTGTGTGGAAGCCCATGTGTCATGCAGTCATGACAAAAGACAAAGCAAACACTGACTAAACCAGCGTGCATCCATACTTTTTCATAAGACCCGTCTGTGCGTTGGACGCTCTCTTTCTGAGATCTGTCTCTGTCTCAACAGAAAGGACGACTGTTTTCTCTAGTCTGTAATGGATGAAGCTGGTTAAGGGTCGATGAAAACTGCAGTCGGGTTTGGATGTTTTAGGGCCAATTTTGCGGTTGAATGAGACCTCCTACCTGAGAGTGGACGCCAACATGTCTGACAGGCCCAGTGCACATACCAAACGTGTGTATTTACTGGAGATGTCAAACTCTACCTTAAGGTGCTATGTTTAAAGGAATACTCATCTCTTTTTTTTCTAAAGGAAAATCATACTCATCTCATTCTCATGTGATTCCAAACCCATATTGTTTTGTTTAGTTAGTGTAAAGTCAAAAAAACTTAAAAAAGTAATGCAACTTGATGCAGTAAGACTTTTGAGCTCTCTCAACAATAGTTTTTTAGCTTTTCTCAGTAAAGATACTTTGTTTAGCCAACATAAATTTGTTTGTTCATGCAATGAACTGATTGTCTTATTTTACCAGCTGAGACAACAATTACTGACATTGAGGTCATGTATTTTATGTGTCTATTTTTAGCTTATTTACAAAGAACAAACAGTGAATTGTTATAGAAACCTTAATGGTCTAGTATGTCAACAACATTGTCTTTGTTTGTAAAAAATCTTACAATCTAAGATATTCAGCAAACAGATATAAGTGTTTGAACATGCTCTAGGCCTCAAAACTAGACACAGACCTCAAGAATGGTTGCAATCAACAAATGTTAAAAAGATGAGCTCTTTACATCACAGTGCAACAAATAACTAACAATAATGACAAAACAACAACAAATGTCTTAACAATAATCCCAAAAACAATACCTGCATAATTTATTCATGCTGCAATGCGTGCTGGGAACTCACAAAGCTTTAACGTTTCAACAATATGAAATTCTTTGTTTGACTAGTTGGGACAACAATACTATTAGTCTGACAAGGGTTTTTATGTCGTTTCAAAAAGAAAAGAGCATTTGAGACTCTAAATGTTTTGTAAACTGGAAAATATGCATTTGCATTGTTTACAGTGAAATATGTTGGTGGATTTTTTGTGTGAGAGAAAAGGGGATGAATTTTCACAGAAGGAAGTGTTATTATGGATTATGGATAGATTTTTACATCACAAGAAGTTAAGTGATGCTTTAGAGTGTGTATTAGTTGTGGATTTTTTGCGATATGTTTATCAGTTGTTTGGACTCTCATTCTGACGGCACCCATTCACTGCAGAGGGTCCACTGGTGAGCAAGTGATATAATGTTAAATTTCTCCAAATCTGTTACGATGGACTCATCAACATTTTGGATTGCTGAGGGTCAGTTTTGGGCAGTTTCTGGGTCAACTATTTCTTCAATGCAAATGATACAAAGAATGAAATATAGTTTCATCAAGACATTACAAAACAACAGTCAGTTTTCTGAAATTGAGATTCATCATCTGAATAAATAAGCTTTCCATTGATGTATGGTTTGTTAGGATAGGACAATATTTGTCTGAGATACAACTATTTGAAAATCTTAAATCTAAGGGTGCAAAAAAAAAAAAAAATCTAAATATTGAGGAAATTAAAGTCGTCCAAATGAAGTTCTTAGCAATGCATATTTAGTAATCAAAAATTATGTTTTGATATATTTACAGTAGGAAATTTACAAAATACCTTCATGGAACATGATCTTTACTTATTATCCAAACGATTTTTGGCATAAAAGAAAAATCAATCATTTTGACCCATACAATGTATTTTTGGCTATTGCTACAAATATACCTGTGCTACATATGACTTTTCGTGGTCCAGGGTCACATATGTATTGCAAAAATGCAATGCAAAAAACACAAGGTACCTTCTCAAACTCCTGTGGATGCATCCGGAAGCTTTGGTCCTTCAGCTGAAGTTTGGCCAGCTTCTCCTTTAACATCTCCAGCTTGACTTTGTCTAAGAGATGCGGTGAAGGATATTAGCAAGAGATAATGCTTAATGCTTAACATTCTTTACAGACTTCATTTTATTACATTTATTCATATTAAGCCTAAAAGTTCACCTTCTTCTTTTCTCTCCTCATTTTCCTCTTTCAGCTCCTGATCGGTCACTGCTATCTTTACGCTAGATTTAGGGGTGAACTCGGGCACTTTTACTCCTTGCAGAATGCTCTGAATATCAGCACGATTTCTTGAACCTGTAATCTCATAGATCTGGCCGTATAAATTGGCCGCTGCCACAATGAAGTCCATATGGGTGGTCTATAAAACAAAAGAAATCCTATTGTAGCTGGCAGAACTGAGGCAAAACTGTGCATTTGTGTTTGATTTTGAGCTGAAGGGTGGAGAAACTTGCCATGGATCACAAACACAGATGCAGAGAAACAGAACTGCAGTGGTTAACAGGAAATGGCGAGAGGAAAGTGTGTAGCGCATTCTAAAAACAACACTTACCCTTTGAAACCATAGAATTCAAACAGACTGTTATGAGTTAAAAGGAATTCCTTTAGGGGAACACAGATCTTACCAAATGCTGATAACATGCGTAAAGAATCAAGACAATGGAAACAATGGGCCATAAAATAGAATAATAGTTACAGAATCGTATCATTTGCATATCTAGAGACGCCTAATTAAAATATTTAGAAGGTTTTCAAGATTTTTTTCAGTTTATACATGTGTCTGTAAGGGTTTCTGTGAAAAGCATGACTTGTTTGCTAATGTGGCACTGTGTTGACCTGTGTGAGAGAAGTCGGGGGTTTAACACGTTTTCCCCTTGCTTTGTTAATCACAGGTGATCACTGATATCAGATACTATCTTATTCACACCAGGAGAGAAACTGTGAGTCATCTAAACTTAGACAATGCTGTCTGCAGGGGATGATGGGTGATCCTAGAGGCTGTGTGTGGGGATTTACTGAGTAAAACTTACATTGCTGGTGTCAAAGGTCAAAGGATGTGGACATCTCTTTGCGCCCATCCAGAATGGAAGTCCAGAGCTTGTTACCTAGTAAGGACCAGAGTGGAAAATAGAAGAGAAAGAAGTGTTTAAAAAATAAATTTCCTTGTTTTTAAATAAACGATACATATTACATGTGTATGTATTAATTATTGTATTATATATACAATTTTTATCATTTTTATTTATTTGATTCTATTAGATATTATATTAGATATTTGTCATAAGATGTTTGTCTTTTTTTATAAACATTGTTTTTATATACAAATACATTGTTAAAGATTCTATATAGATCTGTTGTTATTATATTTAATACATGTGTATGTAGGCTCAATTATTTACATTTTAAATATTATTATATATACATTTTATATTATTTTTATTTTATTTATAACATTTACAAATGTTATTTTTAAATGTAAATATATTTATACTAATTAAAAATATATAAATAATTTTAAATATATATAAATGATATTTGTTATTTAATAAAATATAATTATTTCATGTACTTATTTACTTTTTGTTATAATTATTATTGTACGTTTGTCTTTTTTTACAATTAAATGTAGTTTTATTTATTGTTGTTTATTTAAAAAAATATATATATATATATATTGTTAAAGACACTATATAGTCGGCTCCAGTAAGCAAGACTGAAAGACGTTTGTCCCTTTTTACTTAAAATATATTTTTATAAACACAGTTTTAATATACAAATACATTGTTAAAGATTCTATATAGTTCTATTGTTATTATATTTATTACATGTGTATGTAGGCTCAATTATTTACATTTTAAATATAATTATATATACTTTTTATATTATTTGTATCTATTTTTATTACTTTTATTTGTAAATGTACATATATGTGTACTAACTTAAAACAAATAATAATTTTAAATATATATATGATATTTGCTATTTAATAAAATACGATTATTTTATTTACTTATTTACTTTTTATTCTAATTATTTTTATGTTTGTCTATTTTTACAATTAAATATAGTTTTATTTATTGTTGTTTATTTAAAAAAACAATACAAATATTGTTAAATTTCCTATATAATCAGCTCCAGTAGGCAAGAATAAAAGTGTTTGTCCTTTTTTCCTTAAAATGTTTTTATAAACATTGTTTTAATATACAAAAACAATATATACTTTTATAAATTATTTTTATTTGTTTACAACATTTATAAATGTTATTTGTAAATGTAAATATATGTATACTAACTTAAAACAAATAAATAATTTTAAATATATATAAATGATATTTGTTATTTAATAAAATATGATTATTATATATATAAATATATATTATATATATAAATATGATAATTACTTATTTACTTTTCATTCTAATTATTATATGTTTGTCTATTTTTTACAATTAAATATAGTTTTATTTATTGTTGTTTATTAAAAAAAACAATAAAAACATTGTTAAAGACGCTATATAGTCGGCTAACTGTAAGCAAGAATGAAAGACGTCTACATGTGTTGTCAGCCAAATGGAAGCCCTGCAGCCACTTGTCACATGCTGTTGTGAAGTGGACGTGATTGGTCACCATAAAGCCCGTGTCTCCAAGCCTTTTGCTCAGACAGACAGAATAATGAGTTTATCATGTGTGTGTTCAATACAATTAGTCTTTTAACAAAAAACAGAAGGCGCTGCTCAAAAGAGCAAAGACAGACCAAAAGATCAGTAATATAAGGCTAATCCCACTGGTTTGTGTGTGTTACAACCGTCTTTCTGCACTCCAGGAAAGATGCCCAACTGATAATGAGAAACTGTTATGTCAAGCTCATTCAAATCTCAAGAGAACTACATGATTTAGTACATTCATGCAAAATGGATCATGCACAAAACCTCAAACTGAACTGTGGTCTACATCTCCTTTTCACATCTGCAGCTTCAGGTTTTGCAACTGTTATATCTGGACATGCAAGATAAAGGACAAAGTTTCGAAACTCTTCTTGACCATATCACCTCTCCTCTGGACACATGTTTATCTCAGTGTGCAGGCACTGATGCTATGGATTAGACATCTCTCCACATCCGTACTGTTACGTAACCATAAACACACAGACTCCCAGTAGAAGTAATCAATTGTACTTTTACACCATCAGTGATACCAAATAAGAATGTCATATTTAAAAAGAAGCTGTTGCAGTATGCTGCCATCCTCATGACGAAGACTTTTGTATTTATAATAAGTTATTATAATTTATAAACTCCAGAAAATGAATGACTGATATTGTTATTAGATGACAAGGTGCCTGTTATTGTGACTTTATCATGCCATTTAAACCTTTACTGACCTTTACTGAGCCCATTGTAGTTATAGACAACAGTGCCACCTTCTGGTGCAAAGTGAAACTGACGTAATCAAAAATAAAGCATAATTTGCCAACTTTCTAACATACTCATAGTCTAAGGCACTGGTCTCAAACTCAATTCCTGGAGGGCCACAGCTCTGCACAGTTTAGCTCCAACCCTAATCAAACACACCTGATCTAGCTAATCAAGGTTTTCAGGATCACTAGAAACTTCCAAGCAGGTGTAAATTGGAGCTGGTTGGAGCTAAACTCTGCAGAGCTGCGGCCCTCCAGGAATTGAGTTTGAGACCTCTGGTCTAAGGTATAACAATAAGACTAGTAGGTCTATAAGTAAACAAAGCATTTTACAGTACAAGAATAATACTTCACTTAAAGAAATGTTTAATTAAGAATGACACTATTTTCATATTTTCAATTATCAGGAAAATTATGTCACAAGTGGGGATGAAAATCATAATGGTTCTTAAAATAGCTTTTATGCTATTTTTTTTTTTTCATTTTCATTCTTTTTTTATTTTGGGATATGATCTAGATATGCTTTCATGAAATTTACCCTATTACAGTGATAATTCCCTTGAAGTATCCCTTAAGGTGCATAACAGCCTTGAAGCAGCAACTTTCCGAATACCCAGTCATCGGCTTTAGCCACTATGTTACACATTTGTATAAATGTGTTACCTGGTCAGGGGGAAAGCAGTGCAGTAGTTGTCGAATGTGATTGTTATAGAGCGTTTCCCACTGTCTGCGGGCCCAGCTGACACAGTCAACCCAGTTCTGAGGCCATTCCTCGCTCAGACTCCTATAGACGCCCTCCAGTATTTCCACAGCCTCCACATCCCCACGGGCGACTGTGCGATCGACAAACGTTGGGTCACTGCACAGATGGAGAAAAGAGGAAAAGCTATCAGCACATGAGTAGTTTTAGTTTTTTATCATCATTTGTTTAGGCTAAGTTTCATTTGGCACCAAAAGAACGGCTATTATCATTAACCAAAACCATTAAAAAACTTCCAGTTTTTAACTGGAAAGCTGTTGAGCTGGGTGGGGTCCTTCCGTGACTTCATTCACAGGCTGCAATTTGCCGACAGCCAAGAGGAAGTAGTTGAAATTGAGGCAGATAAGTTGCTGCCTTCCCTTTGCGGTATCTGCCCACAGCACACAGCACTTCAACTTCCTGCACACTCGCCTCTCTATAAACATCCTTCACTTCATTTCAGATGGAAAAGAGATCCAACAACAGTTGACACTTGTGGCAGGAAGCCAGGGGGCAGCCTGAGGTTGCACTAATAATGAATAGCTGAGTCTGGACGTGAGCCTGTATACCTGAAGGAGTATAATATTAAAACAGAATCTCTGACACAATATCTGAATCTGCTGATAACAGCAGAGCCCCAGTTTCTCTTCTAGATTAAATTAAACTAAATGCAGCTATACCTGAGAAAGTTGTTCACATTCTCTGCCACTTGTTTGAAAAGTCCCTCAAACTGGTCTCTGGCCCACTGAAAATGACAAACAATTGATTTGTGATTCACACACAAGCTTCATGTATGGTAGAAACGCAACAGCTGCATTAAAATGACAATTCTGTCTCTTATGTTTGCAAACATTTGTTTGTAAATATATACTGTAATGCTGTTTAGTTATTATTATGTTGCATTTAAAAGAGAAGTTCACTTCCAGAACAAAAATTTACAGATAATGTACTCACCCCCTTGTCATCCAAGATGTTCATAACTTTCTTTCTTCAGTCATAAAGAAATTATGTTTTTTAAGGAAAACATTTCAGGAATTTCAGGTGTTTGAATGTCCAAAATGCAGTTTAAATGCAGCTTCAAAGGGCTCTAAATGATCCCAGCCGAGCAATAAGGGTCTTATAAAGCGAAATGATCTGTCATTTTCTAAAAAAATTTTTGTACGTTTTAACTTCAAATGCTCATCTTGTCTAGCTCTGCCATGTGCGTGCGTACTCTGTGTAATCCGGGTCAATACAGGAAAAACTCCCATCTCATTTTTTCCTCCAACTTCAAAATCATCCTACATAGCTGCAAAAGTACCGACTCAGTGTTTACAAAGTGAAAATGCAAAGAAGGTGAAATGCCCTTTACAAAAAAAGGTAAAACAGCAATGTAGGATGATTTTAAAGTTGGAGGAGAAAATGAGATGGGAGTTTTTTGACAAACCCTAACTGTATTGACCTAGATTACATAGTAAGCATACACATGCGCATCACAGAGGTTAAAAAGTATATACATTTTTATTGTATTTCGAAAATGACTGATTGTTTTGCTAGATAAGACCCTTATTTTCTTTAACAGAGCCTTTTGAATCTGCATTTAAAATGCATTTTGGAAGTTCAAACTCACGGGAACCATAGAAGACCACTATATGGAGAGAAATCCTGAAGCATAATTTCTTTAAGACTGAAGAAAAGAAGGCATGAACATCTTGGATGACAACGGGGTGAGTACATTATCTGCAAATATTTGTTTTGGAAGTGAACTCCTTTAAAGTTGAAGTTGACACTACTGCAATGTGCACTTATAATAAACAGGATGTTATTGTCTTTTGGTCTGGATGCAAATATACAGTAGCTATTGTTCAAGTTATCTTTATAGTTATCATTCTTCGTGTAAATGAGCCTTTAATTGACATTTGGAGTAAACGCAAATGCATTCTGACCTGTAGTGTGTGCTCTATACGGTGAGGGAAGTTCTTAAGTGTACAGATGGGAATGGCTTTCTGTCCTCCAGATGTGGAGGGTCCGTATGATTCAGTCAGGCGAGGTACTACCACTAAAGTGTGACCTTTACTACCCAGAGTTCCTCCCTCCAGCATAGGCTTTTTGTTTCGCACACAGCATTGGTCGAGATAGACTCCTAATGCATAGGGAAAATAAATGTTTATGATTTACAAGTTTGCATTGCTATTTTGGGTGAGATTACATAAACACTGTTGGTGCATCACAAAAAAACAAGCAAAATCAGCACTTACGTGCATCCACATTATCCAGCGCTGCTGCCACACCATCAAGGTTACTGTAAAATGAATGTGTGTAGACCTCCTCTGTCTCAGGACACACGCGGTTCTGGTGAGCCGTGATGTTCATGTAAGGGTTCATTTCTTTAACAGACTCTGCCGCCACCTCAGATTTTAGCCTCTGAGGGAAATAGAAAGAATAAATGTTAATGCATTAGTGATTTTACCAGAGTTAAGACGTTACGTTAGGCACAACAAGTGGATGTGGCTCATTCAGTCAGATTTCCGATTCTGTTTTTGACAGCAGTCATTGATATCTTAGTGAAACCATTTCATTTTGTGAATTGTAAGTCAGTTTTGTAGCACTTCTGTGCCAACTCGTCTTACCCCAATGTCCTTAGAGTGGAACAGAAACTGTCGATTCAGATTTGATCGCTCAATAGAGTCCATGTCAGTCACCGTAATGTTTCCGCCCTCTCCCGCACCCAGACCAATCAGAGCAAAGTTCTTCAGCAGCTCACAACCGATTGCTCCAGCTCCGACCTGATCATAGACAAAGACATTTCGATGTGAACCAACAGAAAATATTAAATTATTAATTTTCAAAACTGAGAGATGCAGAATTTAGAATTATGAAGTGAGGTTAAATATGTCATAAAATTTAGATGAGATGTTCTTTATAGCATAAATATAAACTACTGTTCAAAGTTTCGGTTTGGTAAGATTTTATTGTTTTTGAAAGAAGTCTCTTCTGCTTACCAAGGCTGCTATTATTAAATAAAAAACACAGTAAAAACAGTGAAATATTGAGAATATTTAAAATAACTGTTCCCCTTCGGGAACTCGAGCCGCGTCGGAAAACGCTATGGGAACGCCTCCAGCGTGACCGCGCTCTGAACACGTGTGAAATCAGACCAATGGAAGAGCGAGACGTCACAGGGGTGACGTCACAGACCAGGAAGCATAAAAGCACGTGCGCCAGAATGAACGGCAGCTTCTGTCTTTCAGCAGCGCTCTATGTGTGTCTCTGTTTTTGTGCCTTTGGTTGCTAGTTTGCACCACTTTCTTTTTGCACAAAATGTCTAAAGCTAGTAGGAAATCTAAGCATTTAGATGAGCCGCGTTTTAGAGCGTGTGTTCCTCCTTGCCCTCGTTTCATTACGGGTAAGGATACACACGCTCTATGCGTGGTTTGTCTGGGAGCGGAGCATGCGGCAGCAGCCCTCGAGGGGGCTGATTGCCCTCATTGTGTGCAGATGAGTCTGCACACACTCCGCTCCCGGAAGGCTCTCTTCCAGCTGGGAGCCTTCAGCAGCGTTCCCCGCGGATCTGGTCCCGCTTCCGCCGAGGCGGGGCGGCGGCTGCATTCGTGGGGTTCGCAGCTGGATCTAGCGGAGGGTATGGAGACGGGTAACCCCCTATCTCCTGCCTCACCCGCTAGATCCCCAGCCCGGTCTCTGGGTGTGGAAGCCCGCGCTGCGGATTCTTCCCCCCCGGGGGACGGGCTCGACACTCCCCATATCTTCCTCTGAGGAGGTGGATGTGGAGAGTGTCGGTGATGTTCAAGCACCATCGTTTCCCCAATATGAGGAGCTGCTGGAGGTGGTGACTCGTGCGGTGGCCAAGCTTAATATCGATTGGCCCCCCGAGTCATTGGTTGAACCGCAGACTAGTAAACTAGACGAGAGGTTTCTGCGGTCTCGCCCACCTTCAGCACGCCGGAGCCTTCCTTTTTTTCCCCGATCTCCACACTGAGGTGTCGAGATCGTGGAATAACCCGTTCTCGTCCCGCTTGTTCATTCCCGCCTCCTATAACTACGGTCATGTGGGCGGGTTGGATGAGCGGGGGTACAGAGCGATGCCCCGGGTGGAACAGACGCTTGCCAGCTATCTGTCCCCCGCCGCGGCATCGTCTCTGAAGGCTCCGGTCTTGCCCTCCAAGCCGCTGCGAGTCACCTCAGCGCTGGTGGGCAAGGGGTACACGGCTGCGGGTCAGGCTGGTGCGTGTCTGCACACCATGTCGGTGTTACAGGCGTACCAGGCTGACCTGCTTAAAGAGTTGGACGAAGGTGCGGAGATCAGGGATTGTGACATCTCTGAGCTCCGGAGGACCGCTGATTTGTCTCTCCGTGCCACTAAGGAGACCGCCCGTGCCATCGGGCGGTCTATGGCTTCCCTTGTGGCTGCGGAGAGACATCTCTGGTTGACCCTGTCCGATATGAAAGAAAAGGACAGGGTCTTCCTCCTGGACGCCCCGCTTTCGCCTTCTGGCCTGTTCGGCGACGCTGTCAATGCGGTCGTCGACAGGTACCAGGAGGCGCGTAAGCAAGCGGCGGCGTTCCAGCGGTTCCTCCCTCGCCGCCGTCCAACTCACGAGGCTGCTGAGCTGGAGCAGCCTCGTCCGCGTACCAGCTCCTCACACCGGGAAACGCAGAAACAGAGCGTCGCCACCCGCACTCCTCCCCATCGAGGGCGGGTGCGCAGACGCTCTAGGTCGGGCCCCCAGGACGAAGCCCGATCTGCGGGTCGTGCTTCAGTCTAGGAGGTCCTCGGCCAAGCGGCCCTGATGGTGCGGGGCCGCTGAGGGTAGCCCCATCGGGGGAGTTCCGGGGTGCACCGCATTATTCGGTGTCCGGCTCCCCCCTGTGCCCTCGGGAGGCTGTCTTGCCCACCCTGCCGGTGATTCAGGGCGCAGCAGCCTCCGGCGAGCTTTCCCCTCAGTCTCTTCCGGCCAGAGACGTTCCAGAGCTGGGGGGCTCGCCACCCCTGCGGGGGTCTCAGGGTCCGCTAGATCAGGTGCTTCCTGCCGGGCAACCGTTACAGGACACCGGTCTAGCGACCCGTGTAACACCAGAGGCCAGTCTCGAGAGGCTGGTTCCCTTAGTAGATCATTTGGCAGCGTGGAAACTACTGCCCAATGTGTCTGCTTGGGTCCTGCACACTGTAGAGCGAGGTTATCGCATTCAGTTCGGCGCTTCACCTCCGCCGTTCAACGGGGTCTTTCCCACTTTGGTGGGTCCCGAGCAGGGTCTGGTAATGGAGCAAGAAGTAGCTACTCTCCTGAGGAAGGAGGCCATCGAGGTGGTCCCTCCTCAGTTCAGAGAGTCCGGGTTCTACAGCCGGTACTTCATTGTTCCCAAGAAGGATGGGGGCCTGCGTCCCATTTTAGATCTCCGCCTCCTGAACCGCTCAGTCATGCGGCTGAAGTTCAGGATGCTGACTGTAAGACAGGTCGTGTCACAAATCAGGTCCGAGGACTGGTTTGTCACGATAGATCTAAAGGACGCGTATTTCCACGTCTCCATCCTTCCTCAACACAGGAAGTTCCTGAGGTTTGCTTTCAGGGGCGAAGCTTACCAATATCGGGTTCTTCCTTTCGGTCTAGCACTCTCCCCCCGCACTTTCACGAAGTGTGTGGATGCAGCTCTGGCTCCCCTGCGACTCCAGGGCATCCGCATACTCAATTACATCGACGACTGGCTTATCCTGGCCCAGTCGGAGATGGTAGCGGTTCGGCATCGAGATGTCGTTCTCGCACACATGAAAGAGCTGGGGTTAAGACTAAACGCCAAGAAAAGTGTGCTTTCTCCAGTACAGAGAACCACTTATCTGGGCGTGGTGTGGGATTCGACCACGATGCAGGCACAGTTGTCTCCTGCTCGGATCGAGTCGATCCTCGCCGCAGTCATGAGAGTGAAGGAAGGCCGGTCACTCACTGTCAAGCAGTTTCAACGACTGCTGGGTCTCATGGCAGCTGCGTCCAACGTGATACCTTTTGGCCTGCTGTACATGAGACCCCTACAGTGGTGGCTCAAGACCAGGGGGTCTCCCGAGGGGAAACCCGCTTCGCATGATCAAGGTCACGCGGCGATGCCTTCGTGCCTTAGACATGTGGAGGAAACCCTGGTTCTTGTCTCAGGGCCCGGTGCTGGGAGCTCCTTGTCGCCGTGTAACGCTAGCGACGGACGCATCCCTCACTGGTTGGGGAGCGGTCATGAGTGGCCACCCTGCCCGCGGTCTGTGGAGTGGTCGCCATCTCAGTTGGCACATAAATTGCCTGGAGATGCTGGCCGTGTTTCAAGGGCTGAAACACTTTCTCCCGGACCTGAGAGATCGCCACGTGTTGGTCCGCACCGACAACACGGCGGTGGTCTCTTACATCAACCACCAAGGAGGTCTGCGTTCGCGCCCCTTGTACAAGCTGGCGCACCAGATCCTTGTGTGGTCCCAGGGCAAACTCCTCTCACTGAGAGCAGTTTTTGTGCCCGGGTATCTCAATGTGGGAGCAGACGTCCTGTCGAGACAGGGGCCGAGGCCCGGGGAATGGATGCTTCACCCCGAGGTGGTGAAGCAGATCTGGAGAGTGTTTGGTCCAGCCCAGGTGGACCTGTTTGCCACGAGGGACAATGCACAATGTCCCCTCTGGTACTCTCTAGTTCATCCAGCTCCACTGGGGCTGGATGCCATGGTACGGACGTGGCCGAGGCTGCGTCTGTACGCTTTTCCCCCGATCGCTCTGCTCCCGGGAGTTCTAGAGAGAGTGCGCCGGGATGGGGTTTCCCTTCTTCTAGTAGCCCCGTTCTGGCCGGGCCGAGTATGGTTCTCGGACCTGATTTCCCTCCTCGACGGCTCTCCTTGGGAGATTCCCGTCAGGAGGGATCTCCTCTCACAGGCAGGGGGTTCCCTCCTTCACCCCCGGCCGGAGCTGTGGAAGCTTTGGGTGTGGCCTCTGAGGGGGCGCACCTCTTAGCTTCTGGTCTCTCAACCGAGGTTGTTGAGACCCTACTCCAATCTAGAGCTCCCTCCACGAGGAAACTGTATGCCTTGAAGTGGAAACTTTTCACTTCTTGGTGTGGACGCCGCCAGCAGAACCCAGTTAACTGCCCAGTTGGCTCAGTGCTGGAGTTTCTGCAGGACCGGCTGTCCGCAGGGTTATCCCACTCCACCCTGAAGGTCTACGTGGCGGCCATTGCGGCCTACCACGCCCCTCTCGGTGGTCTCTCCGTGGGCAAGAATCCCCTGGTTACACGTTTCCTCCGCGGTGCACTGAGGCTGAGGCCTCCTGTACGACCTCGTGTTCCCTCCTGGGACCTGTCCGTGGTGCTTGACGCTCTCTGTCTTCCTCCTTTCGAGCCCATTGAAGAGATTTCTGACTGTCATCTGTCCTTTAAGACTTCTTTCCTTTTGGCTCTTTCCTCCCTCAAGAGAGTTGGAGACCTGCAGGCCCTTTCTGTGGCCCCTTCCTTCCTGGACTTCGCTCCAGGCCTCTCTAAAGCTTTTCTTCACCCTCGCACTGGGTATGTTCCTAAGGTCCCTTCCTTTGCACCACGGCCAGTCGTACTTCAGGCCTTCTGTCCTCCTCCCTTTCGGGAGCCTGACCAGCAGAAGCTGAACTGTATGTGTCCAGTTCGAGCGCTGGATGCATACGTTCACCGGGTGGCTACTTGGAGAAGGTCGGACCAGTTGTTCGTTTGCTTTGGTCCTCAGAGACGTGGTCTCCCTGCCTCTAAGCAGACCATAAGTCGGTGGATAGTCGAGGCTATCCTCCTGGCTTATGAGTCTTCGGGCCTTCCTCCTCCCTTGGGGGTAAAGGCTCATTCCACCCGTAGCATGGCGGCCTCTAAATCTTTCCTTGCGGGTATTCCCCTTCAGGATATCTGTAACGCTGCGGGTTGGTCCACGCCCCTTACGTTTGTCAGGTTCTACCGTCTTGACCTCTTGACCCCTGGTTCTTCGGTCCTTCCTAGCTCTTCTAGGCAGGGACTTGGAGCTGGTGGCGTGGGCATCTCGTTCCCATAGCGTTTTCCGACGCGGCTCGAGTTCCCGAAGGGGAACGTCTCAGGTTACGTATGTAACCCTGGTTCCCCGAGGGAACGAGACGCCGCGTCTCGAGGCCAGCTTCCTGCGTCCCTGCGAGCGCTGCTTCTCTTTGAAGCTGCCGTTCATTCTGGCGCACGTGCTTTTATGCTTCCTGGTCTGTGACGTCACCCCTGTGACGTCTCGCTCTTCCATTGGTCTGATTTCACACGTGTTCAGAGCGCGGTCACGCTGGAGGCGTTCCCATAGCGTTTTCCGACGCGGCGTCTCGTTCCCTCGGGGAACCAGGGTTACATACGTAACCTGAGACGTTTTCTATTATAATGCATTTCAAATTGTAAATTATTCCTGTGATGGAAAGCTGAATTTTTAGCATCATTACTCCAGTCTTCAGTATTTCATGGTCCTTCAGAAATCATTCTAATATGCTGATTTGCTCCTCAGGAAATATTTATTATTATCAATCATATTTTTGGGATACAGTGATACATTTTTCAGGATTCTTCAGGATTGATGAATAGAAAGCGCAAAAGAACAGCATGTAATCAAAGTAAAAATGCTTTGTAACATTATAAATGTTTTTACTGTCATATTTGATCAATTTAATGTATCCCTGCTGAATAAAATATACATATATATATGTATATATACATTTGAACAGTGTACGCTCAAAATAAAACGTATTCTTTATTAGAATAAAACTTACATGAGCAAACTGTTTCAAAAAGAAGAAGTACACAATTTAGCAACATTCAGAGTCTTCAAAGTAGCACACCAAAAAATCCTCCCTCCCAAAAATCTGAAATATTTGGTTGATTCACAAGGGAAACTCTGACTGACATATCCTTAGTGCTCAGCAGGAAATTTCAGACAGCACATAAAATATTTCCTGTGCATTCGACACTGCTGACTCACCAATCTTCTCACTGCTCCTCAGAGCAGATCAACCATAAGATCCAACATGGTTTATTACAACACAAATCAGGGTAATGTCCTCCTCTGCTGGTGAAACAGGAGAAATACACTCACCAGAAAATAGTTCTGTTTCTTCAGTTTGTCTTGAAATGCAGCTCCAAACACAGCAATCTGTCCATCATATCGGCTGTCCCTCTACAGCACAGAAGATAAAGATCACAAGTGCTCAGCTGTTTCTGTTCATCAAAAACAAGACTTTTATATTTAAAATACTGAGAATGAGCTGGCTTGTAGCTTACAGGAGCACAGGCATCTTCAGAAAGGACTCCATCATAATCCTGAGGTAGGCATTCCAGGGCATCGAAGTACAGCCACTGTCTGAGAGGAGTGAATTTACCACTGCACGCCTGAAAGATTTCATACACGCATAGTTATTAAAAAAAGTGCTCATATACAGCCTGGTCTCAAACTCAACCGCTGCTGGCAGTGTAAACTGTTGAAGGAATAAACTCACCTTCACCACCTCCTGAGCAGCCAGACCGCCAATGAAGGCATTGATAGGTGCCAGGTCACCACTGGCAACCAGAGAAAATTGCCTTACAGCGTCTTCATCGAGCTCATCAAACTTTGCATCTGTGCAAAGCTCTTTTGTGATATTAACCAGCACTTCAGCATCAGCCTAAAGAGGGCAGCAAAAACACAGAGATGAAATACTGACCTATGACATATTATATTGTTTTACAATGTGGTATGCTTCCTTCTAATTAAAAATACAATTCCAGGCCTATTTTCAGTAGTAAAAATTTTAAACAATTTAAATTTAAAAAACAATTAAAAAAAACAAAAAACATTTTAGTCTTTTGTTAGACACAATGCTGTAAACTGTTTTAGTTACTTTTTGGAATAGTTATGAACCATGTCACAATACGATGATTTGTAATTGTAATCAAACTGAATCATTGCCAGAGCAAATATGTTATGTATTGTATAACATACCCACATACAAAAGAGCAATGCTTTTATGCGTATTATAAAATGTTTTAATGGAGACTGAAGTATATCGGTTTTCCAGAATAGAACAAATTCTTAGCCAACACTTTACACGATGTTGTGACAATACACTCGGTCAAACAGGTCATACCTGTTTGAATGATTTTTTAAAAATGTTCTGTGAAAATATTTTCATTTTTGTACTTTTAAAAACTTATTTAGCCTAAAATGTTGTCTGACTGACCTGGGATCTAGGAAGGGGTGTCCGACCGTATTTCTCAGTGAATCTATGCAGGGCCTGGAAGGCCAGGTGCAGAGACTGGTGTCTTTTTGTCTTGCCATAGTCAGTCATCTCCACAAGCTCAGGATTTCTGATCGCTTCATCCAGTGCCACATTCAGAGGTTTCTGCGAGAGTTAAAATATCAACTGAATGACATGCATTGCTATTATACTGAATGCTTACACAAATTTTAGGAGCACCTTCTAATCCATAATCAAAAAGTCTTTTTCAAAAGTAGCCTTCCCATTACAAGGTGGGTGCAGGTGACTCCTTAAAGTGATTTACAGGGGAATTTTGTTTTTACCTTTGAAATGGCATTTTTCTAACTTTATTAAAAGTAAAGTTTTATTAAAAGTCATCTTTTATGTCATTTTTTTAAATTATATTTTTTAAGCTTTTTAAAATTTCTAATTAAAACAATGCAATAAGAGCAGGTAGAATAAGTTACAAATCAAATGAAATCAGTATTAACGAAATTAATTTGTACTACAGAGGTGGCATGTAGGTGTATTTTCATATGTTTAATGAAGCATGAGTGCAATTAAATTAATAAATTCATGTTAAGATTAATGTTTTAAATATAACTTTAACATCATGAATACAGAAACATTAAATGACTTAAATAACTGAAAAGATACTTTAAAAATGAACCTAAATCTGCCAGTAGGTGACGGCAAGTCACTGATTTAATTACTGAATCTTATCATTTATTTGATTCGTTCGAACGGCTGATTTATTCAGGAATAAAGAAAGTGTCTTTATGAATGGTAAATTGAATCACTGACTGACTAGAAAAAGTACGTTCATTCATAAACGAAACGCCACTGTGTTTGAATGGAGATGTGCAGCATTTTTGATGACGAAATAGAGCAAAATCAGGCAATAGTGTTATAGTCAGACAATGTAGGTCACTTAATATTAACGTCTTGTTTGTATTAAATCAATATCTCATTTACAAACTCCTTTAAAAATTATTAAAAGCTGTCGCTCATCTTAGTTCATCGCAATCTCGCAAAGTTCCATTATAATCAACTGTTTATGAAAGGACTGGTGAGATATGTCTGTAATACATTACTCAATGTTGCAAAAACATGTAGAAGCCTCAGTTCAAACACAAATATGCTGATCTGGTCAGTTGCACTGGTGCTCCTAAATATTTTTCATAGTCGCACGCAGTAGTTTTCATTCGCAAATGCGACTGAATGGTTGTAGAGCCCTGAGTAGCAACTTAAAATATCTGATTATTCCTTACTATGCAGTCACAGATCCACACTACTGAATAAATCAATCATAGGTGATACTTACAAAGCTGAGGATTTCAGGCTGTTTTACTTCAGTTGCCACTCCACCCTTCACATACTCAGAAAAGCCTGAAGTATCACAAATACTGAAGGAGTACTTGTCTAAAACATTAAAATATATTGTTATTGACTGATTTGCATGATACTGATATTTTCTTGACCTTCTCTATCAATGATCAGCTCTTGATGTTTTCCATATATTTGATTATATGAAACCTACCTCTCACTTTGATCTGAATGGGGCCATGACTATTGAGTTCAGTCATGCCTTGAATCTCAGAGAAATTTACAAACATGTCATCGATAAACTCATGGCTTTCCTCATCTGTGCATGTCACTATGCCTGGATTGTCCTATGATGGAAAAAACATATTTGCAGCTCAAATTTATTAGAGGATAGTAAAAAATGTATTGGAAATTAAGAAATGTTGACTCTTAAGGAGTGGTAGGAAATGTTGGGCAACTTGTTTTGAAACAATCACTATTTGAAATTCCATTTGGCAACTCTAGAAAGTAACACAGAAACTAAAAATGAAAATTGTGTCATGTTCAAGACTATAAAAATATTTTTTATGAAATCTGAGAGATTTCTGTACCTCTGTTGAAAGTCCATTCAACCAAAATTTTGACGCTTCGGATAGTTCATCAAGAAATAATAAAGATAACCCACATTAATCTGTTTAATCTAAGTCTTCTGGAAAGGCACAATCATGTTATGATCAACACATTTAGGTTTTTATTTTTTATTCACATTTAAACACTGATCTACACACATACATAGAGCAAATTAATATGGTAAACAGAAGCTCAAACATGCATTTTTTCTGGAATCTTATGGAGTAGTTTAGCTGGAATGGACATTTAGTGGAGTGAAGGAAATATCTCAGATTTCATTAAAAATGTTCACAATTTTAAAAAGTCTTCATTTGGTCCTATAGATTTGGAACTACATTAGGGTGAATATCCCTTTAAGAGCACCAAACTGAAAGAAAATGTGATTTTTGTCCTGTGTCACCTTGCTGATTTGAGCAATCATGGATGATACTGGAGTCTCTCCATTTGTGTCTCTGACCTCAAATGATTCGCCAAAGTCACAGAACAGCTGCCTGCAAACCAAACAGAAATCAGAATCTGATTCAGCATTATTTTAACCAGTTTCACATATGTTGCTGATTCATGGGATGCATCCTACCCACAAAGCCCTTTGGTGTCAGCCACGATAAACTTTATATTGTTCGAGTGACAAAACGCTCCCACACGTAGCTGCTCTTCTAAAGGTGAATTTGTGAGCACCACCACCTATTGTAATAAACAAATAAGCAAGAAAAAAGGGTTAAAACTATTTTTTTACACATGCATATGAGATCAGCATCACTACTCACCTGGAATTTGCTGAGGAAGTCCTCATTGAGTTTATTAGTTGAGGCAGACACTCGAACGTAGACGTTCAGACTAGAGAGCTGCTTTTCAGAGCACACAGCCCTGTTTTGACCCAGATCAGCTTCCTTCAGGTAAAACTACAGAGAGCATTTGTTATTATATAAATAATTCTTTGTAATGGACCCATCGAAAACACCTGAACAAACCATTGGCATTTCTACTAACTAAAGGGATAATTCACCTGAAAATGAAAATCATTTACTAACTTTCAATCCAAACTAGTGTGACTTGCTTTGTTTCATGGAGCACAAAAGGGCAGCGGCTTTTTCCATGCAGTGAAAGTACATTCTTTGCACTTCAGCTCTCAAAACTATTTGAAGTCTGATTTAATATAAAACATTGGTTTAGCAAGTCTGAATGCACACAAGCGTTAATCGTCGTTCAAAACGGCAACTCAGAGCATATTCAAAACATCGTCTTTTTTGGTTAATATATAATGACAGATGATTCATTTAAGTGAACTATTCTTTTAAATGCATTAATAGGACTTATTACCTGAGAGGACAGATCTCTCCACTCCACCACACCCTCATCCTGAATGGTGACCGATCGAACTCCAGCCAGGATCACATTTTTGGCAATTTCCACGCCAAGACCTCGCATTCCAGCAATGAGGACATCAGCCTTTCCCATGCGACGCATTGCATCGTGATCAATCACGTACCTGTTGTGAGAAGAAAAATTGCACCGTGCATTAAGTAAAATTTCCCTGCTTGGTGATTTAATATTTAAAACATTTGAACTGTGAATGATGCTATGTCAAATAGTATTTCGTGCAACATAAAAAAATACTTCTTTTGATCTCAATTAAAACAAGCATACATTACATTTCACAAATGCTACCATGATGTATTCTTTGCACTTTGCATATTTAAATAACATATGGAATATTTTCACATATCAGTAGGCTACTGAGAATTGGGGAACAAATTATTTTAAAAATCATAATGCTCTTAAACAGTCATCATTTTTTGTATTTGACAAACTCTAATCCAGTTCTAGTAAACAAAATAGTATGCAAATTATGTCAACTATGCAAAACAAAACAAGACCACAGTTACTTTTGCTTTGGTTTTCTGTGAAAAATACAAAGAAGAGACAAGTCAAACTTGGGTGTAACCATTTATATTCCTAACTTGGAACATGCCAACAGGAAAAACATAACCGGAATTCCTCAAACTAAGTAATGTGACCTGATGATTTACAATTACATTAAAGGTGATACAACAAATGCATGTATTTTTTGAACAGAGAAAACTCCAAACCTGTGAAATAATATATACTTTTAATGTCTAAATGGAATTATAATATGTGCAACACAGATTTTCTCCACTGGGCATGTAATTCAAGTGACTGCATTCAGTTTCAACAGCACTTGATTAAAGTACATAAAGTAAAAATGATAACTAGAAAAGAAAGCATGATGCTTTACACTTCTCAGCAGTGACTGCTGGCAATAAAATTTCCAAAGATGACAGAAACAGAAAGCACAAAAAGGTAGAAGGGAAACCCAAGATGCAGATAAGAAAAGTTTATAATATTTTACAGTACACTTACAGCTGTCGAGAATATAACCCCTCGTCAATATCAGCCTGAGCCATTTTCTGTAAGAATGACAAGTCGTTATCAGTGGTGCCCTTTACAAAGAAGTACAGCATAGTATCATATGCTAATACCATGGTAAGTTTTGTTTTCCATATTCATGGACCATAGTATCTACATGTACATCCTAAAAATACTGTATTATTAATATGGTGCATGTCCAACATGTTAGTACCACTGTACATGGTGAGGTTTTTAAATACACCTGTTCAACACCTGAGTGTAAACAGTGCAAATAATTGAGAGATTTCAAGGATATTGTACATTAGCGAACAGTAAGTGACCAATGACGAATGTAAAAATACAGCAACTGAATAACGTTAGCCGTAATGAGCTATTACTGGCAAAAATCCTCAAAGATAAGGCAATATTTTCAGTAAGATTTACCTTGCAGCGGAGTTTGGCGTTTTGGTTCCTCTGTCAGAACAGAAAGTAATCTCATTCAGAGGAGGTGGTTTCACTTTCGTTTCTGATATTGTGTAACTTTCGGCCTCTCTCTCATATTCGGCCATACTGAATGGTTAAAAAGACAGTTATTTATATTTTAACGTGGCTTTGAAAGCTTCTGTCACCGGACGATGAGATTCCTCAGGTGAGGTGAACACTGTACGTTTGTAACGTTACAAAAAAATCACCACAGAATAACCGCAAGATGGCGCTGCAAATCTACGGAAATAATTGCATAAACGCTGACAATCTCTGGCTAGAATGCAAGGAAAAATAAGCGACTGAGCACAAAACGACCCGGTATTGATCTCAAATTGAATTCCAAAAAGTTCCACTCTGTCGTTTGTTATGTCCATAAAAAGTCAAAACCGCTGCTAATGATATGGTCTAATAACGAACGCTAGCTGTCATGTGACACCTGTTACTTTTTTCAGCGCTTACTTGGATGAACCATTCACAATCGTTTGTGATTTCAAAAAAATACATGTGACCCTGGACCACAAAACCAGTCGTAGGGGTATTTTTGTAGTAATAGCCAAACATACACTGAATGGATCAAATGATCGATTTTTCTTTTATGCCAAAAAGCATTAGGATACTAAGTAAAGATTATGTTATATATAGACATTTTGTCAATTTTCTAATGTAAATACACTACCGTTCAAAAGTTTGGGGTCAGTACATTTTTATTGTTTCTTTTCTTTCTTTTTTTTTTTTTAAAAGAAATTAATACTTTTATTCACCAAGGATGTATTAAGTTAATAATTAAAAGTTTATTAAAAGTTAATAATAAATAATTTACATTGTTATAAAATATTTATATTTTGAATAAACACTGTACTTTTTAAACTTGTTATTCATGAAAGAATCCTGAAAAAAAATCACAGGTTCCAAAAAATATTTGGCAGCACAACTGTTGATATTATCCACCATTGATCATTCTGATAATAAATCCGCATATTAGAATGATTTCTGAAGGATCATGTGACACTTTAGACTGGAGTAACAGCTGATAAAAATTCAGCTTTTCATCACAGGAATAAATTCTATTTTAAAGTATGTTAAAATAAAAAACATTATTTTATATTGTAAAAACATTTTGCAATATTACTGTTTTTTTTCTATATTTTTAATCAAATAAATGCAGCCTTGATGAGCATAAGAGACTTCTTTAAAGACTATGACAAGTCTTACTGACCCCAAACTTTTGAACGGTAGTGTATATCAACACTTAATTTTTGATTAGTAATATGCATGGCTAAGAACTTCATTTGGACACGTTTAAAGGTGATTTTATCAATATTTTAATTTATTATTATTATTATTTATTTATTTTGCACCCTCAGATTCCATTTTTTTTAAATAGTTGTATCTCGGCTAAATATTTTCAAACCATACATCAATGGAAAGCTTATTTACTTAAGCTTATTTACTAGCTTTCAGATATAAATCTCAGTTTTAAAAAAGTGACCTTATGACTGGTTTTGTGATCCAGGGTCACATATATTGCTAATATAGATATAGATATACTTTATTGTCAAACTTTAAGTCTGAAATTTTTCTTGCATAACAGTATGTTTGTTGCACACTCTTTACAAACACGATTCACAAACATAAACACAACAAATACAATATAATACAAAAAAAAAAAATCCTTGTTAAGTTTTAGGACAGCCTGATGTACAAAGGAATGTTTTAATTTCACTCGATTAAATATTGGGACTTTAAAGCGACGATTAGATGGTAAAAGCACAAATTCATGATACAATACATGACTAGGATTAGAAACAATATTCTTAGCCAGCCTTAAGAGGTTCTTACGATAAGAAAGTTTGTATAACTTTTCAAGAGGCTGTCCTACTATCTTTGAACAGATTTTAATTTGGTTTCTCAACTTTGTCTTTAGCCTCACAGACAAGCTCATGTACCAAACAGAATTGCAATACTGTAAGACACTCATAATTACAGACATAAAGAATAATCCAAGAATCTGTTTTGATGCTCCAAAAGACCTAAGACGACGCAGAAAATAAATTCTCTTCTTTGTCTAATTACACAAACTATCAATATGATCTTTCCATGATACCTTATTGTCTATTATTACACCTAAATACTTATACTTTTCTACTTGTCTAATGTTTTCACTATGTATAACTACGGGCTTTGTAAATACATCAGATGTAGACCTAAATACAATCTCCTCTGTTTTTTTAAAGTTAATCACAAAAGCATTGTTATCACACCACTCCACTAATAGTATGTCAATTAGTAATGTATGTTTATTATTATACTTAAATAATTAAACGTGTTACCGTAGAAGTCTCACTGGAGTCTCAGTCACTTTAAACTTGCTCAACTAATACATTTAATAAAGTTACAGTGATGTATATTTTACTGATCTAAACAATTTCAATTTAATTTATGCATACATGCATTTAGTATTTAATACTCTAGAATTTAAATTAACTGCTATTCTAATATGACAAAATAATAAAACAAAAGAGTGGCCATGACTTTTTGACCTCAGAGTGTTTTTCTTTTTGTGTTTATTTTCTCTGTTGTCAAGTTAAATAATGATAAAAAATCTCATAAACTTTATTGTATGAATGAATTGATTATTTGACAAAATAATGCAAGTAATTTTAGGTATTAAAAATAGTACAGTGAAACTGTAAACTACATTCACAAAGAATAAGAATTTACAGTGTGATTTATGTTATTACATAATAATCGTAATACAGTGCTATCATCAACATTAATAAGCAGCTTCTCCAACTTGTTCATATTAAAACTGTAGTTTGGCTATTAAAGCATTTACATGGATAAAGCAATAGATACTGTTTAAAATAAAGCCAACATTTGTGGTTTCTTCCCATAGTTAATGTGATCAACAAAACCTTATTTCATACATCCAATAAAAATGACAAAACAGCAGCTGATTAAAAGACATTGTGCAAAAATGGCTCAGAAAAGTAAAGCCCTGAGTAAAGTTCAGTCATTTGTTTGTACTGTGTTTGGTTTACATGGTTTGATATTTAGTTATCTACTGTAATTTAATCATATCTCATAATTAAACACAAATAAATCAAATTATGTCTAAATAAACTGTAGCAAAATAAAATACATTATTGTGATGGTACTATCCTTACAATAATAACGTTACAAGTAAAGTATTCCTTCATTTGTTTCGCAAACTTCTGGTCTCTGACTCCATATATTAAAGGACTCAGTAATCTTGGCATAATATTAGTAAACAGATAAATACCGAAAGTGATCTTAGTTTGGTGAAGACGGAAAAAAGGGGTAATAAGTATAAACATAAAAGGAGTGATATAAGAAAGCATACAAAGAAGTAACTGGACACCATGCAACAATATCGTACTCCGAGCCTTATTTGCTGAACCCTGTGAAACGGCCTTTCTGGCAGTGAACAGGACTCTGCAATAAGTATAAATGAGAATTATCCACACCAATGACATACAGATGACTTGTGAAGCTGTTGTGTTGTCCTGGTGGACTTTGGAAGGGAACACATAAATTGGGTAGCAAGGTACAAATGATCTGAAGAAAGATATGGGTTGCGTTAGAAGTGAAATAGTGATATCTGCTAAAGAACGTATAGCTGCTATAACCCACAGCAAACATATAAAGATGTAGGTCCTTTGTGGTGTGCAAATCTGAGTGTGATGCAGTGGTTTACAGATAGCAATGAAACGCTCTATTGCCATACCGGCCAGATTCAGTGGAGTGATCATAAACGTGGTTGTGCCAAGAACCACCAATATGCAACACAATGAAAAATCCACAAGTGGTGAAGCGTAGGTCAGCACGTATAAAGTCACTGATATGCATATCATGAGCATGTCATTGATTACCAGGTGAATGTATAAAATGTATCTGGAGTCTCTTGAAAACATTGGATTGGAGAAGAAAGTCACCACCAGCATTCCGTTAATGAAATTAATGATAAGGCCGAGAGAAACAATCACAATGTTTTTGGCAAGAGCTTCTTCATAACTATCCACAGTCCAGATCGTCGAGTTCATTTTCCAGTTCTTTACAAGCAAGGATCTGGAACAGAAAAGAGAGTGGTTAAAAAAATGACCTATTGTACAGTCTTAGCATATTTCTTGTAGATAGACTTACCTTGGAGCAGAAGAACCATTTCTGGATGGTGGGCAGTCTATAGCTCACGTATGTTTCAATCACACTACTTTCATGTGTTATTTATGGTTTGTGGAAAGGGCAGAGATCGTGAATATTAAATAAGATGGTCATTGGCCGTGGGCCACATTCATTTAGCCTATTCAATTATTTGCTGTTTCATGACAGTGGAGTATTTGCAATGCAAATGCAAGTAACACCATGAATATCAAAAAATCTACAGCCTGAGATACAACTATTTGAAAATCTGGAATCTGAGAGTGCAAAAAATCAAAATATTGAGAAAATCTCCTTTAAAGTTGTCCAAATGAAGTTCTTAGCAATGCATATTGCTAATCATAAATTATTTTTTGATATATTTACGGTAGGAAATTTACAAAATATCTTCATGGAACGAGATCTTTACTTGATATCCTAATGATTTTTGGCATAAAAGAAAAATCGATAATTTTGACCCATACGATGTATTTTGGACTATTGCTACAAATATACCTGTGCTACTTATGACTGGTTTTGTGGTCCAGGGTCACAATTCATAATACAACTTAGGTAAATATTGCACTCCCTGCCATTGCCACAAGAGGTGCTATAACATCACTACACTCTCACAAAAAAGATACAAAAGCTGTCATTGAGGCATTGTGTTTAATGTAGGTACTAATTTTTACATTTTAGGTACAAATATGCATGTTTTAGGGGTACACAAGTTACAAAAGTGTACCTTTAGCTGCCTTAGTGAGAGCTTTTGCATTTTTTTTCTGAGAGCGTACATAACTTCTGTCAGTTTTGACTTTATGCACAATTACTGACATTATCAGATCTGATGAATAAACATACCATATTAGTAACCTTACTAATGTTTTAACAATAATATTGGTTTTCAAGAAACAATGCTGTTAAACCTTCTATATACACACAAGTCTTTAGACCTCTGAACTGACTGCATGCACATGCAGAAAGTATTTTGAGAGACAAGATATAACTGGGCGATGTGAACTCAGAGCTCAGAGAGAGAAATGTGATATAAACCTGCAACTCTGAGAAAAAAGTCAGAATTGTGCCTCTCTTAACCCTTCCCTTCTTATTATTTGATTATTATTTCATTTGCCCCACCCGCACATTTCTTTCCTATTCTCCGTCCTCTGTGTTCCCTGTCCTGTGCCAGAATGTTATCTAATGTACCCCTATGTAGTTATGCTCTAGTTTTGTCCTGCGCATTTCAACAAAGCCTTTTCTTCCTTTTTCTGAGTGTTTTCCCTTATGAGGTAGATTTGATTGCTTTTTGTTTTATTTTTGACACGCAATGAAACTCATTGAGCTCTGAGTCCTTGTCTGATTTACCCCAAACCTGCACTTGTTCATACTGTACTGGCACTGCATTAAGCAGTGCATACAGTATTAAACAAAAAGTGTTTCTGTGGCAGAACACTAAACAGTGCACTTCATCTGTGATAAAGTACACTGTTGAACACACTTTAAGACTGAAGAGGTTAATGTTTATTCTAATTTATATGTGGTTTTAATAGTGCAGTTGATTTTTAAGACATAAATATTCACTTCATGGTGGCATTTGGCCACGGGTGGAAAAATAGGGACTAAAATCAGAATTTACAGTGCAATTTATTTTATTAAAATAACATTCATAATACAGTTCTGTCTTTAACATTAATAAGCTGTAGTCTCAAATTGTATATCTTAAAACTGTTGTTTGGCTATAAACTTTTTTCTGGGAAAAATACTTTAGGGAAACTGATTTCATTCAGTCACAAAACATCCAACACACCAGATGATTAGAAGACAGTGAGCAAACATGGCTCAGAAAAGTGATGTTACTTTTGAGTAAAGTGTCTAAACACTTTTTGGGCCACTGCAGGAAAATGTCATAATTAAACATAGATACATATAAAGAAATTATTTATAAGCAACATTTAGCCAGCTGAAAATCATCATTTTGTTGGCATAATCTTAACAATAAGGACTTTACAAATAAAGTATTCCTTCATTTGTTTTAGAAATTTCTGGTCTCGGACCCCATATATCAAAGGACTCAATAATCTTGGCATAATATTTGTGATTAGATAATTAAAGAAGGTGATCTTTGTTCTGTGAACAGGAAAAAAAGTAGTGACACTCATATCTAAAACAGGGGCAATATAGGAAAGCATACAAAGAAGTAACTGGACACCATGCAACAATATCGTACTCCGAGCCTTATTTGCTGAACCCTTTGAAATGGCCTTTCTGGCAGTGAATAGGACTCTGCAATAAGTGTAAATGAGAATTATCCACACAAATGACATATAAATAACTTGCGAGGCAGTGGTGCGATCCTTGTGCTGTTTGGATGTGAACAAACTGACAGGATAGCAAAGTACAAGAGAATTGAAAAACGATATGGGTTGGATTAAGAGTAAAATAATGATATCTGCCAGTGAAGGTATAGCTCCTATAACCCACAGCAAACATATAAATATGTAGGTCCTTTGTGGTGTGCAAATCTGAGCGTGATGCAGTGGTTTACAGATAGCAATGAAACGCTCTATTGCCATACCAGCCAGATTCAATGGAGTGATCATAAACGTGGTTGAACCAAGAACCACCAATACGCAACATAATGAAACATTCACAAGTGGGGAAACATAGGTCAAGACATATAAAGTCACTGATATGCATATCATGACCATGTCATTGATTATCAGGTGAATGTATAAAATGTATCTGGAGTCTCTTGAAAACATTGGATTGGAGAAGAAAGTCACCACTAGCATTCCGTTAATGAAATTAATGATGAGACCAAGAGAAACGATCACAATGTTTTTGGCAAGAGCTTCTTCATAACTATCCACAATCCAGGTTGTCGAGTTCATTTTCCAGTTCTTTTCCAGCAAGGATCTGGAACAGAAAAAGAACAGATTGGTTAAAAAAAATCACATCCTGCAGTCTTAGTCAATGCATTCAAGAAGTCTTATCAATGGACTGACCTTGAGCAGAAGAACCAGTTCTGGATGGTGGGCAGTCTGAAGCTCACATGAGTTTTAATCAGCAGAGTGCTGCTGTATGTTATTTATGGTTTGTGGAAAGGGCAGAGATCATGAATATTAAATACGATGGTTATAGTCATTGGGTCATTTTAAATGAGCTATCCAAACATCTGCATGTTTGCAATGCAAATGCAAGTAACAAAATGACCATTATATTTATAAATCTACAGTACAATTTAAGATTTATTTAAATTCTATTTTATTTTCTTCAGATCTCGTAAAATAAACATATTGTATTAATAATCTTAGAGATGGAACAAATGCAACACAATCACAGAAATAAGAACAAACATACCAAACCAGGAACTGACTAAAACCGAGGGCTTAAATAGACAGATGATCACTAACTTAAACAGAACAGATGTGAACTAAACAGAAACCATGAAAACTACCCAGCAGGCACCAGACATCAATATAATGTCAGGTTGACCTGAACCCCGACGTCGGACAGACATTGCATTTTAACAGTCAGTATTTGACGTCAATTTGACGGTGACTTAATGTAGGATTTTGGATACACACCCTGAAAAAAACCAAAATATTAACTTCAGCTGATGCCGGTACTGGATATCAAATTAACGTTAACATTAAATGTTGAACTGACATTGAATTTTGGTCATCTGATATCGCAACTGAAATTTAACCAAATATCAATGTCTTATGATGTTGTGTGCCTGCTGGGTAACAAGTGGAGCGAAAATGTGAACAAAGAAAACAATATTACTAACCCTGCGTCTCAATGTTCATACTATCCATCCTAAATAGTATGTGAGATTAGAATAAGTGTGTCCCAAAGTATAGTATACTGAAAAGAGTATGCCAAAAGTCCACCGAATAGTCTACTATTTCAAGTTGATTTTTGAAATGTGGATCCGTTCACATTCTAATAGCTTATATTGCCCACAATCCATTGCACTTTGGCGAAGGATTCGGTCAAGAACTACAAACACGAATAAACACGTTAAAAATTACAAACATGGCGGATGTGCGCGACTGGTGGTTAGGTAGAGATGTTTAGAAAAAGGAGCTGAGTTACTAATAATCAACATTTAACTTGGTAAAAAATATATATATATATTTAATGTTATATGTGTTATATTTAATCTGCAACTGCAGTGTGAACTTTTATAAACATCCGTTTGGTCGTTAACTTTTAAATGCATCATTATGCAGAAAATATGAGCAGAGTTTTCGGCATGAAAGACCTGTGACTGGCAGATAAATGCACTACTTCTTTTCTCTCCAATACAGTAGGAACTGTTAAATTAAATGAACTGTGGAGGATGTTAACCGTGACAAGATGATTGACAGGCCAGTTAACAGTGACAGGGTGCATGTATTGATGCGACAAAGCGTCCGTTAAAAACGCAGTTGCATTACGGGCATCACGAGTTTGAATCCCGGCTCGAGGACCTTTCCTGATCCCGCCCCCTTCTCTCTCTCCCACTTTGCTTCCTGTCCTGTATGATCTGTCCTATCATAATAAAGGCAAAATAGGCAAAAATAGATCTTAAAATAAATAAAGACGCAGTTGTGTGATATGATAGTATGTCCCAAATATTTCCTACTTTCTACTGCACACTCAAGCGTGTGTACTTTTTCTTCACCAAAGAGTAAATACTTTAAGAGCGTAGTATAAGTAGGCACACTGGGATGCAGCAAAAGTCTTAAGAACTGACAACCTAAGAACTAGTTTGACCAACTAGCAGTTAGCCAAGGGGTAACCAGTCTTACTTTTTAATTCAAATTAGACCTGTCTACCTTTCTATAACTGATTTTAAAAGGTTATGACTAGTCTTAAAGAAAAAAAATTATATCACTAACGTTTTAAGACTAGTCTAGGCAGTTTGTGCAACTGGCCCATGGGAACAACCCACAAGACTTGGAGATGATCTCACTCAGTATTTTAGCCATCACTTTTTGCCCCTTGTCAAAGTCACTTTTATGCTTCTAACACATTAAATTCAAGAAATACAAAGTTCTGTCATGAAACTCTAGATGGCACAGACCAATAGGTTCTATATAAACACATCATCATTCACATGGCACAGCTGATTGCATCTAGTTGCATCAGCAGCCAATAATCTTGCTGCTCAACATTCAAATATTTGGTTAGTACATGCTGTAGCAGTTGTAATAATGAAATCGCCCCATAGCTGTATAGATCAGCTATGGGGTGATTTCATGTATACCATATATGGGGCTTAATTCATCTTATGTTATATGTGCTGCAACCATATTTCTTGCAATGCAAATGCAAGTAACAAATATTATATTTATAAAGCAACAGTGCAATTTAAGTTTTATCTAAAGATTCTCATTTTTTTAGCTTGCAGTGGTGTTTCAGGGTCTTTGCAATACATTGCAAAATGTGTCAGAATACAATTCATAATGCAGCGTTAGTAAATATTGCACTCTCTGCATTGCAACAAGAGGCACTATAGCCTGATTGCTTATAGTTGCATCAACAGCCAGTGAGCTTGCTGCTTAACATTCAAATATTTGGCTAGTGCTTGCTGTAGCAGTTGCAGCATGCTTCAGAAACCCTCCACCTTCCCCAGCTCCACCTGTATAGCTATGGGGTAATTTCATGTATATTATATATGGTGTTTAATTCAGCTGTTATATGTGCTGCAACAATATTTCGTACATGCTCACAGCAGCATGTCTGTGGATGTTTTGGCAGCAGCAAGTGTCAGTACTTGCTCTTCTGTCATTAGTAACAAGGGACCATGTGTGGGTGCTTAATTCATTGTCATGTGACAAATTAAAAGAAAGACTCTGGAGGTTATTTAGTCATTTATGATTTTACTAATTTATCAAAATACAATAACATGAAAAACAAAAAGAATAAGAATTTAGAGTGCAATTTATTTAATTTAAATAATCATCATTATACAGTACTGCTGTTACCACCAAAGTTAATAAGTATTTTTCTCTAATTGTTCATCTTAAAACTATTATTTATTTGGTTATAAAAATATTCTAATCATATTGTTTTGTAATGCTCAAAATAAAGGCACAAATATTTTTGTTGTTGTGCATCCATAATATATCATTTAGTTAATATGATTAACACCACTTGTGTGAACTAGAGGGTAAATGATTTCATACATTCAGACACTGAAAATGGATGAGTGAAGTTAGTTTTGAATAAAGGTCATTCATCATTTGTTTGTACTGAAAATTCATAAATATTCAGTTTTTAATTGTTTTGGGCCTCTGTAGAGAGTTTCTGTTCTCAGTGATGTTCTCAAATAAAACAAATGTCATAATCAAATAGAAATAAAAATAAATAAATAAAATTCTATTATCTAACTTTCAAACTAAATGTGGCCAAATAATGTATATAATATATATATATATATATATATATATATATAAAACATTATTTTGATGAAACTATCTTTACAATCACAACCTTACAAGTAAAGTATTCCTTCATTTGTTTCAGAAACTTCTGGTCTCGGACCCCATATATCAAAGGACTCAGTAATCTTGGCATAATACTTGTGATTAGATAATTAAAGAAAGTGATCTTTGTTCTGTGAACAGGCAAAAAAGGAGTGATAAACATATCCATAACAGGGGTCAAATAGGAAAGCATACAAAGAAGTAATTGAACACCATGCAACAATATCGTACTCCGAGCCTTATTTGCTGAACCCTTTGAAACGGCCTTTCTGGCAGTGAACAGGACTCTGCAATAAGTGTAAATGATAATTATCCACACCAGTGACATACAGATGACTTGTGAAGCAGTGATGCGATCCTTGTGCTGTTTTGATGGGAACAAACTAAATGTGTAACAAAGCACAGTAGACCTGAAGAGAGCCATAGGCTGGATTGAGAGTAAAATAATGATATCTGCCAGAGAAGGCATAGCTCCTACAACCCAAATCATACATATAAAGATGTGGGTTCTTTGTGGTGTGCAAATCTGAGCGTGATGCAGTGGTTTACAGATAGCAATGAAACGCTCTATTGCCATACCAGCCAGATTCAATGGAGAGATCATAAAGGTGGCTGTACCAAGAAAAACCAGTGTGTAACACAATGATGCATTTACAAGTGGTGAAGCGTAGGTCAACACATATATAGTCACTGATATGCATATCATGAGCATGTCATTGATTACCAGGTGAATGTATAAAATGTATCTGGAGTCTCTTGAAAACATTGGATTGGAGAAGAAAGTCACCACCAGCATTCCGTTAATGAAATTAATGATGAGACCAAGAGAAACAATCACAATATTTTTGGCAAGAGCTTCTTCATAACTATCCACAATCCAGGTTGTTGAATTCATGTTCCAATTCTTTTCCAGCAAGGATCTTGAGCAGAAAAAAAAAAAACAGATTGGTTAAAAAATCACATCCTGCAGTCTTGACTTAGTCTATTCATTCAAGAAGTCTTATAGATGGACTGACCTTGAGCAAAAGAACCAGCTCTGGATGGTGGGCAGTCTGAAGCTCACATGAGTTTTAATCAGTAGAGTGCTACTGTATGTTATTTATGGTTTGTGGAAAGGGCAGAGATTATGAATATTAAATCTGATGGTCATAGCCATTGGGTCATTTTTAAGTGGTCTATCCAAACATTTGCATGTTTGCAATGCAAATGCAAGTAACAAAATGACCATTATATTTATAAATTTACAGTGCAATATCTAAAGATTCTCTATTTTTTTTAGCTTGCAGTGGTGTTTCAGGGTCTTTGCATTGCAATGCAAAATGTGTCAGAATTCAATTCATAATGCAGCGTTAGTAAATATTGCACTTTCTGCATTGCAACAAGAGGCACTATAGCCTCATTAGCATGGACATAACTTCCATGCACAATTACAATCATAATCAGATCTCATAAAATAAACATATTGTATTAACAATCTTATATTTCAACAATAATTAGGAACTGTAATAGTGTTGTGCCGGATCGAGTGCATGATGCAGGAGAATCCAACAAACAGTGTTTAATAATAAATCCAACAGGAGATGGAACAAAAACAACACAACCACAGAAATAAGAAGAAACAATACCAAACCAAACAGACAGATGATGACTAACGATAACAGAACAGGTGTGAACTAAACAGAAACCATGGAAACTACCCAGCAGGCACCAAACATCAATATAACGTCAGGTTGACGGTGGACCACAACATTGGACAGACATTGCATTTTGTAACAGTCAGTATTTGACGGCAATTTGACAGTGACTTAATGTTGGATTTTGGTTGCACACAACAAAATATTAAAGGGTTACTCCACCCCAAAATGAAAATTTTGTCATTAATCACTTATCCCCATGTCGTTCCAAACCCGTAAAAGCTTTGTTCATCTTTGGAACACAATTTAAGATATTTTGGATGAAAAGTGAGAGGTTTGTGACTGTCCCATTGACTGCCAAGTAAATACCACTGTCAAGACCCAGAAAAGTATGAAAGGCATCATCAAAACAGTCCATCTGCCATCAGTGGTTCAATCTGAATTTTATGAAGTGACGAGAATACTTTTTGTATACAAAAAAAATAAAAATAACATCTTTATTCAGCAATTCGTCTCATCTACATCACCGTAGTGAAATTTTGGAGAATATCCGCTGGACGCAAACTGTGTACGCTGTTCTGTGTCAGTCGCACCACACGGATACGTCTTCTAAGTTCTTTAAGCTTTGATTTGAACGAAAAAGGAAACAATGCTACTAAGTCTTAAGAACTGACTACTTAAGAACTAGTTTGACCAACTTGCAGTTAGCCGAGGGGTGACCAGTCTTACTTTTGAATTCAAATTAGACCAGTCTACCCTTCAGTAACTGATTTTGAAAAGTTATGACCAGTCTTGAAGAAAAAAACTATATGACTAACTTTTTAAGACTAGTCTAAGCAGTTTGTGCAACAGGCCCCTGGGAACACCCCACAAACTTGGAGCTGCTCTCAGTCTTCTAGCCATCACTTTTTGGCCCGTGTCAAAGTCACTTTTGGGCTTCTGTCATGACACTCTAGATGGCACAGACCAATAGGTTCTAACACGATCTGATATAAACACATCATCTTTTACATGGCACAGCTGATTGCTTCTAGTTGCATCAACAGCCAATAAGCTTGCTGCTCAACATTCAAATACTCAGCTAGTACATAGCAGTTGTAGTGTGCTTTAGAAACCCTCCACCTTCCCCAGCTCCACCTGTACAGATCCGCTATGGGGTGATTTCATGTATACTTACATGCTCACAGCAGCATGTCTGTGGACGTATTGGCAGCAGCAAGTGTCAGTACTTGCTCTTCTTTCACTTGTAACATAGGAACCATGTGTGGGTGCTTAATTCATTGTGACATTCATTATCATGTGACAAATTAAAGAAAGACTCGGGAGGTTAATTAGTCATTTATGATCGTACTAATTTATCAAAATACAATAAAATGAAAAACTAAAAGAATTAGAATTTTGAGTGCAACTTATTTAATTGAAATAATCATCATTATACGGTACTACTGTATCATTTCTCTAATTGTTCATCTTAAAATTATTATGTATTTAGTAATAAAAAATATTGTAATTGAAATATTTCATTGACAAAAAAAGTCTACTGCTTAAAATAAAGACACAAATATTTTTGTTGTTGTGCATCCATAATATATCATTTAGTTAATATGATTAACAGCACCTGCGTGAACTAGAGGGTAAATGATTTCATACATGCACTAAAAATCATCAAAACGCCAGCAGTTAAAAGACACTGAAAGTGGATGAGTGAAATTAGTTTGAGTAAAGGTCATTCATCATTTGTTTGTACAGAAAAGTCATAAATACTCAGTTTTTAATTGAGAGTTTCTGTTCTCAGTAATGTTCTCAACTAAAACAAAGGTCATAATCAAATAGAAATAAAAATAAATAAATCAAATTCTAATATCTTTCAAAACAAATGTAGCCAAACAATATATACATATATATATATATATATATATATATATATATATATATATATATATATATATATATATATGTATAAAACATTATTTTGATGGCACTATCTTTACAATAACAACCTTACAAGTAATGTATTCTTTCATTTGTTTCAGAAACGTCTGGTCTCGGACCCCATATATCAAAGGACTCAGTAATCTTGGCATAATACTTGTGATTAGATAATTAAAGAAAGTGATCTTTGTTCTGTGAAAAGGGAAAAAAAGGAATGATAAACATATCCATAACAGGGGTCAAATAGGAAAGCATACAAAGAAGTAATTGAACACCATGCAACAATATCGTACTCCGAGCCTTATTTGCTGAACCCTTTGAAACGGCCTTTCTGGCAGTGAACAGGACTCTGCAATAAGTGTAAATGATAATTATCCACACCAGTGACATACAGATGACTTGTGAAGCAGTGATGCGATCCTTGTGCTGTTTTGATGGGAACAAACTAAATGTGTAACAAAGCACAGTAGACCTGAAGAGAGCCATAGGCTGGATTGAGAGTAAAATAATGATATCTGCCAGAGAAGGCATAGCTCCTACAACCCAGATCATACATATAAAGATGTGGGTTCTTTGTGGTGTGCAAATCTGAGCGTGATGCAGTGGTTTACAGATAGCAATGAAACGCTCTATTGCCATACCAGCCAGATTCAATGGAGAGTTCATGAAGGTGGCTGTACCAAGAAAAACCAGTGTGTAACACAATGATGCATTTACAAGTGGTGAAGCGTAGGTTAACACATATATAGTCACTGATATGCATATCATGAGCATGTCATTGATTACCAGGTGAATGTATAAAATGTATCTGGAGTCTCTTGAAAACATTGGATTGGAGAAGAAAGTCACCACCAGCATTCCGTTAATGAAATTAATGATGAGACCGAGAGAAACAATCACAACGTTTTTGGCAAGAGCTTCTTCATAACTATCCACAATCCAGGTTGTCGAGTTCATTTCCCGGTTCCAAGGGTCTGGAAAAGAACAAGGAAAGCATGGTTAAATAGTGACCTAGTCTAGACTAATCTAGTCTATTTTGAGAAGTCTTGTAGATAGGCTTACCTTAAGCAGAAAAACCGGTTATGGATTGTATGTTTCACTCTGAAGCTCACATGGGTTTTAATCAGTAGAAGTGCTACATTATGTGCTCATGTGTTATTTATGGTTTGTGGAAAGGGCAGAGATTATGAATATTAAATATGATGGTCATTGCCCTTGGGTCACTTAATTAGCCTATTCAAACATTTGCTGGTAATTTCATGACACCACAGTATTTGCAAGGCAAAAGCAGCTATCAAAATGAATTAAAATCTGCTGTGCAATAGCGAAAGTCATGGGTTTTCTGTGAAATCTCTCATCGTCAACAACATACAGAACACGTTATACAATAATGATGAAAATGTTAGTGGGCCACAAACTTTCACACATTACAATGCAAAATGTGCCAGAAGATAACTCGTTATGCAATGTTAGTACATTAGTACCACGAGAGGCACTATAGCTTCATTAGTCTGCACAAACAAGTATGTTTAACAGCATAGTGCACTTGAAATGCATTGGCCAAGCTTGTAACTGACACTGCATTAGCATTTAAGTGCTGCTGGGTACCCAGCATTCATTGCGACTGGTGCCAAACTGAGTTAAGGTTCAAAACTCAAAATAATACAAATGGGTTCCAGTGGTTGTTGTTAGCATTATATTAGTTGTACTATTTTCTTTTTCAAGATGTTTATTATTATGGTAAATCTATATGATATTTCAGTACTGGTTTTAATATCAACCCAAGTTATTTTTTTCTGCTGTGCTCATCTACAGCCTACTATAATTTTATAACTGCATTGATAAGACGTATCTAAATAGGATTCGTATTTATTGCTAACTGCAAAATTAGGTAATACTCAACATAACAGCACTTTGGTAATGTAATTTGTACTTAGACTTCTCATGATGACCACATGGGGTCAGTATATCTTGGCTGAATGTATGTGCCTGCCTGTATGTGTTTTTGTGATTTAGAGTTGTCTAGTATGTAATTGCTTACATCTGAAGCAGATTTAATGCTTGTAAATGCATATCGTCCAAAATGTTGCATTGGATAAAAACAGGAGTGGTAAAAATACTTTTAAATTTAAATGCAACTTAATAAAATGCAGTGCTATCCGGCCCTAAACTACTAAACTTAAACTGTTTTTTTGTTTGTTTGTTTGTTTGTTTTGTCGATGATATTGCATTTATTCTTCATGCAAGATTTTAATTTTACTTTGTATAACACATTTTTGCACTATTTACACTGTGCGCTGCTTAGCTGAAACATTTTGATAAAACAAATGTAGATGAAACTTCTCATAATACACTATTTACTGTAGGTTTGAATGTAAACACAATTCCTTATTTTCAAGATGGGCCATTTAACACATGGAGACATTTGTTATATTAAACCATGGAAAACATTTAATGATGAACAAAACATTAAAAAAACTAGAGAACACTGATAATTTATGGCATAACAATGTGGCTGTACATTTGATTAAATGTAACATTTACATCAGTGTTGCAAAACATGTATCTGATACATAAAGAATTATGCATGCTTTATGTTGTATAGCCATTAATGATGTGTTTCTATGAAACATCTGATGACCTTTTTCCTCATTGTTTGATTGATTCAACCTTTACAATGAACAATCTGCATGAAAAAATCCCCTTCATGTGTTTGTAAAAAAGTTTATCGCGAACACCATAAATCAACGGGGTAAGCAGTCGTGGTACTATGTTTGTTAGAAGATAATTTAAAAAGGTTAGTTTTGCCCGATCAACTGGCATAAGTGGGACAAACATCTTGTCTATGACAGCAGTAATGTAGGACAACATACAGAGCAGAAGCTGTGCTCCATGTAACAGGATGGTGCTTTGGGCCTTTTTTGCTGAGGATTTATCAGTGGAGGCCTTTCTGGCTGTAACCAGCACCTGACAATATGTGAATACAAGAATTACCCACACAACAGATGAGTAAAGGCCATTCATAAATCTGCTCTGTATTTCATGGTATGGGGTATTATACAGAATTGTTACACTACATGAAGCAGCTGTTGAAAAAACAGATAAAGGACGAACAATTGAAAGGAGAATCAGGTCAGTCAGTCCAGGTATAACTCCAACACCCCAAATCAGAGAGATAAGGATGTACGTCCTCCGCACTGTGCAGATCTGATGGTGATGCAGAGGTTTGCAGATGGCAATGTAACGCTCAATAGCCATACCGGCCAAAGTCAGAGGAGTGTTCTTATGAGCAGTTGCAGTTATTATTAGAAGTGAAATACAGAATGGGAGAGGTACATTTTGCCATGCATAAGCCATCACAACAAGACTTACACTGAAAAAAACCATCAGCATGTCATTGATAACCAAGTGAATATATAATATGTATCGTGGGTCATTGTATAAAACTGAACTTCTGAAAAAAGTCAGTACAAACATTCCATTTATGCTCATAGTTATGACCCCAAGAAGAACAATGGTAAAATTTTTTGCAAAAGCATCTATATATTTTTCTTGTACACTATATAGAAACATTGTAGCGTTCATTGTCCTTGTGCACTGGTGTAAAATTCACTGATTATTATAAGTGATAATCCTTTTCTTGAGAGAGAGAGAAAAAAAAGACTGTTCTCTTCCTTGATGACCGTCAAAAGTACATGGAGCTCGAATATGATCTTGAAGATTAGAATATCTTGACTTATCCTGAGGATTAGATTTCTGATATAGAAAATAAAAAGAAGAAACATTTAACAGGTTAACAACTATATGCTATAATCAATATATAGAAAAAATATTAACACATCATTGAAAGAGTGAACTTACCTTTTCAGTTTGCTTAAATTTTGACTCCAGACCTAAAGGTCAGACTAATTTATACACTCTTTTGAGATGTGAAAGAAGGGGGAGAAAAGGCATATCAAAAAGGGAGGGAGGAAGGGAGGGACAGAGAGAGTCTAATTATATTTCTTTTATGGTGTAAATATACTGTATACATATATAATATACTGTGAATGAATATACAGCATTTAGATTTAATGTAAAAAAGAATTTAGAGTGTATTGACTTAAATTGTTAGTCATTTTATTTACATATGGACACATTATGTCAAAAGTTGTGTAGAACACAACTCAGGCTTATTGGAAAAATGTGCCTTTGGTGATATTATATTGCTTCCTTCACGTTTCCCGACACATACAAAGTGGCACTAAAAGCACCTTCAATTTTATCCGAATCTGGCAACATTTTATTATGCTGGTTGCAGCCAATACATACATTTATACTGGAGGTTGCATTAACCAAAATTTTTTTCATCAGTGACGGTTGTCCGTCACTTTGACAGATTACACTGCGGGTAATCTATTGTAAATTGTAGCTGTAATTCCCACCCCTGTCCAGTTAGTGGCGAGTGCGCTTCAGTGTGGTGGCAGAGCACGGGATCCAGAACAAAAACGAAACTGTCACAAATGTTTTCCCACACGTTTGATTACGCACAGGCGAGTACACAGAAGCTATAACAATCTATCACACCACATTTAAGAGTGCCAAAACTGAATTTTTGCTTGAATTTCCTAATGAAATGGACAGAATCTGAAATCTGAGGCTTTGTTTCGTATCCAAAGTAACACAAAGCTTTGCCTATTGCTATTTATTGGAAGGAAGGCGCACTGTATACTGTTCATTCATCAGCTGAAAACAGCACAGACCAAAAGATCGATTGGGATTTAGGAATCGATATTGGTTCATTAAAATGAGAATCTATTAAAATAGAGAAATAGTTTTTTGCTTTTTTGTTTACACAGCCCTAGCGTATTTTGTTCTTTTTAAACACTGTGCCGTCATCCTGTAGGTTCATGATTAAAAATGTGAACAAAAATAAAAGCAATTAAATGTGTTATTATAATTAAAATGATTATAAAGTTGAAAATTAAAATGAAAGGTAATAATAGATTATGACGGTATTTTTATGACCCTGTCCGTCAAAATGATGTTGGCCGTTTGACATTAAAAAAGTATATAAATTGTATTATTTTTATGAAAATAACCGATCGTATTGCTAGATAAAACCCTTCTTTCTCGGCTGGGATCGTTTACAGCCGCATTTAAACTGCATTTTGGAAGTTCAAAATCGAGGCACCATAGCAGCCCATTATATGGAGAAAATTCCTGAAATGTTTTCCTCAAAAAAAAAAAAAAAAATTCTTTACAACTGAAGAAAGAAAGACATGAACATCTTGAATGACAAGGGGTTGAGTAAATTATATGTGAATCTTTGTTTTGGAAGTGGACTTCTTCTTTAAATATCAATTGTTTGCAGTTAGATCCAGCCTTTATTTTCATGTTGGACTCAACTATTGCTGGCACATACACTGTATGCACAAATATTTGTCCTTAATCATTATTAATGTAATTTAATAGAAAACACAGAAGGGTGGTGCAGCAGGATTTAGAACAGCCTCCAGAGCTGTAGTTGGACTCTGCTGACAGATGCCGAGAGGTGCAACCAATGTGCGTTCACTCATAAACAACTACAGAGTTCCAACTTGTCCATTGTGCAACTCTGTTTACCTCTTTGCTTATTCCGCCAAATTAACTAGTGAGTTGAAATGCATTACCCGTCACGGTTGACTATCACCTGCATTTAGTGGTAGGTTGGTAGGTGTTCATTTCAAAGCCTGGCTGAGTGTTTTACGTGTCGCCGCATTTCAGACATGAAATCTCTGATGAGTGCACTACAAAGGTTATTGCCTTTTCAAATGTGTTAATAGGGCTTTTGAAAATAACATGCCACCTACAATAAACCCAGAAAAAAGGTACAAAAGCTGTCACTGGGTTGGTACCATTTCAAAAGTACCTTATTTACTTCTAAAGGGTGCATATTACTACCTGAATTGTACATATTAGTAGCTTTTAAAAGGGCACTGCCCAGAGACAGCTTTTGGACCTTTTTTTCTAATAGTGTACTGTAAACCCTGCTGATAGTGATAACAACATTAGGAAAAAAAAAACACACTTGCCAAAACAACAATGCTATTTTAGTCTACTTTTACAATTCTTTAAGCTTATCATCATAACTCGTGATTCACAAGACTTGTACATAGCAATGCTTTACCAAGTGAGCCACCAAATAAGTTTACGTCAGAAAAGACACATATGAAACTGGTTATGAGATGCAATTGCAATGGTATAGTTTACAAATCTTACAAGTCTTTATTAATCTTGTGTATCTTATGTATTTAATCATAATTTGTGTCAAAAAGAAGAAATGTTGCCTGTGTTTTAATACCACCAGTGGGGTCATTTCAACTGGAAACAGATTTTTTGCTAAAATGCTTTCCTGACAACTAGTTCAGCTGCAGGTTTTACGCCACAGGCTTAAATTCAATGTTTGCAACAAGTGTTGCAATTCATTAAAATAAGTATAATATACTTAAGGTATTCTGAATGCTTGATATTGCATTATTGTAATAGGTTAAACAGGAGATTTTACAGAAATGTATTATGCCTGCACAAGAAATTATTAAAATTGTATGTTTTCTGCAGAGTAAATCAAAAGAAAAATAAACAGCAGAAGTATTTTCTGCTCATTGTTTGATTGATTCAACCTTTACAACAGGCAGTTTGCATGCATAAAATCCTTTTATGTGCTTATAAAAATGTTTATCCCGAACACCATAAATCAGGGGGGTGAGCAATCGTGGCACAATGTTTGTTAGGAGGTAATTGAAAAAACTGATTCTCTTCTGCTGATCAGTCACTAGTGGAAGATACATTTTGTCTAACACAGGAGTAATGTAGGACAACATACAGAGGAGAAGCTGTGCTCCATGTAACAGGATGGTGCTTTGGGCTTTTTTTGCTGAGGATTTATCAGCGGAGGCCCTGCTGGCCGCAAGCAGCACTTGACAATATGTAAATACAAGAATTACCCACACAACAGATGTATAAAGCCCAAGCGTAACTTTGCTCAGTTGTTCATGATACGGTGTGTTATAAAGGGTTGCTGAACTGCAGATAGCAACTGTTTTAAAAACAGATAAAGGACGAACAATTACTATGACAATCAAGTCATTCAATCCAGGTATAACTCCAACACCCCAAATCAGAGAGATGAGGATGTACGTCCTCCGCACTGTGCAGATCTGATGGTGATGCAGAGGTTTGCAGATGGCAATGTAACGCTCAACAGCCATACCGGCCAAAGTCAGAGGAGTGTTCTTATGAGCAGTTGCAGCTATTATTAGAAGTGAAACACAGAACGGGAAAGGTACATTTTGCCATGCAAAACTCATAACAAAAAGAGTTACAGATAAACAAACCATGAGCATATCATTGATAACCAAGTGAATATATAATACGTATCTCGGATCATTGTAGAAAACTGAACTCCTGAAGAATATGTATACGAACACTCCATTGATGGAGATAATTACGACTGCAAGAAAAACAATGGTAAAATTTTTTGCAAAAGCATCTGCATATCTTTCCTGTAGATTGTAGGGTTGCACTGTAGAGTTCATTGTGTTTGTGCGCTGGTGTAAAATTCAGTGGCTTTAAGAGATTTTTGATTGTAGCTGTTGTCTTCTTTTCCTTCCAAAGATCTTAAAGGCTGTCCAAAGCACATCAAGCTGAAATAGAATCTTCTTTATCCTGATGTTTTTTCCATTTATTTCATCTGATATGGAAATTAAAAGGAGAAACATTTAGCATTTTAACAATAAGGAACAATAAAATAAACAAAAATAAAATACATTATTGAAAGATTGAACTTACCTCTTCAGTTTGCTTAATAAATGTTTTGGTTCCAAGCATAGCTGAGCAGTTTATATGCTCTTCTGAGATGTAAATGAAGGGGGAGGAAAAAAAAGAGCATGAGAGAGAAAGGAAAATAGGGAGGGAGGGAAAGAGAGAGTTTGGACACTCTGAAATGTATTGACTTTAATTATGTATGAAGTCATCATGTCAAAAGTTGTGTAAAAACGTTCAATTCACTGTTACTGACAGCTAACGAACAGTAATTTTGTTAATTTGTGACAAGAGAGTATGGCAGTATATCTTATTTATTTTCATTCACTTGACATACACTTTTATGCAAAGCAAATTACAGTGCATTTAAGAGTTACATTTCACTGATTCTTGAGACATGGGACAAAAAATGTCCAGTAATTGTAACTGCTATTAGGTTTAAAAATTAAGATATTTTAAATTGTAAATGTTATGAGGAATTAATAATAGAATGTATTTAACAGTTATCCCCTTCGGTCTAATTTTATCTTTGTTATATCAAATCTAAGACCCTTAGGCCCGGTTTCACAGATAGGGTTTAGCCTAAGCTAGGATTAAGTCATAGCTTAATTAGGACATTTAAGTAAATTTTTATAAACGTGCATTAGGAAAAAACATTACTGGTGTGCAATTAGATCCAGCCTTTATTTTCATGTTGGACTCAACTATTGCTGGCACATACGCTATATACACAAATATTTGTCCTTAATCATTATTAATGTAATTTAATGGAAAACACAGAAGGGTGGTGCAGCAGGATTTAGGCAACATTTATTTGTGAACCATATTCCGCCAAATTAACTAGTAAGTTGAAATGCATTACCCATCCAGTTGACTATCACCTGCATTTAGTGGTAGGTTGGTAGGTGTTCATTTCAAAGCCTGGCTGGGTGTTTTACATGTCACCGCATTTCAGACATGAAATCTCTGGTGAGTGCACCACAAAAAGTTATTGCTCATTTGACCTTTTCAAATGCGTTAATAGGGCTTTGAAAATAACATGCCACCTACAATAAACCCAGAAAAAAAGGTACAAAAGCTGTCACTGGGTTGGTACCGTCTCAAAAGGTACCTTATTTACTCGTAAAGGGTACATATTACTACCTGAATCATACATATTAGTAGCTTTTAAAAGGGCACTGCCTAGAGGCAGCTTTTGGACCTTTTTTCCCAATAGTGTACTGTAAACCCTGCCGATAGTGTTAACAACATCAGGAAAAAAAACACACTTGCCAAAACAACAATGCTTAAATTCAATGTTTGCATCAAGTGTTGTAATTCATTAATATAATACACTTAAGGAATTCTGCATGTTTTATATTGCATTATTGTAATAGGTTAAACAGGAGATTTTACAGAAATGTATTATGACTGCACAAATAATATGTAAGCATTAATGAAGAAAGCTAATAATCAAGAAATTATTTAAAATGTATGTTTTCTGCAGAGTAAATCAAAAGAAAAATAAACAGCAGAAGTATTTTTTGCTCATTGTTTGATTGATTCAACCTTTACAATAGGCAGTTTGCATGCATAAAATCCTTTTATGTGCTTATAAAAATGTTTATCCCGAACACCATAAATCAGGGGGGTGAGCAATCGTGGCAAAATGTTTGTTAGGAGGTAATTGAAAAAACTGATTCTCTTCTGCTGATCAGTCACTAGTGGAAGATACATTTTGTCTAACAGAGGAGTAATGTAGGACAACATACAGAGGAGAAGCTGTGCTCCATGTAACAGGATGGTGCTTTGGGCCTTTTTTGCTGAGGTTTTATCAGCGGAGGCCCTGCTGGCCGCAAGAAGCACTTGACAATATGTGAATACAAGAATTACCCACACAACAGATGTATAAAGCCCAATCGTAACTTTGCTCAGTTGTTCATGATACGGTGTGTTGTATACAGTTGCTGTGCTACAGATAGCAACTGTTTTAAAAACAGATGAAGGATGAACAATTACTATGACAATCAAGTCATTCAATCCAGGTATAACTCCAACACCCCAAATCAGAGAGATGAGGATGTACGTCCTCCGCACTGTGCAGATCTGATGGTGATGCAGAGGTTTGCAGATGGCAATGTAACGCTCAACAGCCATACCGGCCAAAGTCAGAGGAGTGTTCTTATGAGTAGTTGAGGACATAATTAGAAGTGTAACACAGAACGGGAAAGGTACATTTTGCCATGCAAAACTCATAACAAAAAGAGTTACAGATAAACAAATCATGAGGATATCATTGATAACCAAGTGAATATATAATATGTATCTCGGATCATTGTAGAAGATTGAACTCCTGAAGAATATGTATACGAACACTCCATTGATGGAGATAATTATGACCGCAAGAAAAACAATGGTAAAATTTTTTGCAAAAGCATCTGCATATCTTTCTTGTAGATTGTAGAGTTGCACTGTAGAGTTCATTGTGCTTGTTCGCTGGTGTAAAATTCAGTGGCTTTAAGTGACAGTCGTTTTCTTTGGAAGAAAGAGTTTTGATTGTAGCCGTTGTCTTCTTTTCCTTCCAAAGATCTTAAAGGCTGTCCAAAGTACATTAAGCTGAAATACGAATCTTTTTTATCCTGAAGTTTATTCCATTTATTTCATCTGATATGGAAATTAAAAGAAGAAACATTTAGCATTTTAACAATAAGGAACAATAAAATAAACAAAAATAAAATACATTATTGAACGAGTGAACTTACCTCTTCGCTTTGCTTAATAAATGTTTTGGTTCCAGGCATAACTGAGCAGTTTATATGCTCTTCTGAGATGTAAATGAAAGGGGAGAATATGGAGGGAGGGAGGGAAAGAGAGAGTTTGGACACTTGTTGTGCATCTTGAGACAAAACAAAAGCACTGATATGTGATCTCTCAGTGCAAGTTTCTTTTAGTTAAACAGCTCAGACTTACATTTTAGTCTAGGACTAGGCTTAAGCCTTGTCTGTGAAACTGGGGGTTATTGTCTTCTCACTACGTGTCCACAGAGATGAGACAATCATTCATATGCTATAAAATGGATAAAAATGTTTAATGATGAAAAAGAGCTTGTTTTATCAAAAGCAACACTTAATAATATCTCATATCAAATACACAACCACCCTATAAAAATATACCACACAGTGTTTTTTTTTTTTTTTTTTAAATCCCGATAAATCATTAGCACTTTCCCAGATCAAGCCATTCTCAGATTCTTGGCTGTGTGATGTCACACATCCCCAGACCCCTCCCACAACTGTTGACTGACACGAGATGCCCGTACCGTGATAGTTCGGTACGAATACATGTATCGTTACACCCCTATAATAGCAGATGCACAGCAGACATACTGTTCTGAGATGAGAGAAAATAGATCATTTGTGTTCCAATGATATATCAAAATACTTAAATGTGAATTTCGAATAAAAAAAAGCTTTATAAATAATAACATGCTCACTGTTTGTTGTATTTGATTTAATACAGTAATTGATTGATTCAATTTATTTGATTGATTTTCGTCACCACCATCAGATGTGTAACCTCCATCAGATGAATATTTTAATAATATATTTTTATGATATTTTATATTTGTTGTGGAATTGTTGTTAAAATGCAATCTGTCTGCTGACATGAGAGTGTGTTTTGAAATGTTAAAACATCTTGATTGCTGTTAAAGACAAAGTTAAAATTATATTACACAGTCCAATTTAAGAAACACAGACAGAAATCTTTATGATAAATATATATATAAATATTGAAAGTGTTTTTTGTAGCCTCTGTCAGGCTTAAAATGAGTGTTTGCTATACTTTTTATAGGTCTTGCATGATGTGAGTGAAAATTAATTTGTGTTTTTGGCGTCAGATGGCGTTGACACAAAATAAGTGATGGCAAGGTAAAAAGCACATTTTAATAAAAAGAGAAAAGTTACGAGGTTGTATCAACTCAATTGCTTAGTACACATAAGATGTATTTGTCTGAGTACAAGTTTCATTTGTCCGAGTACAAGGTTTTATTTTTCAATATTGCACTCTGTTTTGTCCCACTTCTCAAGAATCAGTGATTTCCCTAGTAAAAAAGTAATATATTTAAAATACTTTTATTTTATACTAAGTATAGTTCAAGTCATTCACATATTTACTGACATATTTCTTGAGACTTATATGAAATATAACAATTGTAATTAAACTTTATTTGAGGTACTAATTGTGCACAATGGACATTTCTTAATATTAAGCCTAAAATATGTTTTAATGTCAGTGTTGATGAGATATTTTGCATGTAAAGACTTTTTGCAGTTTAGTTGGACTTCAGCACTACTTCTGCACAATTAAAGTGCATTAAATACAAATTTAGTTGTTTAGCAGACTTTAAATATAGCAGTTTAGTATGGTATTATTATTAACTACATAATATGTAAATGTATTTGCAGTATGCTTAGCATTAAATAACTGTGTTTTAAATGCATTTTAGTATATTTATTTTTCACTAGGGTTATTATAATCTGTGTTGGCATTTCTAGCACCACACTTTACCAGTCGAGGTTGGGAAATTATGCCATAACCTCAAGTGTTGCAAATCATTTATCATCTAAGTGCTATATATATATATATATAAATTTCCATTATACAGTATATTATATTATAATAATGCCATCTATTTTTTAAATGTAATAATTTATGCATTAAAAGTATGTAAGCAACCAAAGTATTTTAATAATAAATAACTTACTAAATTAGCACTGTTTTTAGCAGAGAGTAAATAAAGAAAATGATTAACAGCAAGATTAAAAGCCTTTTTTGCTCACTGTTTGGTTGATTCAACCTTTACAATAAGTATTTTACATGCAAAAAGCCTTTTCATGTGACTGTAAAAAAGTTTGTCTCGAACACCATAAATCAGTGGGGTAAGCAGTCGAGGTAATAAGTTTGTTATAAAATAATTAGGAATAGTCACTTTTCTCCGATCATCTATTGAGAGTTGAGCAGAAATCTTGTCAATGACACCAGTAATGTAGGACAACATACAGAGGAGAAGCTGTGCTCCATGTAACAGGATGGTGCTTTGGGCTTTTTTTGCTGAGGTTTTATCAGCAGAGGCCCTTCTGACTGCATTCAGCACTTGACAATATGTGAAAACAAGAATTAGCCACACAACTGAGGAGTAAAGGCCATTCAAAACTTTGCTCAGTTGTTCATGGTATGGTGTGTTATACACATATGTTGAAGTACACAGAGTACCTGTGGTAAAGATAGATAAAGGACGAACAATTACTATGACAATCAAATCAGTCAATCCAGGTAAAACGCTGACACCCCAAATCAGAGAGATGAGGATGTACGTCCTGTGCACTGTGCAGATCTGATGGTGATGCAGAGGTTTGCAGATGGCAATGTAACGCTCAACAGCCATACCGGCCAAAGTCAGAGGAGTGATGTTGTAAGTAGTTGCAGTTATTATTAGCAGGGTGACACAAAATGGCAGAGGAACCTTTGGCCATGTATAAGCCATCAAAGAAAGAGAGACACTGAAAAAAACCATGAGCATATCATTGATAACCAAGTAAATGTATAATATATATCTCGGATCATTGTAGAAAACTGAACTCCTAAAGAACGTAAACACAAATACTCCATTGATGGAGTTAATTATGGTCCCAAAGAGAACAAAGGTGAAATGTCTGACAAAAGCTTCCATAAATCTGTCTTGGGTGCTGTTTTGAAGCATTGTAGAGTTCATTGTCCTTTTGCAGTTGGTAGAATTCAAAATCTTCTTATTAGGAAGTTTTTTCTTTTGTTGTTTGTTGTCTTGTTTTCCTTGTAAGATAATAATGACAGTCCAAAGTCCATCAAGCATGAAGCTGATATCCCAAAAATCTTTTCATGTGTGTTACCGTGAAAATACAAAGTATGCAGTTTTTAAAGAGCATACAGTACAGATCAGTTATCATACAAATTGCTCAAAATCACCTTATCAGTTGCTCAGTCAGTGTGGCTCCAGAAGTAAACCGACCAGTTTATATACACATTTGAACAAAGAAAGAGGGAGGGAGAGAAAGGATGTGAGTGAGTGAGTGAGTGAGCAAGCAAGAGATTTTGGTATACCCTGCTATTTTTTTTTAACACATACTACATCTACTAAACCAAATACATAAATATGTGGACATGGAGTATTGATGTAGAATTTGATTGGCATAAAAATAATAATAAAAAAGTAACAAATTTCAGGTTGCAGACTTGTACATTCTGCTTGCCTCCTTTGATTGTAAGCGAGTGTTAATTGCGAAATCAGGTAACCAACTGGGCCTAACTTACAATGTAGCCAATCACAGAGAATTGATTTTATGAATGCAGTGGTCAATCAGAGGCATTTTATTTGGTCAGAATCAGTGTTGGGCAGTAACCGTAATTTGATTCTTTTTTTTAGTAACGGAGTAATTTAATGCGTTATAGTTTTCAAAATAGCAATTATAGTTACAAGCCAAGGTCTCTATACGTTATAGCTGCATTAGTCAGAGGAGTGTTCTTATGAGTAGTTGAGGATATTATTAGAAGTGTAACACAGAACGGGAAAGGTACATTTTGCCATGCAAAACTCAAGACAAAAAGAGTTATGGTAACGCTTTAGATTACAACCCGCAAAGAACTACGTAAGTAAACTGAATTTACGGTGTATGTTTCTGTAATTATAGTGTACCTATAAAGAACGTACATGTAGGTATAAGGGAACAATATGTTATATTTGGGTAATAAGGGGATAACAAACCAGATATTCAACCTGCAAAGAACTACATAAGTATACTGAATTTACGGTGTACGTTTCTGTAATTATAGTGTACCTATTCAAGAACGTACATGTAGGTATACGGGAACAATATGTTACGTTTTGGTAATAGAGAGTAACAACCAGATATACAACCTGCAAAGAACTGCGTAAGTAAACTAAAGTTACGGTGAATGTTTCGTATTTATATTGTACCTACGTGTAAGTATAAGGGAGCAATATGTTACGTTTGGGTAATAACGGGGTAGAAAACAGATATACAAATAATTTATAATGGATTAATTTAAAAAACTTAACAGGTACCTTTTCTATTAAATCGTACGTTTGGTGTATCTATACGTAAGCTTTTTAAAATTACTGGGAAATTATACTCTTGTTCCATGTAGTTACAGGGTAATTGTGCCATCTGCGGGCTGTAAATTAAAGTGGCGATTGTTCCCCTCCTGTTCAACGAAGTTACAGGGTACAATACATATAAAAACGCGACGTAAAATGTGGTTCTACAAAATGTACATTTATTTACATTTTTACAGACACTAAATGTACAATACTGACATATTTACATCATCTAAACATTTAACGTTTACTTAATATGAAATTATAACATTTCATTCTGTTCTGTGTGATTTGCCAGCTCGTTTCCAAGAATAGGTCTACATAATGTTATCATGACTACACGTTAAACCCTTAAAATAAATAATATTTCTGCAATCGTTAATCATTCATGTAATATTAACTTCGTTTGCCGTGGTGGAACACAAAGGCGTTTTCTCTAACATGCTGTGACTAACAACAGAACCATAAAATACACCGAACACGCATCATAATTACAAATTAAACAATTTTATTTGTGTGCTGTAACCCAGATCTTCAGAATCCATACGATTTGCGAGGACCAGAACCAAATTCAAGGTTTTGTCCGGCGATCTTCATCTCCACCTCTAGCAGCGAGTCCAGCAGCAACAGCCACAAACCCGTGCTAAAGTGCATTTTGCGACAGGAAACTCGGACGTTCATTGGCTCTCGCCTGCATTCGTCACAGATTACGACATGCCGTGTTTCTGGTGAGATGTGTTGGAATGACGCGCGGGCGCCTTCGAGGAGTGGATCAAGACAATAATCTGGATAATATTTTAAGCGATTAACAATTTAAATTCTGCTCTCATCCTACTGCACCTCAAACCTACTGTATTCCGCCAGAGAGGACTGCGGCTGCAAACGCATCGTTATTTGGATTACTTTTTTGTATGGCTGTTGACATGTTTGCAATAAATAAATGATTGTGATTGCAGTTTCCTGTTTTTTATATTTTTATTACTGTTCAGTCATAGTTAACGTTAGGTTTAGAGGTAGAAGTGACTCATTATCATTATACTCCAATGGCCTCGTTCTGTTTCCACAGCTCTCGGCCCCGCCCCACTCGTTACAAGGGGTTACATTGGTGCCGTGACCTGGATGGGAGTGAGGTTTAGGGGGGTGAGTCTAACAGAGGCCAGCGGTAGGTGCTGTGCAGGTAAACCTCACTCCCCTGATCTCAAGAGGAGCACAAGTGACTTATGCTTGAGGCTGCAGTCTTTAGCCTCCTTGTTAGTGTACCCACCTCCCATGCCGCAGACCCGCACGGAGCAGGGGCGAGTAGGACCTGAGGAGAGGGGTTACATGGGCTGGTAGAGACTCGTCTGTGTGCGGGATGCAGGAGCATAAAATGATTAACGGGACTCCCGCAAATTACATTGAGCAATGTTGATTTCTGGAACGCAATGGCCAGACAGAAGTGTAAGTAATTTGCATGCTCCCAACATTGCGAAAGATTTATTATGCATATATTCACTGTTATTATAACAGAGCTTTGTGAGATTGTGATGAACGGAGATGTTTGCTTTTTAAATGGAGCACTCTTTGCTCGCCATGCCAAACCATGCAAGCAGCAGCCTTTGCTTTAGTTAAAATTAATAGTGGTTTGTGAATGTTTATGCTTTAAGAACACATATTTTATCTATATTATTCCGTTCACCTGCTGTTCATTTATTTATTAGTTCACTTGTTTAGTCTCCATATATATACTCCCTGTGTCTTTCAGTTCTTTGTCTGATCTTGTCAGTGTTAAGTGGTTGTGCTCCTCTGTATTCTTGGTCGATTTAATAAATACCATTTGGATTCCTTGCTTCCTTGTCATATGCATTACTACTACAACCCATTTGTGACAGAAGATCAGACTAGAAAATGTTACGTTGTACACTCACAAGCACTGTTTCTCCTTCTCCTCCCAAAGTAACAATTTACTGGGGTATTTGGACTGAATGCTCTGGCATGGCAGCCTCTCCCTCAAAGCTCAGTGTGAGGCTGAATCCCCAGCTATGCCTCCAAGCCCATGTCTCCACCTCTACCCCTCAGCCCTTTGACTCCACGTTCCCTCGTCTCCACCTTGGCATGTGGATGAACCTTGCACAATTGTCGCTCAGCCAACTTTTTACTCAACTCTTTACCCCTTTGGCTACACCAGGCTTCTTGTCCAGCTAGCTCAGCGTGAGGATAAATCCCCAGCTACGCCTCCAGGGTCCATGTCTCCATTTCTACCCCTCAGCCCTTTGGCTCCGCCTTCCCTCGTTTCCACCTTGACCTGTGTGTACTGGGACTCCTCCAGACCATCTCTTCCCTCTGGATGAACCTTGCTTGATTGTCTATTTACCCTCTTGGCTACACCAGGCTTCTGCCTTCCTCCAGTTTTCCCATGGTCCTCACTTGCTCCATCGTCGTCCTGGTCAGCTGAGTCCCAGTCTCTACCTCGGTCTTCCTGTCCAAACAGCTCAGCGTGAGGCTGAATCCCCATCCTTCAGGCCCATGTCTCCTCCTCTACCCCTCAGCCCTTTGGCTCTGCATTCCCTTGTTTCCACCGTGCCCAGTCTGTACTGGGATTCCTCCAGGCTTTCTGGTCCCTCTGGATGAACCTTGCTCTATTGTCACTCAGCCTCTGCCACGGACTTCTGGGTCTCCGGCTGTGCCTCGACTCTTTACCCCTTTGGCTCCAGTGGGCTCCTCCCTTCCTCTGGTTTCCCCATCGTCCTCACTTGCTCCAGTGAGTCAGGTGAGTCCCAGTCTCCACCTCGGACTTCCTGTCCATCCAGCTAAGCATGAGTCTGAAGACGGCTAAGACGGTGATTGTTTCTGAAACGCAGTGAAAACGCTAGTGTAGACAAGAAAGAGAGTTTTCATTTTAAAACGATGTTTTAAAACAGAAATGCATTAGTATAAACAGGGCTGCTCACCAGCCTGCATCAGTCTGCAACATAAAAATTTATTTGCAAATAAACACTATAGAGGCCATACAATACAATATGAACCAACTATTTTTATGTTTTCAAACTATGGGAAAAAAGTGATGCAGTAAAAAAAGTGAAGTAAGAAAATGGATAAATATAATTTTACAACTGTGATATATTTCATAAAAATATAATTCTGTATTTGCGAGACAATGTTTGTTTATTTGTATAATGTACAACCATGTTTTTAATGCTACAAATATTATTAACATTCATTAACTCTTTGTCACACCTTACAAATTACAATTAGCCAAGAATTTACAGTATGATTACAAAATATGTATAAGTAAGAAAATAATGGGAGGAAAGCACAAAATATTTTCTACATAGAGTATAAACATTAATTATTGATAATGCTTTTCTGATTATACATTTATAGCTCACAGCTTAACTGATTTAACTTTTACATGAAATAATAAACATGAAAGAAGTCCTTTCATATACTTAAAAAAATAGTCACTTGCATTAGGAATATGCACATTTTAAACATTTTTATAATATATTATGTTACAATGCCATCCATTTTTTCAATTTAATAATTTATGATTGCACAAAAAATATGTAAGCATTACCAAAGTCTAATATTAAAGAAAACAGTCAACTGCAGGATAACATTTTTTGTTCACTGTTTAGTTGATTCCACCTTTACAATAAGTACTTTACATGCAAAAAGCCTCTTCATGTGACTGCAAAAAAAGATTATCTCGAACACCATAAATCAGCGGGGTAAGCAGCCGTGGTAATAAGTTTGTTAGAAGAAAATTTAAAATGGCCACATTTTTCCAATAATCTATTACAAATTGAGAAAGGATCTTGTCCATGACAGCAGTAATGTAGGACAACATACAGAGCAGAAGCTGTGCTCCATGTAACAGGATGGTGCTTTGAGCCTTTTTTGCTGAGGATTTATCAGCGGAGGCCCTTCTGGCTGCAATCAGCACTTGACAATATGTGAAAACAAGAATTAGCCACACAACAGACGAGTAAAGGCCATTCATAACTTTGATTAGTTCCTCATGATACCGCATGTTATACACATTTGTTGGGGTGCAGCGAGTACCTGTGGTAAAGATAGATGGAGGACGAAAAAGTACTATGATGATAAAATCAGACAGCCCAGGTATAACTCCTACACCCCAAATCAGAGAGATGAGGATGTACGTCCTGCGCACTGTGCAGATCTGATGGTGATGCAGAGGTTTGCAGATGGCAATGTAACGCTCAATAGCCATACCGGCCAAAGTCAGAGGAGTGTTTTTGTGAGTAGCTGAGGACATTATTAGAAGTAAAACACAAAATGGGAGAGGAATTGTCGGCCATGCATTAGCTATCACAGAAAGAGAGACACTGAAAAAAACCATGAGCATATCATTGATAACCAAGTGAATGTATAATATATATCTCGGATCATTGTAGAAAACTGAACTCCTAAAGAACGTAAACACAAACACGACATTGATGGAGTTAATTATGGTCCCAAACAGAACGAAGAGGAAATTTCTGACAAAAGCTTCCATAAATGTGTCTTGTGCGCTGTATTGAAGCATTGTAGAGTTCATTGTCCTTTTGCAGTTGGTAAAATTCAGTGACTTTTTTTCCCCTTTTTTCTTCTGATGTGGCTTGTTTTGCTTGTAAGATATCAATGACAGGCCAAAGTCCATTATGCACAAACTTGATATCCCAAAGATCTTTTCATACGTGTTACCCTGATATAAAAATACAAAGGATACAGTTTTTATAGAGTATGCGATACAAATCAGCTATTATGAATTAAAAGACAAATTGATCAAAATCACCTCATCAGATTCCTTAGTCAATTTGGCTCCAGATGTAAACCGACCAGTTTATATACACATTTGAACAGAGAAAGAGGGAGGGAGAGAAAGGGCGTGAGTGAGTGATTTAACTATACATGTAGATTTTGGTGCATTTTAAAATGCATAACTTTTGCTACAGTTACACCTGTTGTTTATACAACCCTCGAAAACTGAGACTTTCTAAAAGTCTGCAGACCAAATTTTAGTTTGAAAACTCCGGCTTTGCGGTTCAGTGTCAATGTACCAAAACAAACATCATGCTCATTACAAATGGTCATGTGACATGCATTTTCGGTTGTAGTGTGGACGGTGATAGTTTCTGAAACGCAGTGAAAACGGCAGTGTATACGAGGATTGTTTTCATTTTAATACGCTGATTTAAAACGAAAACACACTAGTGTACATAGGGCCTAAAACACAGCTGCTGACCAGCATCAGCCTGAAGCATACAAACCGATTTGCAAATAAACTCTGTAGAGGCCATACAATACAATATGAACCAACAATTTTTATCTTTCCAAACTATGGGGAAAAAGTAATACAGTGAAATAAGAAGTGGAGCAAGAAACTGGATAGATATAATTTTACAACGGTGATATATTTTATAAAAATATAATTCTGTATTTGCGAGACAATGCTTGTTTATTTGTAAAATGCACAACCATGTTTTTAATGCTACAAATATTATTAACATTCTTAAACACTTTGTCACACTTTATTTCCAATTTACAGATTGCCAAGAATTTACAGTATGATTACAAAATAAGTATGAGTAAGAAAATAATGGGAGGAAAGCACTAAAAATATGTTCTACATAAAGTATAAACATTAATTATTGATAATGCTTATCTGATTATACATTTATAGCTCACTGCCTGCTTAACTGATTCAACTTTTACATTAAATAATCTGCATAAAAGAAGTCCTTTTATATACTTAAAAAAAACAGTTTGTCTCGAACACCATAAATAAGGGGGCTAAACAGTTGTGTTAACAGGTTTGTAAGAAGCTAATTAAAAATTGTGATTTTTGACTATAGTGTAGGAACACATTGGCAGCAGCAGCAATGTTGGATGACACTGACAACAGAAGCTGTGCTCCATGTAACAGGATGGTGCTTTGAATTACCCATACAATAGATGTATAAAGCCCATGTGTAATTTTGCTCTGTTCTTCATGGTACTGTGTGCTATACACATTAGTTATACTACAGAGATCACTTATTGTCAAAACTGATAAAGAACAAACAATTGAAAGCAAATTACACTGCATTCAGGATTTACATTTATTATTATCTGTGTTGGCATTGATAGCACTAGACTGTACCAGTCAAACTTCAGGAATTATTCCATAGGCTCAAGTTTGACATTTGCATCAAGTGTTGCAAATGATTCATCAAAGAACAATACACTTGCATTAAGAATCTGCACATTTGAAACATTTTTATATTATAATGCCATCTATTTTTTACATTTAATTTAACTTTAATTAAAAAATATGTAAGGATTACCAAATAATTCTAAGAACTTACTAAAAAGTTGTCAGCAGAGAGCAGATAAAGAAAACAATAAACAGCAATATTAAAAGCCTTTTTTGCTCACTGTTGGGTTGATTTGACCTTTACAATAAGCAATTTACATGCAAAAAGCCTCTTCATGTGACTGTAAAAAAGCTTATCTCGAACACCATAAATCAGCGGGGTAAGCAGTCGTGGTAATAAGTTTGTTATAAAATAATTAGGAATGATTACTATTTTCCGATCATCTAGTAAAAGTTGAGCAGCAATTTTGTCTATGACAGCAGTAATGTAGGACAACATACAGAGCAGAAGCTGTGCTCCATGTAACAGGATGGTGCTTTGAGCCTTTTTTGCTGAGGATTTATCAGCGGAGGCCCTTCTGGCTGCAATCAGCACTTGACAATATGTGAAAACAAGAATTAGCCACACAACAGACGAGTAAAGGCCATTCATAACTTTGATTAGTTCCTCATGATACCGCATGTTATACACATTTGTTGGGGTGCAGCGAGTACCTGTGGTAAAGATAGATGGAGGACGAAAAAGTACTATGATGATAAAATCAGACAGCCCAGGTATAACTCCTACACCCCAAATCAGAGAGATGAGGATGTACGTCCTGCGCACTGTGCAGATCTGATGGTGATGCAGAGGTTTGCAGATGGCAATGTAACGCTCAATAGCCATACCGGCCAAAGTCAGAGGAGTGTTTTTGTGAGTAGCTGAGGACATTATTAGAAGTAAAACACAAAATGGGAGAGGAATTGTCGGCCATGCATTAGCTATCACAGAAAGAGAGACACTGAAAAAAACCATGAGCATATCATTGATAACCAAGTGAATGTATAATATATATCTCGGATCATTGTAGAAAACTGAACTCCTAAAGAACGTAAACACAAACACGACATTGATGGAGTTAATTATGGTCCCAAACAGAACGAAGAGGAAATTTCTGACAAAAGCTTCCATAAATGTGTCTTGTGCGCTGTATTGAAGCATTGTAGAGTTCATTGTCCTTTTGCAGTTGGTAAAATTCAGTGACTTTTTTTCCCCCTTTTTTCTTCTGATGTGGCTTGTTTTGCTTGTAAGATATCAATGACAGGCCAAAGTCCATTATGCACAAACTTGATATCCCAAAGATCTTTTCATACGTGTTACCCTGATATAAAAATACAAAGGATACAGTTTTTATAGAGTATGCGATACAAATCAGCTATTATGAATTAAAAGACAAATTGATCAAAATCACCTCATCAGATTCCTTAGTCAATTTGGCTCCAGATGTAAACCGACCAGTTTATATACACATTTGAACAGAGAAAGAGGGAGGGAGAGAAAGGGCGTGAGTGAGTGATTTAACTATACATGTAGATTTTGGTGCATTTTAAAATGCATAACTTTTGCTACAGTTACACCTGTTGTTTATACAACCCTCGAAAACTGAGACTTTCTAAAAGTCTGCAGACCAAATTTTAGTTTGAAAACTCCGGCTTTGCGGTTCAGTGTCAATGTACCAAAACAAACATCATGCTCATTACAAATGGTCATGTGACATGCATTTTCGGTTGTATTGATTTTCAAACTTACACTAAAAAATAAATTGACCATTTTAATAAAAAAAAAAAAACACAACTGGCTAAACACAGCTGCTGACCAGCATCAGCCTAAAGCATACAAACCGATTTGCAAATAAACTCTGTAGAGGCCATACAATACAATATGAACCAACAATTTTTATCTTTCCAAACTATGGGGAAAAAGTAATACAGTGAAATAAGAAGTGGAGCAAGAAACTGGATAGATATAATTTTACAATGGTGATATATTTTATAAAAATATAATTCTGTATTTGCGAGACAATGCTTGTTTATTTGTAAAATGTACAACCATGTTTTTAATGCTACAAATATTATTAACATTCTTAAACACTTTGTCACACCTTATTTCCAAATTACAGATTGCCAAGAATTTACAGTATGATTACAAAATAAGTATGAGTAAGAAAATAATGGGAGGAAAGCACTAAAAATATGTTCTACATAAAGTATAAACATTAATTATTGATAATGCTTATCTGATTATACATTTATAGCTCACTGCCTGCTTAACTGATTCAACTTTTACATTAAATAATCTGCATAAAAGAAGTCCTTTTATATACTTAAAAAAAACAGTTTGTCTCGAACACCATAAATAAGGGGGCTAAACAGTTGTGTTAACAGGTTTGTAAGAAGATAATTGAAAATTGTGATTTTGACTATAGTGTAGGAACACATTGGGCATACATTTTATCTATAACAGCAGCAATGTTGGATGACATTGACAGCAGAAGCTGTGCTCCATGTAACAGGATGGTGCTTTGAATTACCCACACAATAGATGTATAAAGCCCATGTGTAATTTTGCTCTGTTCTTCATGGTACTGTGTGCTATACACATTAGTTGTACTACAGAGATCACTTATTGTCAAAACAGATAAAGGACAAACAATTGAAAGCAAATTACACTGCATTTAGGATTTACATTTATTATTATCTGTGTTGGCATTGATAGCACTAGACTGTACCAGTCAAACTTCAGGAATTATTCCATAGGCTCAAGTTTGACATTTGCATCAAGTGTTGCAAATGATTCATCAAGAACAATACATTTGCATTAAGAATCTGAACATTTGAAACATTTTTATATTATAATGCCATCTATTTTTTTACATTTAATTTTAATTTTAATTTAAAAATATGTAAGCATTACCAAATAATTCTAAGAACTTACTAAAAAGTTTTCAGCAGAGAGCAGATAAAGAAAACAATAAACAGCAATATTAAAAGCCTTTTTTGCTCACTGTTGGGTTGAATTGACCTTTACAATAAGCAATTTACATGCAAAAAGCCTCTTCATGTGATTGTAAAAAAGCTTATCTCGAACACCATAAATCAGCGGGGTAAGCAGTCGAGGTAATAAGTTTGTTATAAAATAATTAGGAATGATTACTATTTTCCGATCATCTAGTAAAAGTTGAGCAGCAATTTTGTCTATGACAGCAGTAATGTAGGACAACATACAGAGCAGAAGCTGTGCTCCATGTAACAGGATGGTTCTTTGGGCCTTTTTTGCTGAGGATTTATCAGCGGAGGCCCTTCTGGCCGCAATCAGCACTTGACAATATGTGAATACAAGAATTAGCCACACAACAGACGAGTAAAGGCCATTCATAACTTTGTTCAGATCTTCATGGTATGGTGTGGTATACACAGTTGCTGAGGTACAGAGAGTACCTATAGTAAAAATAGATAAAGGACGAACAATTACTAAGACAATCAAGTCAGTCAATCCAGGTATAACTCCAACACCCCAAATCAGAGAGATGAGGATGTACGTCCTGTGCACTGTGCAGATCTGATGGTGATGCAGAGGTTTGCAGATGGCAATGTAACGCTCAACAGCCATACCGGCCAAAGTCAGAGGAGTGTTTTTATGAGTAGCTGAGACTATTAATAGAAGTAAAACACAGAACGGGAGAGGAATCTTCGGCCACGCATTAGCTATCACAGAAAGAGTGACAGTGAAAAAAACCATGAGCATATCATTGATAACCAAGTGAATGTATAATATATATCTCGGATCACTGTAGAAAACTGAACTCCTAAAGAATGTAAACACAAACACTCCATTGATGGAGTTAATTATGGTCCCAAACAGAACAAAGATGAAATTTCTGACAAAAGCTTCCATATATCTGTCTTGTGCGCTGTATTGAAGCATTGTAGAGTTCATTGTCCTTTTGCAGTTGGTAAAATTCTGTGACTCAAAATCCTATTAAGATTTCTTTTGTTGTGGCTTGTTTTCCTTGTAAGATATCAATGACAATCCAAAGTCCATCAAGCATTAAGCTGATATCCCAGAGGTCTTTTCATGTGTGTTACCCTGATATGGAAATACAAAGGATGCAGTTTTTTTTATAGAGGATGTGATACAGTTCGGTTATTATGAATTAAAATACAAATTGGTCAAAATCACTTCATCAGATTCCTTAGTCAATTTTGCTCCAGAAGTAAACCGACCAGTTTATATACACATTTGAACAGAGAAAGAGGGAGGGAGAGAGGGCGTGAGTGAGTGAGTTAGCTAGATATTTTGTTACCCTGCTATTTTTTGACCACATACTCTGGCTTCTCAAAAAATATGTATGTGGACATGAAATACTGATTTAGAATATGACTTGTATATTATTTTCAAACTTACACTAAGAAATAATTAGACTATTAGAAAAAAAAAAAAAAAAAACAACAACAACAACTGGCTAAACTAGATGAAAACTCTATAGAGACCTTACAATACAATATGAACCAACTATTTTTATGTATCTAGACAATGGGGGAAAAATGATACAGTAAAATAAGATATGAAGCAAGAAAATGAAAAGATATAATTTAACAATTGTGATATTTCATAAAATATAACTCTGTGTTTGTGAGACAATGCTTATTTATTTGTACAATGTTCAACCGTTTTTATTACTACAAACATTTTTACTATTCTCTAACACTTTGTCACACCTTATTTCCAAATTACAATTTGCCAAGAATTTATCATTACAAAATAAGTATGAGTAAATGAATAATGGCAGGAAGGCACAAAAATATTTTCTATATAGAGTATAAACATTAATTATTCATAATTCTTTTCTGATTTTTGGCTCACTGCTTAACTGATCCAACTTTTACATTAAATAATCTACATGAAAGAAGTCATTTCATACACTTAAACTTTTTCTCAAACACTACAAATAAGGGGGCTAAACAGTTGTGGTAACAAGTTTGTAAGAAGATAATTGAAAATTGTGATTTTGACTATAGTGTAGGAACACATTGGGCATACATTTTATCTATAACAGCAGCAATGTTGGATGACATTGACAGCAGAAGCTGTGCTCCATGTAACAGGATGGTGCTTTGAATTACCCACACAATAGATGTATAAAGCCCATGTGTAATTTGCTCTGTTCTTCATGGTACAGTGTGCTATACAAATTAGTTGTACTACAGAGATCACTTATTGTGAAAACTGCTAAAGGACGAACAGTTAAAAGCAAATTACAGTGCATTCAGGATATACATTTATTATTATCTGTGTTGGCATTGATAGCACTAGACTGTACCAGTCAAACTTCAGGAATTATTCCATAGGCTCAAGTTTGACATTTGCATCAAGTGTTGCAAATCATGCTTCTAAGTGCAATACACTTGCATTTATAATTTGCACATTTTAAACATTTTTATACTATGATGCTGTCCATTTTTTTTTACATTTAATTTTAATTTTAATTTTAATTTAAAAATATGTAAGCATTACCAAAGAATTCTAAGAATGTACTAAAACTAGCACTGTTTTCAGCAGAGAGCAGATAAAGAAAACAATAAATAGCAATATTAAAAGCCTTTTTTTCTCACTGTTGGGTTGATTCTACCTTTACAATAAGCAATTTACATGCAAAAAGCCTCTTCATGTGATTGTAAAAAAGCTTATCTCGAACACCATAAATCAGCGGGGTAAGTAGTCGTGGTAATAAGTTTGTTATAAAAAAATTAGGAATGATTAATTTTTTCCAATCATCTAGTATCTGAGCAGAAATCTTGTCTATGACAGCAGTAATGTAGGACAGCATACAGAGCAGAAGCTGTGCTCCATGTAACAGGATGGTGCTTTGGGCTTTTTTTGCTGAGGATTTATCAGCGGAGGCCCTTCTGGCTGCAATCAGCACTTGACAATATGTGAATACAAGAATTACCCACACAAAAGACGAGTAAAGGCCATTCATAGCTTTGTTCAGACCTTCATGGTATGGTGTGGTATACATAGTTGCTGAGGTACAGAGAGTACCTATAGTAAGAAGAGATAAAGGATGAACAATTACTAAGACAATCAAGTCAGTCAATCCAGGTATAACTCCAACACCCCAAATCAGAGAGATGAGGATGTACGTCCTGCGCACTGTGCAGATCTGATGGTGATGCAGAGGTTTGCAGATGGCAATGTAACGCTCAATAGCCATACCGGCCAAAGTCAGAGGAGTGTTCTTATGAGTAGCTGAGACTATTAATAGAAGTAAAACACAGAACGGGAGAGGAATTTTCGGCCACGCATTAGCTATCACAGAAAGAGCGACAGTGACAAAAACCATGAGCATATCATTGATAACCAAGTGAATGTATAATATATATCTCGGATCATTGTAGAAAATTGAACTCCTAAAGAATGTAAACACAAACACTCCATTGATGGAGTTAATTATGACCCCAAGGAGAGCAAAGATGAAATTTCTGACAAAAGCTTCCATATATCTGTCTTGTGCACTGTATTGAAGCATTGTGGAGTTCATTGTCCTTATGCAGTCAACAATTCGGTGATTCAAAATCCTATTACGAAGTTTGTTTTTTCTTTCTTTCTTTTGTTGTGGCTTGTTTTCCCTGTAAGATATCAAAAATAGTCCATCGAGCATGAAGTTGACATCCCAAAGGTCTTTTCATATGTGTTACCCTGATATGGAAATACAAAGGATACAATATTTATAGAGCATGCAATACAGATCAGTTATTATGCATTCAAATTCAAAATGTTCAAAATTACCTTATTAGTTTCCTCAGTCAATTTGGTTCCAGAGGTAAACCGACCAGTTTATATACACATTTGAACAGAGAAAGTGGGAGGGAGAGAGAGGGCGTGAGTGAGTGAGTATTTTGGTACACCCTGCTATTTTTTGGCAACATACTACATCTGTTAAACCGAATTAATATGTGGATGTGAAATACTGATTTAGAATTTGACTTGCATATCATTTTTATACTAAGAAACACTAAGAAATAAAAAGACCATTAGAAATATAAGATGCAATATGGTGCAAATAAGATGAATATGGCAACAATACTGCAATATTTTTATCTGTAACATTCTAGTACTTGTTCGAGTTTTCATAATGCAGTGTTTGTTCATTTAACGGGAATACTGTAAGCATGCAGACACACAAGTTAACAGTACACGCTATTTTTTCTATCATATATTATTTAAAAAAGCCCAATAAGATATGGTCACATCAGCCTTTTGAGAAAGACTGAAACAATGTGCACTACATTTAAGGCTGCAAAACAGACAAAAATGTTTTCACTGGGACTGGGCGAGGAAACTATCCGTTGCGATCTTCCCGTTTGTGAGTATCCCCTGATCGAACTGATTAATGTAGTCCTTTATTTGAATGGTTCTGATTTCGAAGTCGAGGAGGATTACACGTCTCGTCGTCCAGCCCCCTCTGAAACACGCCGCGTTGTGTCGGCTCACACCACGCCGGGAACCCCCTCATACCGCACCAACGGCTCGGACCGCCTGCCCCGCACTTAAATGAAACCCCATTGTCCAAGGCTCCATCCGCTTCCTCAGCCCGGAATCGCCGGCCGCGGCCCGCTCAACCCCCCCAGAACCTGCGGCCCGCTCACGGACTCCGGCGGCCCCGTCCTCAAGTCAGCCTGCCTCCGCTCCGCGCTCTGAACCGCAGACCTCTCATATGGCAAGCCACAAAGACATATGGCATGCCATAAAGACATTATGGACCAGGCGATCCCCGATCATAGGATTTGTTTCCCATGTACTCTCTCCTTCGCCTCCGCTGGTCCCGTCCAGTCCTCCAGAGCCCGACCGTCCTGAGCGCCCTCCAGAGCCCGAGCGCCCTCCAGAGCCCACACCGCCAGAGCGCCCTCCAGAGCCAGCACCTCCAGAGCACCCCCCTGAGCCAGCACCTCCAGAGCGCCCCCGTGAGCCAGCGCCTCCGGAGCGCCCCCCTGAGCCAGCGCCTCCAGTGCGCCCTCCTGAGTCCGTGCCTCCAGAGCGCCCTCCTGAGCCCGCGCCTCCTAAGCCCGGTCCTCCTGTACTTTCCCGGGCTGACAGTACCATTATTTCCCCCAAGAAAATTTTGGGGGGGGAGGCTACCCTCATGAACTGTGTGCTCTGCCATGGCCGCCCGGACTGTGTACTCAGCCATGGCTCCCCGAGCTCCCTGATCCACTATGGCCGCCCGGACTGTGTACTCGGCCGTGGCTCCCCGAGCTCCCTGATCCTCCATGGCCGCCCGGACTGTGTACTTGGCCATGGCTCCCCGAGCCCCCTGACCCACCATGGCATCCCGGACTGTATGCTCCGCCGTGGCTTCCCGAGCTCCCTGATCTGCCATGGCATCCCGGATCTGCTCACGGACTCCAGACGCGGCCCTGTGCTCAAGTCAGCCTGCCGCAGCTCCGCGCTCAAATCGGCCGGCTGCGGCTCCGTGCTCAAGTCAGCCTGCCTCCACTCCGCACTCTGGACTGCAGACCTCTCATATGGCAAGCCACATATGCCATAAAGACATTATGGACCAGGCGATCCCCATAGGATTTGTTTCCCATGTACTCTCTCCTTTGCCTCCGCTGGTCCTGTCCAGTCGTCCAGAGCCCGAGTGCCCTCTAGAGCCCGAGCGTCCTGAGCGCCCTCCAGAGCCCGAGCGTCCTGAGCGCCCTCCAGAGCCCGAGCGGCCAGAGTGCCCTCCAGAGCCCGTGCCGCCAGAGCGCCCTCCAGAACCCGCGCCGCCAGAGCGCCCTTCAGAGCCCGCGGCGCCAGAGCCGCCAGAGCGCCTCCAGAGCCCGCGCCGCCTGAGCGCCCCCCTGAGCCAGCGCCTCCAGAGCGCCACCCCTGAGCCAGCGCCCTCCTGTGCCAGCGCCTCCAGAGCGCCCTCCTGTTACAGCACCTCCAGACCGCCCTCCTGAGCTCACGCCTCCAGAGCGCCCTCCTGAGCCCACCCCTCCTAAGCCCGGTCGTCCTGTACTTTCCCGGGCTGACAATACCCTTATTTCCCCCAAGAAAATTTTGGGGGGGGGGCTACCCTCATGAACTGTGTGCTCCGCCATGGCCGCCCGGACTGTGTATTCAGCCATGGCTCCCTGAGCTCCCTGATCCTCCATGGCCGCCCGGACTGTGTACTCAGCCATGGCTCCCCGAGCTCCCTGATCCACCATGGCCGCCTGGACTGTGTACTCGGCCATGGCTCCCCGAGCTCCCTGATCCTCCATGGCCGCCTGGACTGTGTACTTGGCCATGGCTCCCCGAGCCCCCTGACCCACCATGGCATCCCGGACTGTGTACTCGGCCATGGCTCCCCGAGCTTCCTGATCTTCCATGGCATCCCGGATCCGCTCACGGACTCCGGACACGGCCCTGTGCTCAATTCGGCCTGCCGCAGCCCTGCACTCAAATCGGCCGGCTGCCGTTCCGCACTCAAGTCAGCCTGCCTCCGCTCCTCGCTCTGGACCGCAGACCTCTCATATGGCAAGCCACATATGCCATAAAGACATTATAGACCAGGCGATCCCCATAGGATTTGTTTCCCATGTACTCTCTCCTTTGCCTCCGCTGGTCCCGTCCAGTCGTCCAGAGCCCGAGTGCCCGCCAGAGCCCGCGCGCCTGAGCGCCCCCCTGAGCCAGCGCCTCCAGAGCGCCACCCCTGAGCCAGCGCCCTCCTGTGCCAGCGCCTCCAGAGCGCCCTCCTGTTACAGCACCTCCAGACCGCCCTCCTGAGCTCGTGCCTCCAGAGCACCCTCCTGAGCCCACCCCTCCTAAGCCCGGTCCTCCTGTACTTTCCCGGGCTGACAATACCCTTATTTCCCCCAAGAAAATTTTGGGAGGGGGGCTACCCTCATGAACTGTGTGCTCTGCCATGGCCGCCCGGACTGTGTATTCAGCCATGGCTCCCCGAGCTCCCTGATCCTCCATGGCCGCCCGGACTGTGTACTCAGCCATGGCTCCCCGAGCTCCCTGATCCTCCATGGCCGCCTGGACTGTGTACTTGGCCATGGCTCCCCGAGCCCCCTGACCCACCATGGCATCCCGGACTGTGTACTCGGTCATGGCTCCCCGAGCTCCCTGATCTGCCATGGCATCCCGGATCCGCTCACGGACTCCGGACACGGCCCTGTGCTCAATTCGGCCTGCCGCAGCCCTGCGCTCAAATCGGCCGGCTGCCGTTCCGCACTCAAGTCAGCCTCCTCGCTCTGGACCGCAGACCTCTCATATGGCAAGCCACATATGCCATAAAGACATTATAGACCAGGCGATCCCCATAGGATTTGTTTCCCATGTACTCTCTCCTTTGCCTCCGCTGGTCCCGTCCAGTCGTCCAGAGCCCGAGTGCCCTGAGCACCCTCCAGAGCCCGAGGGTCCTGATCCTCCATGGCCGCCCGGACTGTGTACTCGGCCATGGCTCCCCGAGCTCCCTGATCCACCATGGCCGCCTGGACTGTGTACTCGGCCATGGCTCCCCGAGCTCCCTGATCCTCCATGGCCGCCTGGACTGTGTACTCGGCCATGGCTCCCCGAGCTCCCTGACCCGCCATGGCATCCCGGACTGTATGCTCCGCCGTGGCTTCCCAAGCTCCCTGACCTGCCATGGTTCCCTGAACTCCCCGATCCGCCCTGGAGGCGTTCCTCCTTTTCCTCCTGTGTCTACCCTGCACAAGCCTCCAGGGCGCCCACCCCCCCTGACAGTAATGTCACACCCCTGTGGACTGTTTCGTTGGTTTTTCCCTCATGTGTCCTTATTTGGTCTTTCCTGTTCCGTTTCTTATTATGACGTCATCGTTTAATCACTTACACCTGTCCTTGTCTCATTAGCCTGGTTATATAAGTTTGATTCAGTTCCTTGGTCTTGGTCAGTTCTTAATGTCATTTAATGTTACCTAATGTTAGTTTCGTTGTGTTAGCGTGTGGTTTCCCTGCTGTTCCTGTTCGTTCCTGTTCCCTTGTTTGGATTATATTAATAAAGTGCGTGTTCATGACTTCCTCGTCCCTACTCCTCCTTCCCGCACACGATGCCTGACAACGGCAACCTTGATTTTCATTTATAAGACCATGTTTGTCATCCGTAAAGAACATCAGGACTTTGTATGTAAATTCTCACCCAGAGACACTACAAGTAAATAGGTGGCAAGTTAATATTTTGACGATTGCAGTGCAGTGTTTGGTTTTGTTTTTGTACTAGAGTATTACAAAATAGTTTAGTGTACTAAATCAGGGTATTAAGGTACTGCTAATTCACATGTGTACAGATACACATACTTATAATTGTATAAGTGATGTTTTATATATATATATATAGAACATTAACCTGAAACATAAAAATACAATACATTATGAATCAACTATTTTTATGTTTCCAAACTATGGGGGAAAAGTGATACGGTAAAATAACAAATGAAGCAATAAAATTGATCAAATCACAAATCACAATTGTGATATATTTCAGAAAATATAACTTTGTGTTTGTGAGACAATGCTTGTTTATTTGTACAATTTATACAATGCTTATAACCATGTTTTTAATGCTACAAATAGTTTAAATATTTTTTAACACCTTGTCACACGTTATTTCCAAATTCTAATTTTCCAAGAACTTATGATTACAAAATAACAGAGGTGGACAGTAGTGAAGTATTTTTACTTACTTATCTACAATCCAACACATAATGTCATACTGTTTACTGCACTACATTTCATAAATATTGTTACAAATGTTGTTTTTTTGTTTCTGTTTTTACTTAAGAACATTAAAAAAGTTAAACTTTGAATTACTTTTATTTGAGTAAAAGTAAGAAAGTACTAAATTTCTAATGTAAATAAGTATTAAATAATATTTAATATGAAACATAGTGCAGTAAAAAGTACAATATATGCTTTGGATTGTTGTGAAGTTTTCCAAAGAAAAATAGTACAGACGCTTGAAAAGTACTTTTAAAGCAGAGTAAAAATATTTCACTACTGTCTGCTTCTGCAAAATAAGTATGAGTAAGAAAATAATGAAAGGAAAGCACTTATTTAAAATATTTTCTGCATAGAGTATGAACATTAATTACTAATAACGCTTCTCTGATGATGCCTTTTTAAACTCTTTACTTTTGATTGATTCAACTTTTACATGAAATAATCTACATGAAAGAAGTCCTTTCATATATTTAAAAAAATGTTTATCTCGAACACCATAAATAAGGGGGCTAAGTAGTCTTGGTAACAAGTTTGTAAGAAGATAATTGAGAAAGTTGATTTTTGACCGTAACGTAGGTAGCAGTTGGCCATAAATCTTGTCTATGACAGGAGTTATGTTGGACATCATAGAGAGCAGAAGCTGAGCTCCATGTAACAGGATGGTGCTTTGGGCTTTTTTTGCTGAAGATTTATCAGTAGTGGCCCTTCTGGCCACAATCAGCACTTGACAATATGTGAATACAAGAATTACCCACACAACAGATGTATAAATCCCATGTGTAATTTTGCTCTGCTCTTCATGGTACGGGGTGCTATACACAATAGTTGTACTACAGAGACTGCTTGTTGAAAAAACAGATAAAGGACGAACAATTGAAAAGACAATCAGGTCAGCCAGTGCAGGTAAAACTCCTACAGCCCAAATCAGAGAGATGAGGATATATGTCCTGCGCACTGTGCAGATCTGATGGTGATGCAGAGGTTTGCAGATGGCAATGTAACGCTCAACAGCCATACCGGCCAAAGTCAGAGGAGTGTTCTTATGAGTAGTTGAGGATATTATTAGAAGTGAAACACAGAACGGGAGAGGAACGTTTGGCCATGCATAAGCCATCACACTTAGACTTACACTAAAAAAAACCAAGAGCATATCATTGATAACCATGTGGATATACAATATATATCTTGGATCATTGTAGAAAACTGAACTCTTGAAGAACGTGAAAACAAACATTCCATTGACGCTGTTGATTATGATCCCAAGAAGAACGGTGGTAAAATTCTTCGCAAAAGCTTCTGCATATCTGTTTTCGGCGGCATACTGAAACATTGTAGAATTCATTGCCCTTTTGCACTGGTATAAAGTTCTGAGACTCCTTTTTTTTCGCTTTTTTGTTGTTTTTGTTTTTCCTCCAAATAATGTCCACAACTCTCTGAAGTCCATCAAGCAGTAGGATAAATATTTTCCATCTGTGTTATCTGAACTGAAAATAAAATAGAAACAGAGTATGTAAGAGTGAGAAGTTATAAGCAACACATGAATTCCAAAATCAAACATGACGAAAAACTTCGAGTGCTTACCTTCTCAACTTGTGTAGTCGATTGATTTGCCTCCAGATGTAAAAACTGACAGGTTTAAATACTTAAGATGAGGAAGAGGAGACAGCGAGGGAGAAAGAAAACAAGAGTGGGGAGGGGGATAGAGAGAGGGAGAAAGAGAGCGAGGGCACTCCAAGTTCCATCATAGGCTGGTAATATTGAGATGGGCATAAAACAGAATATAATGCAAATGATGGTGCCTCTTTTTCATAAATTATTAAATACCAGTTTTTAAAAATATGCAAATACAGACGAATGCTTGGTATCGCAAGCATGAAGATACTTCAGTTAAAATGCTCCTCTGTTTTGCTGTGCTGCTAACAAACCTCAGTGCTCAAGGGGGCGACCTTCCAGTCACCTTCCATTATCTGTTTTATTAAACAAGGGGCCTCATTTATAAAATTTTGCGTAGAAACCGTCCAACATTTAAGCTCAAATGTATATGTATGGTTCGGATAAACAAATGTACTCATAAAACATGTGCTCTCTTCCAGATGTAAAATCTTTAAATTGCAAACGACACTGCAAATTGCACGCAACTGAATGGTTTTAGAAGTGACCTTTGTACATGTCCCTTAACTAATGTCATACAAAAGCACCAGCCAACATCTAAATCATTTACTTGAATGGCAAGCGTAATAATTGCTTAGAATTCCAAATTGAGTACCTGCAGTACTCAAACTCTGCTACAAGGAAAAGTGCATACACCTGCTTAGAACCTGACATGGCGCTAAGCTTCCACATCAAAGATCATTTTTATACAGTAAATCTGAATGTTGGTTCGTACCATTTGTACTCAGAAGTCAGAAATTCCCTAACTGCACTTCACTGCATATATGCTTGATTTGTGTGCATTTTGTTTTCTTATGTTGGTTTCTGGTAACTCACAGATATGAAGATGTGAGATATGTCATCCAAAGGTTTTTGATCCAGTCACTGTCTTCCACTGGAGCTGGTCCAATCTGATTTGTGGTTTGGACTCGACACGAATGCTACACTCTTCATTCATGGCTGCAGTCAGTTAAGGCCTAGACACACCAAACCGACATAACTAACAAGCAATACAACTAACATATTACTAACACATCAAACCTAATAAATAACTAGCAGTAATGAAAGCCAGAGGGTGCTTTTGCGCAGAAAGTCCAAGACGGATTCATATAGAAGTAGTAACTTACAAAGTACCAGGAAATCCCTAATATGGACAAAAGTGTGCAGAACTGAACTAACTGAATAAAAAGCAGAAACTTTTGGAAACGTTAAGACATTAAACACGATTGCGACAATATGCAGTTTATTTGTGTTTTTCCAAGTCATTTCCTAGTAATAAATAAAGTTTATGAACAATGCAGTGCTAATTGACATTACATTTATTGAGACTAGAAACTATTCAGCCTGCATCTGGGCCAAAAAGTTGAACATACAAGTAGTTCACTACAGAGATATGTTTAGAGATATGTTCAAACCATTTTTTAATCAAAGACATTCGCATTTTCCATAAAAATATTAATAGCAATTATATATTTACAGTAAATTGGATGAAAAGTATTTTAATTTACATTAATTCCCATATTAGATTAATTCATAATATAAAACCAGTAGTATAATTTATATTAAAAAATACATTAAAATAAAGTGGGCTGAAAAAAGAATGCCAAATAATGGTACTTCTGAAGTAGTCTGCCAATTTATTTAACGTGTTTTGCGTTTTTAATGTTAACAATAATGAGTGTAATAATGTACTTTAAAAAAACGCTTATGTTTCATGATGTATTAAAACATAAATGTAGGTTGAATATCAGCAGACTTTAAAAACTTAATGTATTTGATATTTATTCACTCTCAATGAATATTGTCTTTGATATTATACTAACGTTAGCTACCTCTCACATACGGGTCTCACAAAATACGAAACAGTAGTTTCAAGTATACAAGTACATAACAAAGTAATACTGCAACCTCATTTCTAACAATGATGTTAACTAACAATACGTTACATATCATTAATTTATAGTTTCAAGTTTATAATACATTGTAAATAATTTCATCCAACTAGATGTCACAACTTTGTAATACAGAAAACAGGCTGAATTGACTTTTAAAAAAGATTTTATTATAGTATTTTATTCAGTGTAGTTCTAGTATTGACACAGAAAATTTGACTCTGCAAACGTACACTTATGCTTGGGCTTTGAATTTGGTATGATTTATATACATACTCACCCTGCAAAAACACAAGAGGATTTAAAGGTAATCTAGACTAATTAAACTATTTCATGGACATGTTCCTTTATCAGGAGTGAAGAAAGTCACTTATCAAATAACACACATATACATTTACACAGAATCAAATGCTGATCAATTCAGTTAAGATTAATGTGAATATAAAACATACTCTGTTCATAGCTTACTTCACTGGTATTATCTGTGTCTTTATTTGTTTGCAACAAAAATACACCTTTATGCGCTCAGCAAACTGTTTATCTCGCAACCCGTAGATTAGTGGGCTTAGTAACCTTGGTAGAATATTTGTCAGCAAATACAGAGTAAACAGAATGGTTGATCGACTCTCAGGAAAAAGATTTATAAGTGATGTACTGATAAATGGGGTGACGTAGGTCATCATACACAGTAAAAGCTGACCTCCGTGCAGTAGTATCGTGTTCCGGGCCTTTCTAGCAGACACTCGATCTGTACTAGCAGCTTTTGCTGCGGAAAGAACCTTATAGTAGGTGACGATCAACGTAGTCCACACAAATGTCAAATACATAACATCCGACACCGTATTATTGACTGTGTGTTCCCAGGTGTTGTGAATGAACATCCCGTGACATACAACGGAAGTAGAGAAAAAGCTTGCTGGTCGAGCTGATAATGTGATGAATATATCAGTAAAAGCTGGCACTGCTGACAGAGTCCATAAAAACCAGATCAGCATGTAGGTCCTGCTAACTGTACATATTTGCGTGTGGTGTAGCGGCTTGCAAATGGCAATGTAACGCTCTATGGCCATGCAGGCCAGATTTAGTGGAGAGTTCTTGCTGACTATAGTAGCAAAAAGCAGCACAACACAACACAATGTGAGATTGAAGATCCCCACAACATGTACTGTGACTTGTAAGCACACAGAAATGGACAACATAATCATGTCATTGATTACCAAATGGGTGTATAAAATGTATCTTGGGTCACTATAGAAAATGGTATTTTTGAAGAACACAAGCACAAATGTCCCATTGATATAGTTGATGATTAGGCCGTAGAATACACTAATGACGTTCTTGATTAAATAGTCATAAAACCGATCCATTGGAATGGAGCTGTTCATTATGATCCTGTAACCTGCAACAGCTGAAGAATTCCAGTGGTTAAATTACTTATACACTTACATAAGCACACTATTGTTGGAGCAATATGTTAAAGTGTCTCAATTATCAATATAAAGTTGTAAGCTCACTTGAAATACTGTTTAATACATCAGCATTATAAAAACTCAGTTAATGAATTTGTATTAACCTTTACAAAGACAGCTGAAGAGAAAAGACATTCACATTTTGTAAGACCTAATACTAAACTAACTAACCTGTCGTATTGCTATGGCCTCTGACCTTAAAGAAATGTATGATATGCTATACTGTATATATTCTTACGATGATGCAATGGTTGCTCTCTCTGAAGGGCAAACTGAACAACTGAGGATTTGTGCTGAATTAATGAGCTACTTTAAGATGATGCAAGCTTGATTAAGGTTTGCATGACCTTTTTTGACATTTTTAAGGTACTATTTAGGCAACTGAGATGGCAATGTTCTGTTAGATTGCGTCTAAAACTATTGCAAACAGTATTTCCAATTGTAATAAATTGCGTAGTACATGCAGTTTCATATGAGGACATGAATGCCAGTTATAGCAACTACAAAATATACTTTGCTCATACGCATACCTATATATATAATTGTAATGTTTTTTTAAACAAGTTTAACTCCCCATAAAGCATTTTGTCTTGTATATTAATATAAACCTTTATATGAATTGTGCCAAAAGTGTTTTAACAATTTAGCAATGTGACGGGCTTCTTTTTAAACAGGTCTTTTTTATTTTTTAAATACACAATTATATGTGTTTGTTCTTTTGAAATATATAGTTTTCAAATGTCCTGTTGCCTGTTAAAATGAAATCTTCGATTTCTGAACATTTTTTCTACTCCAGAAACCAGTGTCACCTACAAATCATTCATGTGGCATAGAAATAAACAAAACATCATCCAGGCTTTTGAGAGAAATGTTGACATGACATGAAAATATCCTGCAGTGTGGCCTGTTAGACTGCATCTCAAACTACTGCAAACAATATTTCCAGTTATAATATGCATAGTACATGCAGTTTCCTATGAGTAACCTCATACTGCTTTAAAAACTCAGTGGAATATTTATACTTTTAAAATCCATTAAACTCATTCTGCATGATTTATAAGCCTGTTTCCTCATGGGGACCTAAAAATGTCCCCACAAGGTGATAAATACCAGGTACACACACACACACACACATTTTCTGGATTGTGTCAGATTTTGTAGAGTAAAAAAAATCATGCTCAAGTGTGATGAAATTCAATTAAAAAAATCCACCGATTTTCATAAATTCTATTCTTTTCTGGCGCCCGGGTCAAAATAACCTGTGAAGGATACTTTTGTTACTTTTTTAATTACACCCCCTTAAACTACTCAAATTCACTTGATTTTTTTTGTGTGCTCCCGGCTCAAGTGTGCGAAAAGTATGGGAGTCTCGAACCAAAACAATCAACGCCTGATTTATAAAAAATCTTTAAAAATCAGTTTTCGGGTCAAAATGACCCGAGTGGTGGATGAAGGTTAACTTAAAATTATTTTTAATCAAGTTTAACTACCCATGAAGCATTTTGTCTTGTATGTTAATATAAACCTTTATATAAAGTGTTGATAGTGCCAAAAATGTTTTAACAATTTAGCAATGTGACAGAAATGTGACAATATACGGTTTATTTGTGTTTCAAGCCATCTCCAGGTAATAAATAAAGTATATGAACAATGCAGTGCTAATTGACTTTGCATTTATTACAGTACAGAAACTATTTTTTCTGCAAGTCATCTGTAGGAGATAAAGACAAGACCTGCAAATTCACGGCCACAGAACAGCAGAAAGTCTCTCTGCACAAAGTCTCTCCTTAAGTGTTTTCCTCCCGTAGAAAACCATTAACACTTAATATGGCTTAATGTATTAAGAGAGTGCTATTAAAAAATCAAATCTGATATACAGTTTATTAATATAATCTACATGTATATAGTGTTTCCCTCCGCAAAATGTGGCATAATGTGGCATAACGGACTAAGATGATAGACTAAACGTTTTGCCACATTAAGCGTTTGTTGTGAAAGTTTGTGCATTGTATTCATGGCCATATGCTTGCCTTGAAATATATTAAATGAATAAACTATATATCAAAATAGATTTTTTAATGGCACTTATTCTATCTAAATACATTAAACCATATGAAGTGTTAATGGTTTTCTACGGGAGGAAAACGATTAACGAGTGACTTTGCGCATTGCGTTTATATTCAGCTGTTCTGTAGCCACGGATTTGCGGGTCTTGTCTTTATCTCCAACAGATGATTTGCAGGACCCTGTACGTTCTGCTATTAAATTAGTTTTAATCGTTTAACCACCACAGCGTCTTGTCTCTATTGGCAACATGCACAATTTGTGTGGATTGCAAGTGAAGTAGCAGGTAGCATAGAGTGCAAGTGGCGATTGCGAGTGACATTGTAATTTAGTTTCTTTTTTCTAATCTTCGCCATCTGGCTACTGTTGTAAAATGAGTGATTAAATTTAAAAAAATTAAACAAATAAAATGAAATACAAATAAAAAAGACTGCAAGTAACATCATACGGAAGTGCAGGTCTGAAAATGCAAGTGCATGTCTGCAGCCAGACCCTTATCGAATTATTGATTTATTTATCAATTATATGCGTTTTGTGTTTGTAATGTTAACATGACATATCAAAACACAAATGTACGCTGAATGTCAACTGACTTTGAAAACTTTATAGGTTTGAAATGTTTTCACTCTCACTGAATATTAAATGCAACTAACTTTAGCTACCTCACACATACGGTCTCACAAAATACGAAACAGTAGTTTCAAATATACAAATATATAAAAATACACAGCCATCGGCCATCAATTTTACTCTACAAGTGTAATTAAAGACTAACCGAGCATTCTTGTGGTTTCATGAACGTTTTCTGAAGTAAATTACTATTCGCGGGCAAAACATTCTTCTCGCTATTCCTCCATGTGAGTCTTGCTCATGCGCGTGGCAAATACTGTGGTCTCTTAAAGCGGCAGTGGCAACCTCATTTCTAACAATATGTTAGATATCATTAATTTATAGTTTATAGTTCATAATGCATTGTAAATATAACTTCATCCAACTAGATGTCACAACTTTGTAATACAGAAAACAGGCTGAATTGACTTTGATGTGATTTTATTATAATATTTCATTCTGTGTAGTTCTAGTATTGACTTTCAGACACAGGCTATAAAACCCCTGTTCACTTAAAAAGACAAATCTAGGCTAGGCCTATAGACAGACTAAGTGTTTACAAATTTGACTCTGCAAACAGACACTTATGCTTGGGCTTTGAATTTGGTATATTTTATATACATACCCACCCTGCAAAAACACAAGAGGATTTAAGGGTAATCTAGACTAATTAAACTATTTCAGATCTTCATACCACACATGGACATGTTCCTTTATCAGGAGTGAAGAAATTCACTTATCAACTAACACATTTACATTCACACAGAATCAAATGCTGATCAATTCAGTTAAGATAAATGTGAATGTAAAACATACTCTGTTCATAGCTTACTTCACTGGTATTATCTGTGTCTTTGTTTGTTTGCAACAAAAATACACCTTTATGCGCTCAGCAAACTGTTTATCTCGCAACCCGTAGATCAGTGGGCTTAGTAACCTTGGTAGAATATTTATCAGCAAATACAGAATAAACAGAATGGTTGATCGACTCTGAGGAAAAAGAGTTATAAGTGACGCACTGATGAATGGAGTGACGTAGCTCATCATACACAGTAAAAGCTGACCTCCGTGCAGTAGTATCGTGTTCCGGGCCTTTCTAGCAGACACTCGATCTGTACTAGCAGCTTTTGCTGCGGAAAGAACCTTATAGTAGGTGACGATCAGCGCAGTCCACACGAAAGTCAAATACACAACATTTGACACAATATCAATGACTTCATGTTCCCAGGTGTTGTGAATGAACGACCCGTGACATAAAACGGAAGTAGAGAAAAAGCTTGCTGGTCGAACTGATAATGTGAGGAATATATCACTGAAAGCTGGCACTGCTGACAGAGTCCATATTAACCAGATCAGCATGTAGGTCCTGCGAACTGTACATATTTGCGTGTGGTGTAGCGGCTTGCAAATGGCAATGTAACGCTCTATGGCCATGCAGGCCAGATTTAGTGGAGTGTTCATGCTGACTGTAACAGCAAAAAGCAGCACAACACAACACAAATAGAGATTGAAGATCCCCACAACATGTACTGTGACTTGTAAGCACACAGATATGGACAACATAATCATGTCATTGATTATCAAATGGGTGTATAAAATGTATCTTGGGTCACTATAGAAAATGGTATTTTTGAAGAACACAAGCACAAATGTCCCATTGATATAGTTGATGATTAGGCCGCAGAATACACTGATGACGTTCTTGATTAAATAGTCATAAAACCGATCCATTGGAATGGTGCTGTTCATTATGATCCTGTAACCTGCAACAGCTGAAGAATTCCAGTGGTTAAATTACTTATACACTTACATAATTACACTATCATTAGAGTAATATGTTGAAGTGTCTCAATTATCAATACAAAGTTGTAAAAGCTCACTTGAAATACAATAGCATTATAAAAACTCAGTTAATGCATTTGTATCAACCTTTACAAAGACAGCTGAAGAGAAAAGACATTTACATTTTGTAATACCTAATACTAAACTAACTAACCTGCCGTATTGCTATGGCCTCTGACCTTAAAGAAATGTATGATATGCTATACTGTATATATCCTTATGATGATGCAATGGTTGCTCTCTCTGAAGGGCAACCTGAACAACTGAGGATTTGTGCTGAATTAATGAGCTACTTTAAGATGATGCAAGCTTGATTAAGGTTTGCATGACCTTTTTGACATTTTTAAGGTACTATTTAGGCAGCTGAGATGAAAATATCCTGCAGTGTGGCCTGTTAGACTGCATCTAAAACTATTGTAAACAATATTTCCAATTATAATAAATTGCATAGTACATGCAGTTTCATATGAGTAACCTCATACTGCTTTAAAAACTAAATACGGTTTATTTGTGTTTCAAGTCATCTCCAGGTAATAAATAAAGTATATGAACAATGCAGTGTTAATTGACATTGCATTTATTACAGTATAGAAATTATTCTGCCTTATGTGATAGGACTGAAAAAAGTGTTTGTAGTGTATATATCTAGCAGTGTAGCTGATTTCTTAGACAATTAAAAGCAAGAAATAAGAGAAAAATTTAGAGGTATGTTCAAATCGTTTTTTTTAAACAAAGACATTTGCATTTTCCATAAAAAATATTAACAGCAATAATATATTTACAGTAAATTGGATGAAAAGTATTTTAATTTACATTAAACCCATATTAGATTAATTCACAATATAAAACCAATAGTATAATTTTTACTAAAAACACGTTAAAATAAAGTGGGCTGAAAAAACGGTACTTCTAAAGTAGCCTGCTGAAATATTGATTTATTTATCGATTATATACGTTTTGTGTTTTTAATGTCAACAATAATGAGGTTTGTAATATTGTACTTCAAAAAAATTGCTTAATGTTTTCCTTATTCCTTAAAATGCAATTTGTTCCATGATGTATCAAAACATAAATGTACGCTGAATGTCAACTGACTTGAAAACTTTATATATTTGAAATGTTTTCACTCTCCCTGAATATTATTAAATGCAACTAACTTTAGCTACCTCACACATACGGTCTCACAAAATACGAAATAGTAGTTTCAAGTATACAAATATATAAAAATACACAGCCATCGGCCATCAATTTTACTCTACAAGTGTAATTAAAGATTTATTGAGCATTCTTGTGGTTTCATGAACGTTTTCTGAAGTAAATTACTATTTGTGGGCAAAAAAATCTTCTCGCTATTCCTCCATGCGAGTCTTGCTTGTGCACGCGGCAAATACTGCAGTCTCTTAAAGTGGCAGTGGCAGTAATATTGCAACCTCATTTCTAACAATATGTTAGATATCATTAATTTATAGTTTATAGTTCATAATGCATTGTAAATATAACTTCATCCAACTAGATGTCGCAACTTTGTAATATAGAAAACAGGCTGAAGTGACTTTAAAAATGATTTTATTATAATATTTTATTCTGTGTAGTTTCTAGTATTGTCTTTCGAACACATGCTATAAAACCCCTGTTCAGTTAAAAAGACAAATCTAGGCTAGGCCTATAAGTAGACCAAGTGAGACCAAGTCCAATTTGTCAAACAAGTCAAATTTGACTCGGCAAACAGACACTTATGCTTGGACTTTGAATATGGTATATTTTATATACATACCCACCCTGCAAAGGAACAAGAGGATTTAAAGGTAATCTAAACTAATTAAACTATTTCAAATCTTCATACCACACATGGACATGTTCCTTTATCAGGAGTGAAGAAAGTCACTTATCAAATAACACACATATACAGTTACTCAGAATCAAATGCTGATCAATTCAGTTAAGATAAATGTGAATATAAAACATACTCTGTTCATAGCTTACTTCACTGGTACTATCTGTGTTTTTATTTGTTTGCAACCAAAATACACCTTTATGCGCTCAGCAAACTGTTTATCTCGCAACCCGTAGATCAGTGGGCTTAGTAACCTTGGTAGAATATTTATCAGCAAATACAGAATAAACAGAATGGTTGATCGACTCTGAGGAAAAAGATTTATAAGTGATGTACTGATGAATGGGGTGACATAGGTCATCATACACAGTAAAAGCTGACCTCCGTGCAGTAGTATCGTGTTCCGGGCCTTTCTAGCAGACACTCGATCTGTACTAGCAGCTTTTGCTGCGGAAAGAACCTTATAGTAGGTGACGATCAACGTAGTCCACACAAATGTCAAATACACAACATTCGACACAATATCAACGACTTCGTGTTCCCAGGTGTTGTGAATGAACGACCCGTGACATAAAACGGAAGCAGAGAAAAAGCTTGCTGGTCGAACTGATAATATGAGGAATATATCACTGAAAGCTGGCACTGCTGACAGAGTCCATATTAACCAGATCAGCATGTAGGTCCTGCGAACTGTACATATTTGCGTGTGGTGTAGCGGCTTGCAAATGGCAATGTAACGCTCTATGGCCATGCAGGCCAGATTTAGTGGAGAGTTCATGCTGACTACAACAGTAAAAAGCAGCACAACACAACACAAATAGAGATTGAAGATCCCCACAACATGTACTGTGACTTGTAAGCACACAGAAATGGACAACATAATCATGTCATTGATTACCAAATGGGTGTATAAAATGTATCTTGGGTCACTATAGAAAATGGTATTTTTGAAGAACACAAGCACAAATGTCCCATTGATATAGTTGATGATTAGGCCGCAGAATACACTGATGACGTTCTTGATTAAATAGTCATAAAACCGATCCATTGGAATGGTGCTGTTCATTATGATCCTGTAACCTGGAACAGCTGAAGAATTCCAGTGGTTAAATTACTTATACACTTACATAATTACACTATCATTGGAGTAATATGTTGAAGCGTCTCAATTATCAATATAAAGTTGTAAAAGCTCACTTGAAATACATTAGCATTATAAAAACTCAGTTAATGCATTTGTATCAACCTTTACAAAAACAGCTGAAGAGAAAAGACATTCACATTTTGTAATACCTAATACTAAACTAACTAACCTGTCGTATTGCTATGGCCTCTGACCTTAAAGAAATGTATGATATGCTATACTGTATATATTCTTACGATGATGCAATGGTTGCTCTCTCTGAAGGGCAACCTGAACAACTGAGGATTAGTGCTGAATTAATGAGCTACTTTAAGATGATGCAAGCTTGATTAAGGTTTGCATGACCTTTCTGACATTTTTCAGATACTATTTAGGCAGTTGACATGACAATATCCTGACAAAATATAAAAACCAATAGTATAATTTTTTACTAAAAACACGTTAAAATAAAGTGGGCTGAAAAAAAGAATTCCAAAAACGGTACTTCTAAAGTAGCCTGCTGAATTATTGATTGATTTATTGATTATATACGTTTTGTGTTTTTAATGTCAACAATAATGTGTGTTGTAATAATGTACTTCAAAAAAATTGCTTAACGTTTTCCTTATTCCTTTAAATGCAATTTGTTCCATGATGTATCAAAACACAAATGTACGCTGAATGTCATCTGACTTTGAAAACTTTATATATTTGAAATGTTTTCACTCTCACTGAATATTATTAAATGCAACTAACTTTAGCTACCTCACACATACGGTCTCACAAAATACGAAATAGTAGTTTCAAGTATACAAATATATAAAAATACACAGCCATCGGCCATCAATTTTACTCTGCAAGTGTAATTAAAGACTTACCGAGCATTCTTGTGGTTTCATGATCATTTTCTTAAGTAAATTACTATTCGCGGGCAAAACATTCTTCTTGCTATTCCTCCATGCGAGTCTTGCAAGTACTGCAGTCTCTTAAAGCGGCAGTGGCAGTAATACTGCAACCTCATTTCTAAGAACAGTGTTAACTAACAATATGTTAGATATCATTAATTTATAGTTTATAGTGCATAATGCATTGTAAATATAACTTCATCCAACTAGATGTCACAGCTTTGTAATATAGAAAACAGGCTGAAGTGACTTTAAAAATGATTTTATTATAATATTTTATTCTGTGTAGTTTCTAGTATTGTCTTTCGAACACATGCTATAAAACCTCTGTTCACTTAAAAAGACAAGTCTAGGCTAGGCCTATAGGTAGACCAAGTGAGACCAAGTCCAATTTGTCAAACAAGTCAAATTTGACTCGGCAAACGTACACTTATGCTTGGACTTTGAATATGGTATATTTTATATACATACCCACCCTGCAAAAGAACAAGAGGATTTAAAGGTAATCTAGACTAATTAAACTATTTCAGATCTTCATACCACACATGGACATGTTCCTTTATCAGGAGTGAAGAAATTCACTTATCAAATAACACACACATACATTTACACAGAATCAAATGCTGATCAATTCAGTTAAGAAAAATATGAATATAAAACATACTCTGTTTATAGCTTACTTCACTGGTATTATCTGTGTTTTTATTTGTTTGCAACAAAAATACACCTTTATGCGCTCAGCAAACTGTTTATCTCGCAACCCGTAGATCAGTGGGCTTAGTAACCTTGGTAGAATATTTATCAGCAAATACAGAATAAACAGAATGGTTGATCGATTCTGAGGAAAAAGAGTTATAAGTGATGTACTGATGAATGGGTTGATGTAGGTCATCATACACAGTAAAAGCTGACCTCCGTGCAGTAGTATCGTGTTCCGGGCCTTTCTAGCAGACACTCGATCTGTACTAGCAGCTTTTGCTGCGGAAAGAACCTTATAGTAGGTGACGATCAGTGTAGTCCACACAAATGTCAAATACACAACATTCGACACAGTATCATTGACTGTGTGTTCCCAGGTGTTGTGAATGAACAATCTTTGACATAAAATGGAAGTAGAGAAAAAGCTTGCTGGTCGAGCTGATAATGTGATGAATATATCAGTGAAAGCTGGCATTGCTGACAGAGTCCATATTAGCCAGATCAGCATGTAGGTCCTGCGAACTGTACATATTTGCGTGTGGTGTAGCGGCTTGCAAATGGCAATGTAACGCTCTATGGCCATGCAGGCCAGATTTAGTGGAGAGTTCTTTGTGACTATACTAGTCAAAAGCAGCACAACACAACACACTGAGAGACTGAAGATCCCCACAACATGTACTGTGACTTGTAAGCACACAGATATGGACAACATAATCATGTCATTGATTACCAAATGGGTGTATAAAATGTATCTTGGGTCACTATAGAAAATGGTATTTTTGAAGAACACAAGCACAAATGTCCCATTAATATAGTTGATGATTAGGCCACAGAATACACTGATGACGTTCTTGTTTAAATAGTCATAAAACTGATCCATTGGAATGGTGCTGTTCATTATGGTCCTGTAACCTGCAACAGCTGAAGAATTCCAGTGGTTAAATTACTTATACACTTACATAAGTACACTATCATTAGAGTAATATGTTGTAGCATCTCAGTTATCAATATAAAGTTGTACAAGCTCACTTGAACTACATTAGCATTATAAAAACTCAGTTAATGCATTTGTGTCAACCTTTACAAAGACAGCTGAAGAGAAAAGACATTCACATTCTGACTGTGGTAAAACTTAATACTAAACTAACCTGCCGTATTGCTATGGCCTCTGACCTCAAAGAAATGCATGATATGCTATACTGTATATATTCTTATGATGATGCAATGGCTGTGTTCTCTGAAGGGCAAACTGAACAACTGAGGATTTGGCTGAATTAATGAGCAACTTTAAGATGATGCAAGCCTGATGAAGGTTTGCATGACCTTTTTTGACATTTCTAAGATACCATTTGGGCAACTGAGGTGGCAATGTTCTGTTAGATTGCGTCTAAAACTATTGCAAACAGTATTTCCAATTGTAATAAATTGCGTAGTACATGCAGTTTCATATGAGGACATGAATGCCAGTTATAGCAACTACAAAATATACTTTGCTCATACGCATACCTATATATATAATTGTAATGTTTTTTTAAACAAGTTTAACTCCCCATAAAGCATTTTGTCTTGTATATTAATATAAACCTTTATATGAATTGTGCCAAAAGTGTTTTAACAATTTAGCAATGTGACGGGCTTCTTTTTAAACAGGTCTTTTTATTTTTTAAATACACAATTATATGTGTTTGTTCTTTTGAAATATATAGTTTTCAAATGTCCTGTTGCCTGTTAAAATGAAATCTTCGATTTCTGAACATTTTTTCTACTCCAGAAACCAGTGTCACCTACAAATCATTCATGTGGCATAGAAATAAACAAAACATCATCCAGGCTTTTGAGAGAAATGTTTGGCTGGTTTTACTTTGTGTGCTTTAGAAACAAAGTATCTGAGCCAATACTTGCGAAACTTCTCATCCCTGAATCCATAAATCATAGGACTGAGAAATCGCGGGATAATGTAGACCAGAAGAAAATTAACATAACGGATCTCTAGGCTGTACATCGGAAACAGTTGTATGAGCGGAGCCTGCATGGATGGCACGACAAACGCCAGCATGCACAGCAGCAGCTGAACCCCATGGAGCAGCACCGTGTTTCGGGCCTTCTTGGCTGACACCAGGTCAGTGGAGGCCGCACGGGCCGTCAGCATGATCTTACAGTACGTATAAAGCAAAGTCAAGAAGACAAAAGAGAAATACACAATATCAAACACGCAGTTTTTGTAATAAATCGAACGGTCTCGGAATAAGAGTGAGTGATCGCAGAAAATGGATGCGTGGAAGAACTGTGGTGGTTCTTTGGCCACAGTAATGAAAAGATCGGTAAGGGGGGGAGTGAAGCTAAGGAGGAATATGACCCCGATGATCCACATGGTGCGTGTGACCGTGCAGATGTGGCTGTAATGGAGGGGGAAACAGATGGAGATGTAGCGCTCCAGGGCCATGCCGGCCAGGATGAGCGGGGTGGAACGTGTGGTCGTCACAGCGGTCATGATCAGCGGACAGCAGGCAGATGCCAGGATCTTTGAGAAGGCATAACTCACCTATTCGGAAAGAAAACAACATGCACATTAGAAATGGCATGGTTTCATTATACAGTTATTATGCTTAAAAACATTTGTTTTCATTTGTTCAATTTGTCTTACTTTTTGACATTTAAAGTCAGGTTGTCAGTTTGTGTTGAATGAAAATTTTTACAATGAATGATTTAACATACTAAAAACAAAAGAGACAAAATATAAAAGATATTCACTTACAGGCTTTTTTTTATTTTTAATTTTTAAATAAAAAAATAAACATTTAATTTTTTTTTCAAGTTCAAATAATGCAGGTATTTTGAACTTTCTATTCATAAACAATTCTTGGAAAATGTATTACAAAAATACTAAGCAGCTAAAAGTAAAATTAACCTAAAAATAAAAAAGTAAAACATTTAAACTTAAGTTTTGAATTTTAGTGGTATGAAAAGTGTTGCAACAAATTTCAACTTTCTAGTTTAATACTTTTATTCTGCAAGAACAGATTTTAAAAAGATAATATGAAAATATTATTTTCTTATTATTACTGATAATAAGAAAGGAGCAACAGATAAGCATATTATAATGATTTCTGAAGGATCATGTCACACTGGAGTAATGATGCATCACAGAAATAAATACATTTTAAGATATCAAACAGAAAACAGTTATTTTAACATGATAATATTTCACAATATTACTTTTTTACATTAAAATATCTAAAACAAACAACACTTCAATATTTAGCATCCAATGCAATGACATTCCGGCATGTATAAGAGTCCTTTAAATCCTTTTTGGCCCCATATTTCATCTCGATACTAACCACATACAAGGCAGTGACCAGCGTCAGTTGTACGGCATCGTTGATGACCATGCAGATGAACATGATATAACGTGGATCTTCATAGAAGAAACAGTGCTTTCGAAAAGTAGACACCATACTGCCGTTAAGGATACTGAGCGCCAGCCACACAAGCATGGCCACAATGTTTTTAGTGAGAGCAGCGCTGAAGCTGTCCCGCGGTATGGCATTCAGAAGGAGTAAAGAGGAGTTACTATACTCTGAGACAGCGCTGGAGTTCATGTTCTCAACCTGAGATGATAAAGCACACATTATAGACAGTATACACAGCTAAACAAAATATAATAATAGGCTACACATTCATTGTACCATTCATCTTTTACCCAGTAAAGCTTACTACAGTCAAAGTCATATAAAATGCATGACAGTGATTTGTTAGAGCAATATGGCTATATAAGCAAGTATATATAATACCTATGCATATACCTTTTCTATTATGCTACTGCACAAATACATACAAGATTAATTAGTTTTTGTTTCCTGAAAGAAATAAATGTCATAAACATGTCTTGTAGTTGTAAGGCACAGTACATCCCAGCATAATGCAATTTTCCAGTATGCTTCATTTAAAGATTGTTAACTAGTGTTTAGAGATTAGTCAAATCCACTCTTACCTAATACGACTCCTGCCCTATCTGACAGTCCAGGCCTGTGGTGAATCTTATATACTGTATGGATGTGATATAGATCAGGGTAGCTGATTGGAGGATGCACAGAAAATTCTTCAGGGGTTTGGCTTTAGCACAGTTTTGTTTTTCCCAGAGAAAAGATGTCAACAGAGGTGTAAATTATCACATGTTAAATTAGCTGTTAAATAAGTGTGAATATTCATCTGCAATATTTATCAAATATGTTTCATCTGAAAACATAGTTTTACTATAAAAGCTTATTTTCATTTAAATTTGTATGTGGATTTAAACAAAATCATATATTTAAAAATTCTCACGAGATCAAGTTGCTGTTAGTAAAGGCCTTTAATGTGCTCCATATTAGGCCTCAGTTTTATAAATGTGATGAGAAAAAAATAAAAGAAATGCATTGTTTTGATTAATTAATAATCAGTTTATTACTCTAAAAAATACTTGTGACTTTGGAATGTGAAATACTGTTTATTGTGTATGATGTTTTTACATCATATTTTCCATCAAAAGCAATGCAACTTTTTTGTTACACAATTGTTCCCTTCAAAATTGCTATTTCCATCTGATTTAAACCATAGAGTTTATTTTTTATTAGTATAAATTGATGTGTTTATGTTGATTCAGTGATGTTAAATGATATTTGACTAGAATAAACTAGTGAATTTTGATTTGACCAATTCTCAGTGTACCAAATAACTAATAGACAGATACATAAGATAGATAGATACTGTATATAGATAGATAGACAGACAGACATGTAAATAAATGAATTGCACAAATTAATATTTTTAAAACAATTGTGGTCTATGTAACTCATCATAGAGGTAGAATTTATTCAGACTCAAAAGGAGTAAAACATTTCTGAAGATCTGTGGTAAACATTTAAATTAACACATTTGCTAAGACAGAAGCACAATTTGTTACAGATCAGATTATGATTCCAAACCCCTTGGCACATTATAATATTACAAAATGATGTTATAACTTTAATCTTCCCCATCTTTACACTCTACTCTTGTGTCTATTCTACACACAAAATACCTTCTCAGATACTTCCTGAACTTTTTATCCCGGACTCCATATATGATTGGACTCAAAAAGCGTGGCAAAATATAGACAATTAAATAGTTAGCAAAACGCATTTCCAAAATGCGTCCCGGGAAGATGATGTTCAGTACGCCCTCCACACTGGGAGACACATAGGACAGCATGCACATGAGCAACTGTACCCCGTGAAGCAAGATAGTGCTGGTCGCCCGTTTGGCGGAAGTTTTCTCGGTGGAGAGCGCACGGGCCGCGCACACGATCCGTAGATACGTGCACAGCAGCGTGAGGAACACCAGCAAGAAATAAATCCCATCGAACGTCTGCCGTTTGTACAGCAGCACAGGGTCTTTGAACACATTCTGCCTGAGACAAAACACATTACTTTGGAAGAAACTGAGAGGCTCTGTTGATAAAGTCATGAAAAGGTCAGTGATGTCAGGAACCACGGATATGAACCAAATAGCCGCTATGAGCATGTAAGCGCGGCGCACCGTGCAGATCTGTGAGTGACGCAGAGGATAGCAGATCGCGATGTAGCGCTCGATTGCCATCCCGGCCAGATTGACCGGCGTGCTGCGGGTGGTGAACACAGCCACCAGCATAAAGAAACAACACACTCCTACACTGATAGTATACAAGATGTAACTGACCAAAAACAGAGCGATGGTTACAGTGAGCTGCACTGCGTCATTAATCACCATATGTATGAAAAGAATATAGCGAGGGTCTTCATAAAAGATCTGGTGTCTGAAGAACGTGGCCACGACGCTGCCATTGATGTAGCTGAGGAGGAACCACACCAGGACCACAGTTAAGTTCTTAATGACGGCCGTGGTGAACGTGTCTCTTATGAGGAGTTGTTGGCCTCCTGTTGAATTCATCACTCCGGCCTTAAGTCTGAAAAAAAGAGGAAAAAACAGATTGAAATGCATGTAAATCTTGCCTATTAAGATATTGTTATATATTTAATTTGTTTGATGCTTTTATCCAAAGTGGCTTACATTGCATTCGAGATCTATCTATCTATCTACACAGAAATATTATAGTATATACATCATATATAGATCTGATTAAGCATGTATCTCAAATGCAATGCAAGCCTATGCTTTGAATGAAAGCAGAAAACAAATTAAATGTCAGTATTTTTTATGACTTGTGGTGCACCAAATATAATAATCTAAAAATCAACAACTAAAAAACTTATAAAATAACATTAAAACCTTCATTATTAATGTTACCACATGTTTCTGTGATAGCAAAGATATTTAAAAAGCAAACATAATTCTATAAGATGTTTGTATGATACACAAATGTGACCCTGGACCACAAAACCAGTCATAACTAGCACAGGTATATTTGTAGCAATAGCCAACAATACATTGTATGGCCAAAAATCATTAGTATATTAAGTAAAGATCATGTTCCATGAAGATATTTTGTACATTTCCTACAGTAAATATATCAAAACATATTTTTTAATGTGGACAACTTTAAAATATTGATTTTCTCAATATTTTGATTTTATTGCACCCTCACATTCCAGATTTTCAAATAGTTGTGTCTCAGCCAAATATTGTCCTATCCCAAATAACCATGTATCAGTGGAAAGCTTATTTATTCAGCTTTCAGATTACATATAAATCTCAAATTTCAAAAATTGAACCTTATGACTGGTTTTGTGGTTCTGGGTCACAAATACTCTCATAAACCAATTTTAACATACTTGCAATGACTTAATATGTATAAATCAGCCATAAAATTATTTCTCATGTCATGCTTCCATGCACAGGATTTTGGGCTTATGGTGCAGATACATACATCACCTACATGCTTTTGCTGATCACAATGCTTTTGAATATAAAATAACAATACAATAGATAACAATAACAATAAACTGTTCCAGTACAATCGTTGAAGCCTGTAAAGTGAAAAAATCATCAACTGGCAGCCATGACATTTTCCGGTCAAGCTTTCAGCACTATAAAACACCATTCCTAGTTAGCACAGGATGAATGAATAGAAATAAAATAAATTAATGGAAAGATGACTTTTTCTGGTTAGGTAACTGGTCAGACCGCAGAACTCACCCTTGTCCAGCACCCGCCCCTGTCTGGCAAGCAAGAGATGTGAAGACATGTCAGCTTTTTAAATGCTCACACACTCTGATTGTAGGTGTTGACGTCAGTTATGTCACTAGGGCAAATGTAGAAAGAAAAAAAAAGAAGCTTAGTGCAATGTATATGGGAAAAATAAGAATTCAAAATAGGATATATCAGAATAGGCCCAGTTTTAGGGGGCATTTTTCTAAGGCCATCGATACTGTATATGTCTGAATTCTCTGGGTTTTTTTGACATACATTTCACTAAGCTTGTGAGTTGTTTTTTTCTTTATTTGTCCCAGTGACATAATTAATGGTATTTCCTTAAATGAAGGTAGTGTTAGTTCACTGAAATATACAGTTGAAGTCAAAAGTTTACATACACCTCGCAGAATCTTTAAAATGTTAATTATTTACCAAAATCGGGATCATATAGAATGCATGATATTTTTTATTTAATACTGACCTGAATAAGATATTTCACATAAAAGATGTTTACATATGTTTATATATTGAATTTATAAAAATGACGCTGTTCAAAAATGTACATATGCTCGATTTTTAATAGTGATTGTTGTTCATGAGTCCCTTGTTTGTCCTCAACAGTTAAACTGCCCACTGTTCTTCATAAAAATCCTTCAGGTCCCACAAATTTTTGTGTATTTGAACTATTTCCAACAATGACTGTGTGATTTTGAGATCCATCTGTTCACACTGAGGACGACTGAGGGACTCATATGCAACTATTACAGAAGGTTTAAACACTCACTGACGCTTCAGAAGAAAACACAATGCATTAAGAGCCAGGGGGGTGAAAACTTTTTAAATTTGAAGAACGGTAAATGTAACGTATTTTGTCTTCTGGGAAACATTTTCTGTTTTCTGTGGCTTCTGAATGGCAGTACTAAATGAAAAAAATATGATATTTAGGCAAAACAGAAACATGTACAAATCTTTATTCTGTTCAAAAGTTTACACCCCCGGCTCTTAATGCCTTGTGTTTCCTTCTGACGCATCAGTGAGTGTTCGAACCTTCTGTAATAGTTGCATATGAGTCTTCAGTACTGTACAGGACAAACAAGGGACTCATGAACAACTATCACAAAAAAAAAAAAAAAAAACACAGCTGTGGATCATTCAGGTAACAACACAGCATTAAGAATCAAGGTGTATATAAACTTTTGACCTCAACTGTAGTTAGATAGATAGATAGATTTTTATCTATTTATCTATCTATCTGTCTAGAAGAAAGTGATTGCAGATCCCAAACACTTCTCTGAAAATGTCTTTTATCTTATGCAATTTCTTACTGTACAAATGACATGTTTCCTACAAAACAAGATCCATTCTGGATGATAATTAATCATCTGGGTACTTCTAGTTAGAAATTTTGTGCCAGCCAATGCAGGAGTATATCAACCTCCGAAATGTCACTCATTGTGCACGTAGTGCAGTATATATTTATTAAATTATTTCTTTAACACACGTCCACAAATCAGATTCATTTACAAATGTTGCTCGCAAAGACAATATTTTGATATAGTGAATTTTCACATGGATTTATTGGAAACTTTCGCTGAATTTTGCATTGCAAGTATGTAACAATTGGTTTATGAGAGTATTTCTGACCCTGGACCACATAAGGTAAAATTTTTTGAAATTGAGATTTATACATCATCTGAAAGCTGAATAAATAAGCTTTCCACTGATGCATGATTTATTAGGATAGGACAATACTGGGCTGAGACACAGCTATTTGAAAATCTGGAATGTGAGGGTGCAATAAAATCAAAATATTAAGAAAATCAACTAAAGTTGTCTTGAATTTCTTAGCAATGCTTTAATATGTTTACTGTAGGAAATGTACAAAATATCTTCATGGAACATGATCTTTACTTAATATACTAATGCTTTTTGGCCATACAATGTATTGTTGGCTATTGCTACAAATATACCTGTGCTAGTTATGACTGGTTTTGTGGTCCAGGGTCACATTTGTGTATCATACAAACATCTTATATAATTCTCTTGCTTTTTAAATATCTTTATATATTTTAAATATTTTATTATGAATTTTTGCTGGATTGGAGATTTTGTATTTTTCTCCTCATGTTGAACATTGTACACAGTAAATATCTTTTCAGGTATTTGCAAAACAATTGATCTCTCACGCCATACACAATAGGACTGATAAACCTGGGCATTATCTGGATTACTAAATAACTTACGAATCTCGTATCCATAATAAACAACGGAAATATTTCCGCAAACAGCCTGTCCAGGAAGGGTCCAACAAACGTTAGCATGCACATCACAAGCTGGATCCCGTGTAGGATGATGGTACTCCGAGCTTTGCGAGCATCCGAGTTCGTGGCCTTTGCAACAAACATGATCTTCAAGTAAGTATACACTATAGTGAGCCACACAAAGGTCAGGTAAATGATGTACACAACATTTCTCTTTTCTACTATATATGGGTTATCAAACACATAATCTCTGACGCAGGCCATTCTGCTGTAGAAGAAGGTTAGAGGTCTTGTAGCCAACAGGATGAACAAGTCTGGAAGAACCTGAATGGCACTCAGGACCCAGATTAGACCGATAAGGATGTACGTTTTACGTACGGTACAGATCTGAACGTGACGTAAAGGGTTGCATATGGCTATATAGCGCTCTATAGCCATGGTAGCGAGATTCAGGGGTGTGTTGAGCGTTGTGAATATAACACTCATCAATAAGACACAGCAGAAAGAGATATTGAGAGTAAACACAGCGTAGCTTAAAACGTGAAGGAGGACTGCAATCGTCAGCTGAATCATGTCGTTGAACACCATGTGAATGAAGAGGATGTAGCGAGGGTTTCCGTTAAAGATCTCATGCTTGATGAAGGTGTGGACGAGCGTGCCGTTGATATAGTTGATGGAGATGCACAAACCAACCACGATTACATTTCTAGTCACTGCTGTGCTAAAGCTGTCCCGCAGATACTGGGGTTGTGTGATGTTGCCCACCAGTAAAATGTTCATCTTTTGACAGCACCACTTTCTGGGAAAAAAGAGAGAGCATAGGACATTAAAAATTGTCCATCAAGACAATATAAAATTCAGTCGCATTAACAAAATCACAAAGTTCAGTTGTCTTTGCAGTAATACCTCTGCAGCCGCTCCAGTCTGGTGTGAAGCAAGCTGATGAGAAACATCATTTTATACCATTATGATTTGTGTCTTGGGAATAGAGGTCAGTCTCACCTTTGCGATCCTATAGAACTGCCCATGACAACCTCATGTGATGTCAGAGGAATTCAAACCAAAAATGTTTTACTATGAAGGGTCAAACATCAAACTTGACTGAGGGCTGTAGGCCAAAAGTAAATGCTGCATTATAATGAACTGTACTATAATAAAATAAACAATAAAAATTTTAAATAATAATCAAACTAACTTATATTTTCTACATTTAATGCAAAATGGTTTGTTAGGATAGGACAATATTTGATAGAGATACAACTATCTGAAAATCTGGAATCTGAGGGTGCAAAAACAAACAAACAAACAAAAAAAAAATCTAAATACTGAAAAAGTTGCGTTTAAAGTTGTCCAAATGAAGTTCTTAGCAATGCATATTACTAATAAAAAATTATGTTTTGATATGTTTATGGTAGGAAATTTACAAAATATCTTCATGAAACATGATCTTTACTTAATATCCTAATGATTTTTGGCATAAAAGGAAAATCAATCATTTTGACCCATACAGTGTTGGCTATTGCCACAAATATACCTGTGCTACTTGAGACTGGTTTTGTGGTCCAGGGTCACAAATTAACAATGAAGATATGCTTTAATGGCACATTTATTCCTATCGAAGGTTATCACGGGTCAGCTTTGGCCCATGGCCCCCAGTTTGGGTCATCTCTGCTTTAGAGACAAATAGTTTCAGATAGGCATGAACATGCCAGGACAACCTTTGACCTGAAAATATGGGGTCATGGTTTGGTTATAGCATGTTCCAGTGCTGGTAGATGCTCTTTCTCCACTGACAGGCACACTCAAAAGTGGCCATATATTCTGCTAAAATACAAGCAAAATACAGTAAATGTCATTTAGATATAGAACATGTTTTGCTAGTGACATTTTATAGTAGATCTGTGATAGTAACAAAAAAGCTTCGCATTAATATTCATTCTTATAAACCAAATGTCAAGGCCTAAGAACAGGCATTCAATATAATTTTCCACATTTTAATGTTTTGTTTTGTTTAATATAGCATGCAAACACATTTCAGGCTGTCTGTACTTGGGTTTGCAGCTTATAATAAATTATGTATCTTATAAATTCTATTCTAAATTATATTTTATGTAAATATAAATTATAAATTCGTATGTATCTTTCTTGTATTTCAATTCATATAAGGTTCTAAATTAATATTTTTATTCAGCATTTTATTAAATTGATCAAATGTGACAGTAAAGACTTTTACATTGTTACAAAAAGTCTGCTTTAAATAAATGAAATTCTTCTGTATTTTATTTTTCTATTTTCTCTTTCTGTTCATGAAACATGAAAGGATCCTTAAAAAAAAAAATGGATCATGGTTTCTACAAAACATTAAGCAGCACAACCATTTTTAACATTGATAATAATGAGAAATGTTTCTTGCGCAGCAAATCAGCATATTAGAATGATTTCTGAAGGATCATGTGACACTGAAGACTGGAGTAATGATGCTGAAAATCCAGCTTTGATCACAGGAATAAATTATATTTTAAAATATATTAATATAGACAACTGCTATTTTAAATTGTAAAAAATTCACAATATTACTGTATTTACTGTGTTTTTGATTATATAAATGCAGCCTCGGTAAGCATTAAAAAATGTATTGACTCTGAATGTATTTAAAAATAAGGCTGTAAACTTGCATCACCTTATTTTTACATCATCATCATATCACACATCTGTCAAAAAACAAACAAACAATTAACTCTAACCTTTCTAGAAAACCATGACCTTTTCCTCAACATATGTTTGTGTTCCTAAGAAGGAAATAATCACAAAAGGGAGCTTTTGTTGAGATAACAAGACATTTGTCCTTTTGACATCTGAGTATTGGACTCTGAGCTGCAATATGTTTGTGGTAATTAACACACATTCACTTGAGGCTAGCGGGAATCTCTGACATTTCACAACCTCCACTGAGCCTAGATTGAGTGAGAGTGAGGGAGAGAGACTCGAGCGTCTCAGGCCCCAGAGATCTGCAGGCAAAAGGGCAAAGCAGCCAGGAACACTTGTTTGTTCTAAAGCTTGCATCCCTGGGAGTGATTAGCACGTCTGTGGAGAGATGCAGAAAAGATCATGCAGCATAATAAGAGAGATTATTTTAGATGTCTAAAGGTCTGTTAGCATCAAGAGAGATTTTGTTTTGAAATGTTAACGCTAATGGTCTCTGGTGTTTGGATTACAGGTTGTCTGATGTAAATGTTGATCAATCACTATGTTTGTGGATTTATGTCATATTCCAAGTACACTGTAAAAAATGGTTCTAAATTAAACAGAAGATTATTGGGTTAAGATTTAGAAGAAAATGTTATTTCAGTCTTTCTACTGAATTTTTGCAGTTAACTCAGTATTTTACAAGGCATTTATTTGTGAAATGTATTAGCAATTTCTGAGTAAAAATGAGTGAAATGCACTATTTAGACACTAAAGTCATACTTAAATGCCACTTGGTCTGACATTTTGTTATTCAAGCTATTTATTTATTTTTTTTAATAAATAAATATAGTGCCCTCCACAAATATTGGCACCCTTGGTAAATATGAGCAAAGACAGCCGTGGAAATAAATGTGCATTGTTTATCCTTTTGATCTTTCATTCAAAAAAATTCACAAAATTCTAATCTGTCACTGAAGTAAAACAATGGAAAGTATATTCCCGTCCATATTTATATGTTTTAGCACACCAGAGTGACTAGGAGTGTGAAGTTGTCCAGCCATGACTTCCTGTTACACAGGATTATGAATATGAGGAACATAAAGGCCAAATTCCCTCAATCATCCATCACAAGGAGTAAAAACAAAGAATATAGTTCTGATCTGCAGGACACAAAACAGAAAGTGGCTGTAAGAAAATAGCTAAAGCAATGAAAATCAACATTTCCACCATCAGGGCAATAATTAAGAAGTTCAGATCAACTAAAGATATTACAAATCTGCCTGGAAGAGGACGTGTGTCTATATCGTCATAATGCATGCTTAGGAGGAGAGTGTAAGTGGCCAAAGACTCTTCAAAGATCACAGCTGAAGAACTGCAGAGATTAGATGAATCTAGGGGCCAGAAAGCCTTAAAGAGGTCATCGGATGCCCATTTTCCACAAGTTGATATGATTCTTTAGGGTCTTAATGAAAAGTCTATAATGTACTTTGGTTAAAAATTCTCAATGGTTGTGTAAAACAACACCCTTTTTACCTTGCCAAAATCAGCTCTACAAAAATCATCTCATTCTGGTCGAGGCTGCTTTAAATGCAAATGAGCTCCACAAAGACAGACATCTGAGAATGGCTCGATTTGAAAAAGGGAATATTATTTTTACAGATTAATTAAAAAAAATGCATGGATTTTAATTATTATAGGGTAGATTTGTACATACACTGCCAATACACATTAATGTTCAAACAACATGTAAAAGTACATCACCACATGCTGTTTAGGAGGGTTTCAAGAAAAATCCTGCTCGCTCATCCAACATCAAACTCTAGCATATTTAGTTGTCAGACACGACTTCAAATGGGACTGGCTTCTATGGTCAGATGAAACTTAAAAATCAGCTAACTCACCAGACGGGTTTGGTGCAAACATTGATAAAAGTACCCCATGCCCATGGTTAAATAAACTGCTGAATCTTTAATGTTGTAAATCTGTTTTTCTGCTGGAGTTCCTGGACGTCTTGTTCAGATGCATGGCATCATGGTTTCTATCAAATATCAACAGATAAAAAATATACACCTGACTGCCTCTGTTAGAAATCTTATAATGGGTCATGGCTGGATCTTCCATTAGGATAGTGATCCAAAACAAACAAAGAAGCTTCAGCCATGGAGGTCTCAGTTCCCTGACCTGAACCATAGAAAATCAGTAGGGTGAACTGAAAAAAAGAAGCACCAACACGGAGCTGGGAATCTAAAGGTTATGGAGTTTGAAAGGTTATTCTGTATGAAATAATGGTCTCTGAACTCATGTTTTCCAAACTCATCATGCATTATAGGAGAGACTCAGAGCTGTTATCTTGGGGAAAATTGCAACAATTGGGTGCCAATAATTGTGGCCAACATGAACTAGAGAAAAACATTTATTTCAAAATGAGTCCCCCCCCCCCAGTTTCTATTGTTTTACTTCAATGAAAGGTTAGAATTATGTGAATTTTTTGAATAAAAGATCAAAAGGATAAACAATGCACATTTATTTCTACAGCTGCCTTTGCTCATATTTACCAAAGGTGCCAATATTTGTGGAGGGCACTGTAAATATATATATAGGAGAGTGAACATTTCTTGAGGCAAAACTTCATTTCACACTGTGAAAGAATACAAACACACTTTGAATGTTTTAAAAAAGAGTGTTATTAGGAAATATCCAAAAAGTACAAGAATTCACATACAAGAGCCTTATAATGGGGCCTTTTTTTTGCAAACATCTAGAAAACATAAAAACCTGAGGCCAGAGTACTCTGAGGTATCATAACTGGATTCCATATTCAATAAAAACAATCAAAAAAAACTGCAATCTTAAGGGGCACTCGTACACATTACCCTGTTTACACAATTTTTCAATTCTCATTTTATTGTTAACAAACCATTCAGACCATTCTTGAGTTGAAAATCTGTTTGCAGTCCAGTTAAACAATTGACTATTTTAAATACTCATGCACAACATTGACAGGCAACAGCTTTGGTAATAAGACAGAGCGCATGTTTTAGTCTCATTTGATATCAGTACTACAGATTGTAAAACTAAATAATTTGTAATGTATTTGTGCATAAATGTATTTGTGCATAAATTTGGTGTCAAAAAAGTTGCAAACATAACAAAGATGACTTTTTCAGAGTGGTACCAAACACTTCATTTCCCTTTTAGTGTATAAATGCTAATATCAAATTTGCCATAAATACATACCTCTCTATAAATCATACAATACAGATCATGTATAAATAGGGAACAGTATCAGCCATGTCCAATAATGGCACCGGAAATAGTGGGCCTCATGCCTCAGGCGTCTACACCTGTAGATCTTGTGACTGTGGGACCCTTCACACCCAGCGGGCCCCGTCCTAATCCACTCTGTTGTGTAAATTGCGCTTTCATTTTCTCGTGAGCAGCTGACTCTCCAGGACTTCCAATCGCTTGGTCATAGCTGACAGTGAAAGATGGTTAAGGAAAAATATTATTAAAAGAACAATCAATCAGCCACAGTTAGCATCTAGTTTTCTGCATTTTCTGCTCTTTTACGCAGTAAATGTATTCAGACTAGATTTTCACGTGGGTTTGCACATACAAAACTAACAAGTCAAGTGTGTTCTAGGTGGTTTCCAATTGCTTGTTTACATGATGTAGGTGCTTTTCCCTTTATAGCTCAAATCAGGAGAGCTATAAATAAAATTATCACAAGTTACAAGTTGTGTCAAATCATGTATTTGTGTAGGCCTAAACCGGGAAATGATTTTGCATTTTGACACTTCCAGTTCCATTATACTAAAGTCTGTGGGTGTTTTGAATGAGCTTTTCGTTAAATGCCTGAATTAAGGTCTGTGGTTACCACAGGTTTTCATGTTTTATTCGATGACATAAAATACATCAGAAATACCCCCTTGTGATTTTTAAAAATCTTTTACTTGTCTTTAAAGAAATGGCTAAATGAGACTACAGTGGTTGCTGGAGACATTAAAAGGCATCCCGTCAAACAGGCCCATGTGGAAATGGAATATATGACTTACATATGGCAATATGCAATAGTAAAGTCAAATTTGTATATGTACACTACTAGTCAAAAGTTTTTTAACAGTAAGATTTTTAATGTTTTTTAAAGAAGTCTCTTCTGCTCACCAAGCCTGCATTTATTTGATTCAAAGTACAGCAAGAACAGTAATATTTTGACATATTTTTAGTTTTTAAAATGACTGTTTTCTATTTGAATATATTTTAAAATGTAATTTATTCCTGTGATTTTAAAGCTGAAATTTTAGCATTATTATACTAGTCACATGATCCTTCAGAAATCATTCTTATATTCTGATTTGCTGCTCAAATTTATTATTATTATTCAGTTGAAAACAGCTGAGTAGATTTTTTTCAGGTTTCTTTGATGAATAGAAAGTTCAGAAAAACAGCATTTATCTGAAACAGAAATCTTTTGTAACATTATAAATGTCTTTATCATGACTTATGACCAATTTAAAGCATTCTTGCTAAATAAAAGTATTCATTTCTATAATTTCTTTCTCAAAAAAAAAAAAAAAAAAAAAAAAAAAAAATATATATATATATATATATATATATATATATATATAGAATGGTATAGTGTATAATGTTACAAAAGATTATTATTTCAGATAAATCTAATCTTTGGATCTTTCTATTCATCAAAGAATCCTGAAACAATGTACTCAACTGTTTTAAATATTGATAATAATAATAATAAAAAAGGTTTCTTGAGGAGCAAATCAGCATATTAGAATGATTTCTGAAGGATCATGCGACACTGACGATTGGAGTAATGATGCTGAAAATTGACCTTTGCATCACAGGAATCAATTACATTTCAAAATATATTCAAATAAAAAACAGTTATTTTAAATAGTACAAATATTTCACAATTTTACTGTTTTTGCTGTACTTTAGATCAAGTAGATGCAGGCTTGGTGAGCAGAAAAGGCTTCTTTAAAAAAAACATTAAAAATCTTACCATTCAAAACTTTTGACTGGTAGTGTATATGGAAATCTAATATACCACACTCTTGCAATTTATTATAACTCTAATTTTAGGGAAATGTGTTTTGAATAAAGACCGAAAGAGTTGTTCATTTATGGCCTGCATTTAGCTTTGTACTTCTGCCGATTGCATTTAGGCTTCTAAATTCATAAAAGATTATCATGATGAACAAAACATGTAAGAATCAAACTTTTGTTGGTCACAGAGCTTATTTTCCGCAATAATCCCACTGTGATTTTTTTGAAGGAACTAGAGCAGTGCTAATTTAAAAATAACACTAATATGCAATGCAAAATAAATTAGAGTGGTCTTTTGGCCTCTCTGATGAGAAAACGATGAGAAAATGACGTGGGAATTAGCTTGTGAATTGCATTGCTTGAGAAAAAAAGAGCTCACATTTTCTGAGCAATGCACTCTAACCACTAGACCCAACTGTAAATGACTCCTATCAGCAAGATCTGCACTTAAACTGTGATGAGAACCGAGAAGCAACATCCTTCCTTTGAAATCTCATCAAATTCTAGTTAAATGGATCCAGTGGAGACGTGCATCCGCATCTAGTAGTTCAGAAACATCTGTTTCTGGCCTCAGACGTGGGACAAGGGCTCTTTTGAGCTTAGATGAATGATGCTGAGTGAGAGATCTGAAACAAAGAGCCATTGAAACGTGTGGTCACAGAGGTTTACGTGAGGAGCCAAACCAGAGGGGCCAGTCTGGAACAGATCAGACCAACAGACACAATATGGGCTCTTTCTGTACAGAGAGGCTTCTGTTAAAGCCTTTAGCTTGTTGTAATAATGCGTTAATCTTCAGGTTATGCCAGAGAAAGTTTGGGGTCTGGATGAGTTACGCTGCAATGTTGCATGTGCTGAAAAGCAAGCATATTTAAAGGATCTGGACTGAATATATAAAGGATATGTTTCTGGTTGAGCTGGTCTAGGGTGGACATCGTAACCTGCTGGAACTCCACAAGACTTTCACAAGCGCAGCGGTCCTTAACCTCGATCTTTCCTTGACTCTCAGCTGCAAAATGATGCATCAAATGAGTGAGAATGAAAGGAATATCCAATATATTAATTAACAAAAATATCCTTAAATTTGCATTTATGCATTTGGCTGAAATGGAGATTAGCAGGAAATATACAGCCTGCATACAATACTCATTAGCACCTCCTTAGGTGAACATTGCATGTGTGTGTTTACCTCAGACTCTAGATGGCGCAATTGAACAAAATACTGTGTGTGCCATCTAAAACAGATGATTCAGGTACAGTATATAGGTGTTCTCAGTCTTTCAAACACACCTGCGCAGACATTGAGTTTGAGGTTCTCGGCGATCTGGCTGATGGCAGTGAAGTCAGCGGTGTAGAAGAAGTGTTTTTCCACAGGTTCAGAGGCAATCTCTCTCAGTTCATCCTCCACAGCTTTACCCACACCAACAGCATACATGGTGATACCTGGAACATGCCAGAAACATGGATAAAAGTCACTTTATGTGAATTTTTTTTTTTAACAAAGTGTAAAAAGTCAGTGAGAATATGCTTAACCTTCAGAAAATATTTGTTATAATTGTTAACCTCAGGATGTAAAACTATATTTTATACTTTTGTTTTTATACTATGTTTTACACTATCTATTTATAACTGATCACATATATAAAAATATCTGATTTCTTTTAGTATTTTTTAGCAATAAATCAATAAAAATTAAATTACATTTCAAATAATACTAAAATTAAAAAATATATAAAACGAATAAATATAAAAACGAATAAAACATTCAAAATAAAAACTAATTATTAAAGAGCTGGACTAGACAAATTGCGTTTTTTTTTTTTTTTTTTTTTTTTTTTTTTCCAATTTTTGATAAATTAACATCATACAAGGCACTTTTTTGGAAAAAAGAAAAGAAAAAAAGTTTATAAAGGTCAGTGAGAAGACTGATTGTCAACCCTTTAGGATGTCAAACTATATTTTATGTTTTACATATCTATCAATATCTGATTACAAACAAAAAATATCTAAGTTCTCTTAATATTTTTTTTAAAAATAAAAAAAAGTGTCAAATAAATATGAAATATAAATAATAAACAAAAATAAATTAAATATAAATTAAATAAGTTAAATATCTGTAAATTCATATTTAAAGAATTATAAAGAATTATAATAAAGATCACTTTTCTTTTTCAGTAAAAAGGTCAGCAAGAAGATGCTTATCCATCAGAAAATATTGACAAGCTCAGGAGGTCAAACTATATTTTATATATTTTATTTTTTATGTATGTTATATATATATATTCATTTTATATGAGGCTTGCAATGTTTGGACAATTTGGGACATATCTTAATAAAATAAAATAAATTATTTAATTATTAACTTTTTATCTTTTCTGACAATAAATATAGTATTTAAAAATAGAAAATTAAAATATTAAAAATAATAAAAAAGAAATAGACTAGACTAGACTAAATTTGGATTAGGGCTAATGTCTCATTTGTAAACAAACTGAACAATAATAATACATAAAAATAGATTTTTATATACCCCCCCATCCCCCCATCCCCCTCAAATTTTCATATTAAATGTCTGTATTTTTCCTGTGAGTGTACCACTTTTATTTTCAGCCCATAAAATACAATACCTGCTTCCTTGGCCTTCTTGGCCCACTCTTGAATATCATCCTGTGAACGCCCATCAGTAAAAACCAGGCCAACCCGTGGGATGTTCTTCGCAGCAGGACGTGCTCCGTCAGCCTCCGAGAAGCTGTTCTCCACCATGTGTTTGAGAGCCAAGCCTGTCATGGTCCCTTTCTCCATGTATTCCACATTCATCACTGCCTTTTTGATCTCTTCTTTTGTCTGATACATGCTGAGCGGAAACTCTGTCCGCACTCGGCTTGAGTACTGGACGAGACCCACGCGTGTTCCTTTAGGGGAGACGTCCAGCTGATCCACCACCTGGTTAACAAACTGCTTGACAAGCTCGAAATTCTGCGGCCGTACGCTCTTGGAACCGTCGATAAGGAGGACCAGGTCGATGTTGGAGGATCGACAGGCTTGGAGAGGGCGAGAGAAATTAACAAACATGTATTTCAACACATTTCTTTTTCATTAGCAAAGAAGGTCTGGCATTTTTTTGTATTTTCAAAGATGAAGTATATAATTTTGTGCCACAAAACAGCTATAAAAATAACTTTTCATCTTCATATTTATATTCCTGTGCAAAAAAATACTTCTGAAATGCACATAGTAATACAGTTGAGGTCAAAAGTTTACATTCCCCTTCTGCGAAATGTTAATTATTTTACCAAAATAAGAAGGATCATATAAAATGCATGTTATAGTTTATTTAGTACTGACCTGAATAAGATATTCACATAAAAGATGTTTACATATAGTCCGCAAGAGAACATAATAGTTGAATTTATAAAAAAAAAAAAAAAAAAAAAAAAAAAAAAGGGACCCTGTTTAAAAGTTTACATCCCCTTGATTCTTATTACTCTGTTGCTACCTAAATGATCCACAGCTGTTTTTTGTTTAGTGATAGTTGTTCATGAGTCCCTTGTTTGTCCTAAACAGTTAAACTGCCTAGTGTTCTTTGGAAAAATGTTTCAGGTTCCACAAATTATTGATTTGATACTCCAGAAGGAAAAACCATGCACTAAGAGCTGGGGGTGAAAACTTTTGAACAGAATGGAGATGTGTACATTTTTCTTATTTTGCCTAAATATCATTATTGTTTCATTTAGTACTGCCCTTCAGAAGCTACAGAAGATACTTACATGTTTCCCAGAAGACAAAATTAGTTAAATTTACCCTGATCGTCAAATTCCAAAAGTTTTCACCCCCGGCTCTTAATGCATTGTGTTTCCTTCTGGAGCATCAGTGAGCGTTTGAACCTTCTGTAATAGTTGCATGTGAGTCCCTCAGTTGTCCTCAGTGTGAAAGGGATGGATCTCAAAATCATACAGGCATTGTTGGAAAGGGTTCAAATACACAAAAATGCTGGAAAACCATTATTATTTTCTCTTGTGGACTATATGTAAACATCTTTTATGTAAAACATCTTATTCCGGTCAGTACTAAATAAACAATAACATGCATTTTGTACAATCCCTGTTATTTTGGTAAAATAATTAACATTTAGCAGATTCTGAAAGGGGGATGTAAACTTTTGACCTCAATTGTACTAATAGTAACACAGCTATAGTGGTGCCTGAATGTTAAACTACATATAGTGGTGCCTGAATGTTAAACTGAGATATAAGAAAGTATTTTAACACCGAACAAATTACACACTTCACCTCTAGCAACAGAATGCATGCATTTTATGAAGACACCCATCTATACTTTGCAGCTTTAGGAATTCAGCCTTAGGCATTCCCCCTTTTAAAACAAAGTTTAGGATCATCTCAGTTGTAATAAGGGTCGTCTGAATGAAAGCGTGCATTACTTCCGCAGGTCTTGCCGTCGTCCTGTAGCACATGGCCTTCAGGACATATACAGTGGTATGATCCTGGAGTGCTTACACACTGGTATTCACAACCATGTTCGACTGTGTTACACAAGTTATCCGCTGCAGAAGACATAAACATGAAGAGCATGTCAATGAAAATAAACATAAAAGGGATTTATGAGGTGAGGCAGAAAAGGAACGTAATTTATGCAATGAAAATAAATACTTTTCTTCCGCAAGATGCATTAAATTCATTAACAGTGACTGTAAAGACATTTATATTTTGGTTAAAAAAAAATTTTCAACTTTATAATATGCACCAAATCAGCATATTATAATGATTTCTGAAGGATCAGTGAAGATGTTGAAAATGCTGAAAATTCAGCTTTGTATCACAGAAATAAATTTCATTTTTAAATACATCCAAATAGAAAAGACTTATCTTAAATTATAAAAATATTTCACAATATTACTATTTTTGCTGCATTTTGGATCAAATAAACGTGACCTTTAATATCAGGTTTATGCACAATTTCAAAAAATGTGAATGAAACTTAATTTTTGCTATAGATTACACTGGTAGCGGAAAGTGGAAATCTGGTGAAGGAATGACTTTGCTCTTAAAGCAAATGTCCAGAGCCTTTAGGTAAACTTAACAAATGATAAACGACACACTTGATATTCTTGGTCTTTCCAGCTGTTCAAGGCCAAAATCTGGGAAGGCCATCAGGCTTAAAGAGGGGGCGCTTCATTTCCGTGGCAGCTGATTTTGAACCGTTTAGGCCAAGGTAACCATGCAGTGTTAAGTAATTTGACCGCAGTTTGGGAACTCAATATCTTTATGTGTTGGATAATTCTGATAATCAACTTGGAAGGTCAATAAATCATACTGTATCTTATCTTAAATGTTTTGAAAGCCAAAAAAAAGCCTGATAGATAGTTTGAAAAGCAAATGTTTTGCTCTAAAAAAGCAGTTGCATAAAAAGCATGCAATAAAATACAGACGTCAAAATGCACTAAACTAATTCTACCACTGCTTATAACTGTTATTTTTTGCAACCTACTAATAGTTATCTTCACATCTGCAGCTAGGATGCAAAACAGTATTTTAATATTAAAAAACACTTTAAACTTCTCTAATGCAATCATTATAACAGGACAGGAAGAATTATAGGACCTGTCTGGAGTTTCATACATACACTGGCAGGTCTTTCCATCCCCCTGAAGAGTGTATCCCTCATTGCAGCGACAGTAGAAGCCATTGAGCACACTAACACAGTGATGATCACAGCTGTGATTCCCAAACGAACAGTAATCGATCACTAAGAGACAAAAACAAAGGCAATAGTGTTTTAGTGAGCAAACAGTGCAAAACATCCCACAGAATGAAGATGATACACAAGACATCCAATATCAACCAACAAAATGTAGATTCTCATAAAACTCAGGTTAGGAAAGAGCATGAGGTAACTATCTGTTTTAAGAAAATTACAACAATAAAATATAGCCGCAAGCAGCAATTAAAAAAAGACATTATATATTATTTAGCAAGCCTGTAACCACCTAAATCAATCATTTAAAAAGCATTTGTGGCAAATACAGGTAATTTGCCATAGAAATATGATGTTTGTTAACGTTAATCACTTATATACCATCAGCTGTGGTGCGATCTCCTTAAAAACTTTGCATGCTTATTTAGAATCACCTGTTGCATGTGCACACAAGTTTTGAGTTTTCGTTTAGGCTTTATAGGCTTTTGGGTATATTTGGGCAGGCCTTTTTTCTAAACGACCCCGTCATAGCTTCGCAAATGGTAAATTTCAACTATTTTTAATAATGAGATAATTGCACTGCAGTGTTTTTTTCCAGATTGAGCGAAAAACCTAGGACTAGTTCACAAAAGTAGTTTTTTTTATGTCATTCGGAAAGAGAAAGTCTATCGTATGATACAAATATTGTGCGTATGTGTGAAAAACCGTGCAATATACAATCGCTAACGCTTTAGAAAAATGTGATATCGCCCCCTAGTGGATTTCTGGGTTATGTTTTTTGAGATAAACAAATGTCCTTTAGTCCTAAGACCGTGCATACCAATTTTAACATCAATATGACAAACGGTTGCATAATTATGGCCATTTTTTCCCTCTTATAGCGCCACCAAGTGGCCAAACTCTGCAACGTTTTTCATGTTACCTCAGATTCAGCTCTGTGTGTTGTGAGTTTGGTGAAGATATCTCATTCCGTTCATTAGTTATAGCCATAAGTAAAAATGTAAAATTTCACCTGCAACAAATGGTTTAGGAGTTATGAGCAATTTTGTACTTTTGAGCGCTGTAGCGCCCCCATCAGGCCGACTGGTGCGAGCCTTGGTGAGGTTGTAGATGTGTGAGTACTACCATTCCTCCAGGTTTTAAGTCTCTACAACATACACTTTGGTCTGCCCGATCAGTTTTATATGGAGATTGCTGACCCTTGGCCATTTTAACAATTACAATGGGGTTTCAGCACTACACTCTTAAAAATAAAGGTACTTCACAATGCCAAAAAATAACCTGCTTGCATAAAGAACCTTTAACATCTGAGAAACCTTTCTTTTTCACAAAAGGTTCTTTGTGGCAAAAAAAAAAAAAAAGGTCCTTCAGATTATAAAAAGGTAAGAAAGAGATGGTTCTTTAAACAATCTTTAACTGGATGGTTCTTTGTGGAACCAAAAATGATTCTTCTATGGCATCGCTGTGAAGAACCTTTTAAATCACCTTTATTTTTAAGAGTGTATCCACTTGAACCCCTAAAAACAACATTATGAGAGCTGAACAATATAAAGAGCTTGTTGGCAAGTCAAACAGAGAAAGCATACATGATTAGCATTGTGTATATGGATATGGAACAGTATGTGTGTCGGTCAGTGACTCTCACTAACTTGTGCAGGTCTTCTTGTCATCATTGAGGGTGTATCCATCCTTACAACGGCAGTTAAATCCTTTCAGCACACTCACACACTCGTGCTCGCAGCTATCATTCCCAAATGAGCAGTAATCGATCACTGGAACAGGAAGAGAGTAGCAGGAAACACACTTTAGAACAGCAGAAAACAGTGAAAACAGTTCACAACTTGCGTCTCAAATTACAGACAGATCAGCACCCTCAAGTTACTGCCTTATGTTAACGTAAAACGCTTAGGAAGTAAAATGTTAACAGTTAAACCAGCTGGTCCAAAAGAGATAGGATGTAGAGTTCATAATGTAACAGATGTGTTTATTTTGTGGTTGATTTGATGCCCTTGTGATGTTTTTGTATGTTTTGTCCCTGCTGTTAGTGCTGTGGAAGCCAATTGCTGCTTCACAAAATCAAAAATAATATTATAATAACTTTGTGACTTTACTTTTCACAGTTGAGGCTCAAGTCTCACAATTCTGAACCTATTTATTTTAAATTTATACTTTTGTTCAAAAGTTTTTTTTGTTACATTTTAAAAAGAATTCACTCATGCTCATCAGGACTGCATTTATTTGACCAAACATATAGTAAAAATGTGAAACATTTTTACCAATTAAATCAACTGTTTTCAATTTGAATACATTTTAAAATGTAATTTATTAATTTGATACAAAGCTCAATTTTCAGCATCATTACTCCAGTCTTTAGTGTCACATGATCCTTCAGAAATCATTCTAATATGCTGATTTGCTGCTTCTTGATAGTATTTGATCAATTCAGTGCATTAAAAGGATTGTCTTTCAAAAAAAAAAAATCTTTCTTTTGAACGGTAGTGTATACCTCAATTTATCCGTTTTACTCTGAAGCGGAAATGGGCCTCCATAAAAGTTAACAAAAGCAAGGTGTGCATAACAGTACGTGTGTGTGGAGTTTGCTCTGTCGCCCTCACTAACTTGTGCAGGTCTTCAGGTCGTCATTGAGCGAGTATCCTTCATTACAGCGGCAGTTAAAGCCTTTGAGCACACTCACACACTGGTGCTCGCAGCTATCATTCCCAAATGAGCAGTAGTCAATCACTGGAACAGGCAGAAAGAAGCAGAGAAGCTCAAAATCTGGAGTAAGACGATCGGCCAAAGAAGTTGGCAAAGAGCAAAATGTTTTGTAAGAGGAAGAAGCATAGAAAGGAAACTTGTAAAAATGCTATTACATTTATTTTTCTACTGAGATTTTATGAATTTGGATTAAAGCATGGATTCAGAAAGGATATTAAATATTTTGGTTTTGTACTTAAGTATCAAATCTGGGTTATGGATACTCTGTGAGCATACATAGAGTTTAAACATGTGGCTTTCACTAACTTGTACAGGTCTTCTTGTCATCGTTGAGTGAGTATCCGTCGTTACAAACGCAGTGAAAGCCTTTCAGGACACTCACACACTGGTGCTCGCAGCTATCGTTCCCAAATGAGCAGTAATCGATCACTAAATATGGATTAGATGGATTTAAATAACAAGACAATCATTTCTCTTTCGTATACAGTAGTTCTAAAATTTTCTCAGTTCTTTATCATGAATATGGTGGAGAACCTGTCTTGGGTCATCACAAATAAAACCACAGCTCTTATTGCGCCCCTTATTGTTGGAGTTCAATTCAGAAACCTTTGAACATTAGAAACACTCCAGCATTTAGAAAAGCTATTACAAGTTTAGCAATGGACGGCCCAAATATTGATGCTAAACAACTGAGAAAGAAGAAGGGAAATATATAAGTGAATGCATAATTTAATTGTGAGCCTTCACTAACTTGTACAGGTCTTCTTGTCATCGTTGAGTGAGTATCCATCGTTACAAACGCAGTGAAAGCCTTTCAGGACACTCACACACTGGTGCTCGCAGCTATCGTTCCCAAATGAGCAGTAATCGATCACTAAATATGAATTAGATGTATTAGAATTCAAGAACATTACATGTACTGAATATATAGATGAGGTCAAAAGTTTACATACACCTTGCCGAATCAGCAAAACATTAATTATTTTACCAAAATAAGACGGATCATACAAAATGCATGCTACATAAAAGACGTTTACATATAGTCCACAAGAGAAAATAATAGTTGAATTTATAAAAATGACCCCGTTCAGAAGTTTACAGATGGTTGATTCTTAATACTGTGTTGTTACCTGAATGATCCACAGCTGTGTTTTTTTTTTTTTTTTTTTTTTTTTTTTAGTGATGGTTGTTCATGAGTCCCTTGTTTGTCCTGAACAGTTAAACTGCCCACTGTTCTTCAGAAAAATGCTTCAGGTCCCACAATTTTTTTAACTCTTTCCAACAATGAATGTATGATTTTGAGATCCATCTTTTCACACTGAGGACGACTGAGGGACTCATAAGCAACTATTACAGAAGGTTCAAACACTCACTGATGCTCCAGAAGGAAAAACAATGCATTAAGAGCCAGGGGTGTAAACTTTTTAACAGAATGAATTTTTCTTATTTTGCCTAAATATCATTTTTTTCCATTTAGTACTGCCCTTCAGAAGCTTCAGAAGATACTTGCATATTTCAGAGGACAAAAAAAGGACAAAATAAGTTAAATTTACCCTGATCTTCAAATACCAAAATTTTTCACCCCAAGGCAAAATAAGAAAAATGTATCAAATTCTTCATTCTGTTCAAAAGTTTACACCCCTGGTTCTTAATGCCATCGTTTTTTCCTTCTGGAGCATCAGTGAGTGTTTGAACCTTTTGTAATAGTTGCATATGAGTCCCTCAGTTGTCCTCAATTTGAACAGATGGATCTCAAAATCATACAGTCATTCTTGGAAAGGGTTAAAAAAAAAAACACAAAAGAATTTGTGGGAACTGAAGCATTTTTCTGAAGAACAGCAGGCAGTTTAACTGTTCAGGACAAACAAGGGACTCATAAACAACTATCACTAAACAAAAAAACAGCTGTGGATCATCCAGGTAACAACACAGTATTAAGAATCAAGTGTATGTAAACTTTTGAACGGGGTCATTTTTATAAATTCTTAATATCTTATTTAGGTAAGTACTAAATAAAAAAATAACAGCATGCATTTTGTATGATCCCTCTTATTTTGGTAAAATAATTAACATTTTGCAGATTCTGCAAGTTGTACGTAAACTTTTGACCTCAGTTGTAGTATTTCATTAATTCCTTATGAATTACTGTTTTAGCATGTAATATTTTAAAGGAACGTTTCTTTGCTTCTTCCAAATTCATCCCAATTTTTCTCAATCATCCACCATTAATATGACAGTAAGTCTTGCTGTGGACCATCATATGCTCTCACTGGGGCCTTTGTTTTTGAATCTCATTAGAATCCCTAAGTATGTCTATAAATGGTGCATTCAACAAGATGGTGTGTAGGAGATCTTTTGGTCTCAATTAATACAGAAAAAGTAATTGGATTTTTAAAAATTGATATTTTTACTAATGTGCAACTCAGTTTGAACAGTTGGAAAGTTCATTTTTATGAGTTGGAAAGTAAAATCAATATATATTGCTCCATAATTGTACAATACTATAGTACTTTCTTGTTCTTGTGCATTTAACTCATTAATGCAATCTTTCCAACTTGAATGCACCAACTCCATTTATCTAAAAAGCTCTTACCAGCTTAGCATTTGATGCCCCAAATATTGATGTTAAACAATTGAGAAAAATTTAGCGGAATTGAAAAGGAATGTACAAATTAATTATAAGCAGAAGGATGTTTTGCTTCACTAACTTGTGCAGGTCTTCTTGTCATCATTGAGTTTGTATCCATCATTACAAACGCAGTGAAAGCCTTTCAGGACACTCACACACTCGTGCTCACAGCTATCATTCCCAAATGAGCAGTAATCGATCACTAAATATGAATAACATGTGTTAGAATTCAAGGATATGATGTGTTGTACTGAATACAGTATTTCATTAATTCCTAATGAATCATAAAGGTTTCTTGGATTCTTCCAAATTCTTTCAAAATGTTCTCAATCATCTACCATTAATATGATAGTAAGGCTTGTTGTGGACCATCATATGCTTTCACTGGGGCCTTTGTTTTGCTGGGAAACCCTAAATATGTTTATAAATGGTGCATTCAACAAGATGTGTGTATAGGAGACTGTTTGGTCCTAATTAACACATAAAACGTAATTGGATTTTTAAAAATGGATCTTTTTACTAATGTGCAACTTAGTTTGAACAGTTGGAAAGTTCATATTTATGAGTTGGAAAGTAAAATAAATATATATTGCTCCATATTTGTACAATACTATGGTACTTTGTATATGCAACTTAGTTTTATTGTTGTATAGTTGTATTGTGGTTTTGATGCTACATCCATTGTGGCCCACCAAATTTCCCACTTGAAATGACAATTTTGTAGTGATGTTCATTTGCATTTAACTCATTAATACAATCTTTCCAACTTGAATGCACCAACTCCATTTATCTGAAAAGCTCTTACCAGCTTAGCATTTGATGCCCCAAATATTGATGGTAAACAATTGAGAAAATTGCACTGAAATTGATTTAAAAGGAATGTACAAACTGATCATAAGCAGAAGCATGTTCTGCCTTCACTAACTTGTGCAAGACTTCTTGTCATCGTTGAGTGTGTATCCATCATTACAAACGCAGTGAAAGCCTTTCAGGACACTCACACACTGGTGCTCGCAGCTATCATTCCCAAATGAGCAGTAATCGATCACTAAATATGGATTAGACGGATCAAATATGACAAACATTCCAATTAATTTTTTATATACAGTGCTGCTTGAAAGTTTGTGAACCTTTTAGAATTTTCTGTATTTCAGCATAAATATGACCCAAAACAGATTTTCTTCGTCCTGAAAGTAGACAAAGAGAATCCAATCAAACTAATTTATTCATGGAGAAAAATGATACAGTGTTACATATCTGTGCGTAAGTGAATCTCTAGGATTAAAAGTTCATTTAAAGGTCAGGTGTCAGTGTCTGCCCTGTTTTATTTAAAGAACAGAGATCTATCAAAGTCTGATCATGTTTGTGGAAATGACTCATGGCATGAACAAAGGAGATCAACAAAAAAGTTGCTGTGCTCATCAGGCTAGAAAAAGTTACAAAGCCATCTCTAAACAGTTTGGACTCCACAAATCCACAGTCAGCCAGACTGTGTACAAATGAAGGAAATTCAAGACCACAGTTACCCTCCCCATGAGTGGTCTAACAACAAAGATCACTCTAAAAGCAAGACTTGTAATAGTCTGTGAGGTTCCAAAGGACCCCAGGGTAACTTCTAAGCAACTAAAGGCCTTTCTCAGATTGGCTAATGTTAATGTTCATGAATCCATCATCAGGAGAACATTGAACAACCATGGTGTGCATGGCAAGAGTTGCAAGAAGAAAGCCACTGCTTTCCTAAAAGAATATTGCTACCCATCTGCAGTTTGCTAAAGGTTGTGTGGATAATCCAGAGGACTACTGAAGAAATGTTCTGTGGACAGATGAGACCAAAATAGAACTTTTTGGTTTAAATGAGTAGTGTTTTGTTTAGTGAAAAGAACACACTGCATTCCATTATAAGAAACCTATCCCATCTGTGGTTTTATACTGAAGAATGGGCTAAAATTCCCATAAGCTGTTGTGCAGGACTGATCAGCAGTTACAAGAAATGTTAACCACAGTTATTGCTGTAAGAACTGAGTAGACCACAAATTTTTTTTTAAATTAATATTTATATATCATTGAAATCTGAATAAATAAGCTTTCCATTGATGTATGGTTTGTTAGGATAGGACAATATTTGACCGAGCTACAACTAAATGAAAATCTGGAATATGAGGTTGCACAAAAAAATCAAAATATTGGGAAAATTCCCTTTAAAATTGTCCAGATTAAATACTTAGCAATGCATATGACTAATCAAAATTTAAAAATACCTTAATAGAACATGATCTTTACTTAACATCCTAATGATTTTTGGTATAAAAGAAAAACCGAAAGTACATACAATGTATTGCTGGCTATTGCTGCAAATATACACATGCTACTTAAGACTGTTTTTGTGGTCCAGGGTCACATATATGTAACACTGGATCATTTTTCTCAATAAATAAATGACAAAGAAAATATTTTTGTATCATTTGTTTGATTGGGTTCCCTTTGTCCACTTTCAGGGTTTGTGTGAAAATCTGATATTTTGGGTCACATTTATGCAGAAATATAGAAAATTCTAAAAGTTCACAAACTTTCAAGCAGCACTGTATAAACTTTGCACTACAGCGTTTAGATTCTTTAAATCAAGTTTCCTTTTATTTGTTTTCCAATTGTTCTCCATGCATCACATGCTCTTACTGACACATTTATGTGCTGTTTTAGGAGAATGAGGTTTTCTAAGAAAGGCTGTGTGGCCTAATTACTAATCACAATCCCCAGTTGTGGACAAACATCTGAAATCCCCTACAGTAGCTTTCAGTGCGATGAGAAAGTACAGAGAGCAATGAGAGAAAGGATATTAGACTATTAGACCCATTGGGATCCACATATAGCATCTAGCAATTTAGCATGTATGGACCCGATGGTAAACAATTGAGAAAAATGTTAAGTAAACTTGATTTTAAGGATATTCCTTTTGAATCTGTGAATGTACAAACTGACGATGGACTTTACTAACTTGTACAGGTCTTCATGTCATCGTTGAGTGAGTATCCATCATTACAATGGCAGTTAAAGCCATTGAGCACACTCACACACTCATGCTCACAGCTATCATTCCCAAATGAGCAGTAGTCGATCACTGAAACAGGCAGAAAACAATGAGAAAAGCTTTGGCAAAGCAGGAGCAAAACCACATCAAACTAAAATACAAGCTGTGTTTATCTTGTTTCAGAACAGTTAAGCTGCTAAAACGATATGCATGTGTATGTTTAGCAGTGCTAGGGAGCAACTAGCTTAAGTTGTAGTAGCAATGCTACTAACTTAACTACATTTTCAGCAGCAAGCTAGTAGCTTAGCTACCTTCAGAACAGTGTATTTTTCCAGTAACAAGCTAGCAGTGTAGCAGGAAAAATGCTAAATCACAGTTTTAAGCTACAGCTACTTGCACAACGCTAAGCTAAAATAACAAAAAAACATGCTACTCGTGTTCACAAATTGCAATTTAGCATGGAAAAAAGCTAAATCATAGATTTTTAGGGCAATGCTTACAAATGGTTTTGTGCCAGGTTAACTGAGTTAGCCACTTTTTACTAGTAGCATAGCTAAGAATCTCTTTAAAAATTAACCATGGTTTTATTTTAGTAAAAGTGTAGTAACCATGTTTTTTTGGCGTATTGATTACCATTGTATAGCCACAGTTTTACTAGAAATACCATGGTTAAACCATGGGTAATGTAGCAAAACCAAGGTTAAACTGAACATGTTTGTTCTGGAACATGAACTCACCCCCTTGTCATCCAAGATGTTCATGTCTTTCTTTCTTCAGCCGTAAAGAAATTATGGTTTTTGAAGAAAACATTTCAGCATTTTTCTCCATATAACAGACTGATCTAGTGCCCTGATTTTGAACTTTCAAAATGCAGTTTAAATCTTCAAACGATCCCAAATGCGGTTGTAAACGATCTGTTATTTTCATTTAAAAAATACAATTTATATACTTTTTAATCTCAAACATTTGTCTTGCCTTGCTCTCCCTGAACTCTGTGTATTCTGACTCAACACAGTTAGGGTATGTCGAAAAACTCCAATCGTATTTTCTCCCTCAACTTCAAAAATCATTTCAAAATCATCATACATCACTGCGGAAGTACTGACCCAGTCTTTGCAAAGTGAACATGCAAAGATCAAACACCCTTAACAAAAAAGGTAAAACAGCAATATAGGGCGATTTTGAAGTTGAGGGAGAACATGAGATGGGAGTTTTTCGACAAACTCTAACTATCATGAATTGGAAAAAAACAGTTCAGGCAGAGCAAGACAAGACGAGCGTTTGACATTAAGAAGTATATAAAGTGTATTATTTTTGTGACAATAACCGGTCATTTCGCTAAATAAGATCCTTCGTCCTCGGCTAGGATTGTTTACAACCACATTTGGGATCGTTTGAAGCTGCATTTAAACTGCATTTTGGAAGTTCAAACTCGGGGCACCATGTCAGTCCATTATATGGAGAAACATCCTGAAATGTTTTCTTCAAAAACATAATTTCTTTACGACTGAAGAAAGAAAGACATGAACATGTTGGATGACAAGGAGGTGAGTACATTATCTGTTAAGATGCTGTATTGCTTACAAATGTTTTTGTGCCATAGTTAACAGAGTAGCTTATATCTGAGTTGCTTTAAAACTGGAACTTGCTAAGCTAAAAGCTACTCAGTTTAAAGGAGCTTCCCCATACTGCTTATAAATCAAAAACACTCAACTATTTGGCTATGTTTTTACTATTTACTATAAAAACTGTACGGAACTAGAAGCTCAAACACTAAAACACCCTGTTTTTGTTCAGTAGCTTGATAGATAAACCAGCTGGTCACAGGAGGAAATGGAGATAAGTAGTGCTAGTGTGTTTTATAGCAGCATAATGTGGCCAAGCGGAGGTTGTAATGATAGTTCAAACTTTCTCTTTGTATTAGAAACTGTTCCATGTGTTTGAAAAACATGTTAGTTAGGAGTATGTCTGTGTCTGGCATTTAATTATAGGCTTGTAGTGGATATTTGTGAGTCCTCCATACGTGAATTGCATGTGTATCCGTGGCCCTCACTAACTTGTGCATGTTGTTTCATCCTCGTTGAGTGTGTATCCTTCACGGCATTGGCAATAAAAGCTCTGAAGCACACTCACACACTCGTGCTCACAGCTATCATTCCCAAATGAGCAGTAGTCGATCACTGGAACAGGCAGACAGAAGCATGAGATTTTGTTGATGGTAAAACACATGCAAAATTCTTTGCTGTCTATTTATGTTTGCATTTGGCAATACTATGCAGACATTTATTATTTCTGCTTGTTTTACATCACCTTCTCTGGTATAAGCTGAATGAAAATCTATTGCAATACTACACAGCATATACTTTTTATATTTTAAAAAGCTTTGTAAGTTGCAATCACTTTCACTGACTTGTGCAGGATTTCAGGTCATCGTTGAGTGAATATCCTTCGTTACAGCGACAGTTAAAGCCATTGAGCACACTCACACACTGATGCTCGCAGCTATCATTTCCAAATGAGCAGTAGTCGATCACTGGAACAGGCAGAGAAAGGTGAGAGAAGGTTTTTGGGTGAGTAATCAGGTGTTAAAGACCCCATGAAATCTGGACTGGAGCTTTCCGGATTTTAGGCTAGTGTACTTCCTTCTTTAAGCAGTGTTTTTATAGTTATCTAATGATTTCTATTTTAATATATTTTAAAATATAATTTATTCCTGTGATGCAAAGCTGAATTTTCAGCATCATTACTTCAGTCTTCCTATCTAATATGCTAATTATATATATATATATATATATATATATTTTTTTTTTTTTTTTTTTAAATAGTTGTTCTGCTTAATATTTTAGATTTTTGTAACTTTATAATTGTTTTTTTTCTCTCACTTTTGATCAATTTAATGCATTCCTGTTTAATAAAAGTGTATTTTGTTCATTGAAATAAAGCAGAAATAATACAAAATTAAATGAAAAACAGACTTAGATAAAACTTTTACAAAAAATGAATGCAAGTAACTTGTTTGGTAGCTAAGTAAGCGAATAAAAAACAATATTAAGTTAATTAAATACTAAAATAAGTACTAAAATACTAAAAATGAAATAAATATAAACGAAAGTATATTACAAAACTAATATTTTACAAAACTAATAAAAATATCAAAAGCACATAACAATTTCCAAAACTTAAACAAAAAATACTGGAAGTAGTAAAAGTACTAAAACTGAAATAAAAGTAAAATGCAGCTATGTAAATATTTTAAAACAAAGAAATAAAAATAATTAAAAAAACAAAACAAAATTACAAAAAAATAGAAAATGAAAAAAATTATATAAAAAAAGAAAACTGAAACTGTAAAAATTAAAGCTAAATCAAAATATTAAAAAATACTGTAATAATATTTGAATAATACTACAATAAAGCTGACTTCAATGGAAAAATATGCCAATACAGAAAAGAAAAATGCACATCAGTGATTTCATGGGATCTTTAAGTTTTAAGTGTACAAGTCAGCATATTGTGTGCTAAAGCACCATATACTCTGCTGTACAATAGCAGAACAGGTGTATATTTAGTATACAGTGCTGTTCCTCAGTCTATGTTCGGAATGGAATACTAGTGTATACACTACTGCATACTGGATATTGTATAGTATATATTGTATACTGCACATTTTAGCAAACGCAGTTCAGATATTCCATGCATACAGAATATTTGCATACTGTGTTCAGTATGCATAATGCATACTGCTAAAATAGTATGTATAATATGGAGGTATGCTATCCGAACGTAACTTTTGTTTATAAAAGAAATAGAAGTTCATATGTCAACTGTTATGCAGACACAATGAATGTGCATCACTAACTTTTGCAGGTTCTCTTGTCGTCGTTGAGCGTGTATCCCGTGTTACAGTCGCACGTGAACGACCCGGGTGAAGCGATGCAGATCTGCTCACAATCATGCTTCCCTTCAGCACATAGATCAATGGCTGCAAAGAAGCAAACACACACCTGTTGAGCACCACTGGAATGATAATTGTGTCATACTTCTATGATGTGTAATTTGTAAGGCTACACACGTGTGCAGGTCTTGCCGTCCTCGTTGAGCGTGTATCCAGGCAGACACAGACAGTGGTAGGAGCCAGGCGAACTCTCACAGATGTGCTCACAGCCGTGATCCGATTCCAGACACAAGTCCATCCCTGCAAATCCAACACACGCACACATGAGCATGAAAAGCTAAATCATAGTGTCTACAGAATATAAAAGAAACAGTATTCATGTGCTTAAAGTTAACAGATTTACGTATTGCGCAAAAGATTTTCCACTTTCAAATCCTTGTTGAAACAGAGCATTCAACAAGAAAAAAAAAGAGAAAGGTGGGACTGATTTAAAGCCCAAAGGACAATGTGAATCAATGAAAGCATATTAAACATGTTCACAATTTTTGTTTTAACCTTTGACAAAAATGCCTTTTAAATTAGTTAAAATCTTTATTGTTACTCCATTTTACTCTCACAAAAATGGCAAGATTATAATTAATTAGCTGTATTTAAGATTAAAATATATTTTAAAAATATTTTATAAAGAATTAAAAAATTTATTTATATTTATTTTTATTATAAGTATTTTTGTTAATATATTTAATTACATTATCTGAAACGTATACAGTTATGTTTTAAGAAATTAAGGCTTTTTTATTCAGCAAGAATGCATCAAATTGCTGATTAAATTGATCAAAACTGACAGTAAAGACATTTATAAAATTTTTAAATTTTATATATAAAATTTTCGTCAAATAACTGCTATTATTTTGAACTTTCTATTCATCACAGATTCCTGAAAAACTAACATTTTAAGCAGCACAACTGCTTTCAACATTTTTGATAAAAAAAAGAAATGTTTCTTTTTATTCTATTTATTCTTATTTTATTTTTTTATTCATTAAATCAGCATTTTAGAATTATTTCTGAAGGATCACGTGATACAGCAATAAATTACATTTTAAAATATATTCAAGTAGAAATCAGTATTTTAGTATAATAATATTATTTCACAATATTACTGTTTTTAATTTCTTTTTTCTCAAATAAATACAGCCTTGGTGAGCAGAAGAGCTTCTCCAGAAACGTTAAACATCTTAACAGACCATAAACTTTTTGAACGGTAGTGTAAAATAGCATTGCTAAGAAGAAACTTCACCTTTGAGTTGAGGTTTGAGGTTAAAACCTATTTGAAAAGTTCAACTTTTATGTCTAGATCCGTTTACTAATGTGGAGCATATATCAAAAAGAGGAACACTTTACCACAAAGCTTGTCTTGGAACTGAAGCCCGAACTGGTGAATGAGGTCAAAGCTCTCCACCAGGAACACATGATCCTCAAACGGTGGAGACGCCATAGCTCGCAGTGAGGTCATATCGGCTCTGGCGACACCAACGGCGTAGATCTCAATCCCAGACTCCCTCGCAGCAGCCGCTACTTCAGCCACGCGGTCCTGAGGGCGTCCGTCTGTCACGATAACCGCTACGTGGGGAACGTTGGGACGGGCGCCTTCCTCAGCAGAGAAGGCTACGTTCATGGCATAGCGGATGGCCAGGCCGGTCATTGTACCCTGTGCCAATGGAATGATCTCGTTGATGGCTTTGACCATCTGCTCAGTCTTGCTGAAGGCTTTGAGGGAGAACACGTTCTGGACTTGACTGGAGTATTGGACCACACCGACTCTTGTAGCTTCCAGGCCGATGTCTAGCTCGTGGATGATGTCTATCATGAACTTGCGCATTGTCTCGAACTCATGGGGACGAACGCTGCGGGAGCCATCGATGATGAACACAAGGTCGACCGGGCCAGATTTACACTTTGGTTCAGCTGTAAAAAATTATAAATAGAACTGAAAAACAGTGACAATACTGATTCAGTTTACAGGAAAGCAAGTACACTAGGTTATCATTGGCATAGATGGTTCCAGAAAGAACCTTTAACATCAATTGAAAATTCCATTGAACTAAACATTCTTCAGATTATTCAAAGCAGTTTTTAAACCAAGAAAAAAAAATGGTTATTTGAAGAACTGTTTACTGAAATGCCCTTTGGGAACCAAAAATAGTTCTTACAGTTGCAAAAAAAAAGGTTTTTTATTGGCATAGATGGTTCCCTTTCGAAAGGGAACTCGCGTTGCGACATCTAGAGGGCGCTATGCTGGAGGCATTCCCCATAGCGCCCTTTAGAGGATGCAGTGTCGCATTCCCTAGTCTCAAGGAACGATGAATACATGAATAACCTGAGACATTCCCTTTCAAAAGGGAACTTGCGCTGCATCCTCTAGAGGGCGCTGTGCTGGAGGCATTCCCCATACCGCCCTCTAGAGGATGCAGCGCAAGTTCCCTTGCAGTGTCTCATTCCCTACTCTCAGGGAACCATGGTTATATGTGTAACCTGAGACGTTCTTCCTTGAAGAACCTTTATTACCCAGAACAGATCTGCGACCCATTACTGGGTTAGTATTGCCAATGATTGCATCCTTTCGATCCTTTCGAGAGGGAACTTGTGCTGCATGCTCTACAGGACGCTATGCTAGAGGCATTCCCCATAGCACCATCCAAAAGGAAGCAGTGCAAGTTCCCTTTCAAAAGGGAATGTCTCAAGTTATGCATGTAACCACGGTTCCCTGAGAATAGGGAACGAGACGCTGCATCCTCGAGAGGACGCTATGGGGAATGCCTCCAGCATCCTCTAAAGGACGCAATGTCTCGTTCACTATTCTGAGTTCTTAAAATAACTAATTCTCATTGAACTATGGTTACATGCATAATCTGAGACATTCCCTTTCGAAAGGGAACCCGCGTTGCATCCTCTAGAGGGCGCTACGGGGAATGCTTCCAGCATAGTGCCTCTAAAGGATGCAATGTCTCGTTCACTATTCTAAGTGAATCATGGTTACATGAACCTTTATAACCCATGGAACATTTCCATTGCACAAAAGATTCTTTAGATTATTAAAATGTTCTTCACACTAAGAAAAAAAATGGTTCTTTTAAGAACTGTTAACTGAAATGTCCTTTGGGAACCAAAAATGGTTCTTACCGTCTCAAAAATAAAGTTTCTGTATTGGCATAGATGGTTCCCTTCCAAAAGGGAACTCACACTGCATCCTTTAGAGGGTGCTATGCTGGCTGGCTAAGGGAACCATGGTTACATGCATAACCTGAGACGTTCCCTTTTGAAAGGGAACTTGTGCTGTGTCCTCTAGAAGGCGAATAGCCTCTAGAGGATGCAGCACGAGTTCCCTTTCGAAAGGGTTGCAATCAAATCTGCTCTAATGATGCAAATAAAAAGCATCTGTAACAGATATTTATAAGTAATCTGGAAGATGAAAATCAAACATTTGAAATGCAATGTGTAAACAATAGCAGAATGATTAAAAAAAAAAAATAATAATAAAAAACAAAGAAGGGAAGATAAATTGCACATGCAATCCTTACAGATGCAAATAAAAAAGCCAACAGGAATAGGAAAATAGGAAAAGGCAATATGTTTATAATTTTGTAACATGGAAGAGCTTTCAATTATCTTTGTTGTTAACATCAAAGGCTGTCAAACCCAAACTCCATCTGGGTCCAAATTTATCTTTCTTACTCAAACTTGGAAGATGGGTAGCCTGCATTAAAAACCATACACAAAATTACTCAAAGTAAAAGAAAATATGCCTCAGAATACATAAAGGTTCACCAACCCGGTGATGACATTAGGCTTTGTTCTGATTGTACTTTGTGTGGTTAATTAGTGACTGCCAAAAGCATAAAACCATTAAAATTCAGGAGACATTTTTAAACTTAAAACTCAAAATAGAAAAACAAAGTCAATTGTCCTTTTCTGCCCCATGTCATATTAATAATTTTGCATACTGGGCCTATGCAATTTATGCTCATAATAATACATTTAGGATAATACATTTAGATTTAGTTTTGCATGTAAAATCTGAATTCTGAAGCAGTTGAGAACCACAGATCTAGTTGATAAAAAAAAACAAGTCTACAATGGTCGTCTGCTTAGCCAATAACAACACAACTGTGGCACCGCTAAATGCTTACTGTAATCGACAGACTCTGAAGTAGTGTCTACTTTCAGTACTGCCAAGATTGATTTATTACTCTTAAGACGGCGGTTAAACCAACCTGATTTAGGCCTTGCTTCCGTTGCTGCCATTATGGCTATTAGCACACCAACATACGCCAACGCATGTGTCATGTTTCGCCGACAAAGTCCCAATCTTGCCGCAAAAATCTCAATGGCTGTAGGTGGAGAAGAGAAAGAAAGAATAAAATTGCAGGTCAAGGGAAATCTGTGCTTTAAAGGCAGCCATACATTCCAGTCTGAGCTCGCAATAAAACGGCGACACCAAACAGATGGTCCACAGCAGCAGTTCTAAACAGGCCGTTAACATAGAAGAGTTAATAGACTTTTGGGCCGATCGCATCACCACAGGCACAGAGTTCAAACGCTGTGTGAAGTAATTGCTGGAAAATAACAGCGTCTGGGACGCTGGCGTTGTAAACGGCATGCTGTCAGTCACTTTGGCTTTCACAAAGGGATTTGCTTCTCCAGAGGACTGATAAGGGTTATCACTATCAGAGGGACACAGAACGGAGGAGTGTGTCATGGTTTGGCATGAATTTTTACTGTCTTTGAACTCAGCAGATAAACAGCCAGACAGATTAGTGCCGTTCTGCTTTTCTATCCGCTGTTCAATTAAAAACAGTATTTCAGCTGTGTACACGTTGCAGCTGAAGCTGATATGCTTACAGGAATAATTAACCCAAAAATGCAATCATTTATATACCCTTATGTCATTTCACACCACGAAGAGCACCATAAAGGTTGTTAATACAACATGCACTATAGTCCAAATATATACGGTCAAACCAAAATTTATTCAGACACCTTCAACATTTATCACATATCACAGTTTATTCGCTATAGCTTAGAAAATGGTAATAAAAGACAACTATTAGTATGACAATATTTACACAACTATATACTTTGCTGAACAATTACCAAGCAATGCTTAATTTTGTTCAGCCTGTGGTGTAAAAAGGTTGCATTAGCAATTAATGAAAAAACACTTAAGCAAAATATGATCAAGTGTCTGAATAATTTTAGGTCCCAGAATTTGTATCAATTTTACGGTAGTCAACTGTATGAAGAATTTTTGGCTATAATATGTTACAGTTTACCTTATTTTACTATCCTCACTTACATAAATGAACTATAGTGTCCTGCACCCACTAAAAAAATATAAAATATTATATCTGGTGTCCGAATAATTTTTTGTTTCACTGTAACTTGCAACTTCTGAAGCCATATTAAAGCTTTATCCAATTAACATACCCATATTTTACACATTACTTGCTAATATTTCTCACCATAACTGTCAAATCCCTTTGTAGGGCCAAAAGTTTGGAGTCAGCAAGATTTTTTTTTTTTTTTTGGAAAGAAATTGTAACTTGCATTCAGCAATGACATATTAAACTGATCAAAAGTGACATTTATAACGTTATAATTCACAGTTTCTAAACATATTAAGCAGCACAACTGGTTTTAAACACTGAAAAGATTTCTGAAGAATCATGTGACACTGAAGACTGGAAAATTCATCTTTGCATCACATGAATAAATTACAATTTAATATATATTAAAATAGAAATCAGTTATTTAAAACTGCAATAATATTTCACAATTTTACTGTTTTTACTGTAAGTTTGATCAAATACATGTAGCATTGGTAAGACAACAAATCATTTAAAAAAATCTTACCAACCCCAAACCCGAAAATTTGTTTTTTAAATTTTATAATTGATCAAAAGTGACAGTAAAGACATTTATAATGCTAGAGCAGATTTTTATTTCAAATAATTCACAGTCTCTATAAACATATTAAGCAGCACAACTCATTTTAAACACTGAAATGATTCTGGAGGATCATGTGACACTAAAGACTGTAGTGATGATGCTGAAAATTGCTTTGCATCACATTAATAAATTTCGATTTAAAATATATTCAAATAGAAAATGGTTATTTAAAATCATAATAATATGTCACAATTTTACTGTAAGTTTGATCAATGCAATGTGAAAAGCAACCAAAGGAGGTCAGCATCACTGACATCAAACATGCATCTTTGTGTAACGTTTAAATATCTACAGAAACAAATGAGATTTAAGAGTTGGAATATAGTATAAAATCCTCTATTTTATGGTGCTTTTATTGTCATTTTTGGTCAGTCTGGATGATAAAAATCAAATAGATTTGAAATACCACTTGGGTAAGTAAAAAATGACAGAATGTTAATTTCAGGATGATTAACCTCCTTCAAATTAACAAATGAAAAAGGTAAAGACATCACACATGCATCCCTATATACTACTCTCCTTCTCTCAGCAGGAGGTTTGAAGTGACCTCTATGACCAGGACTGGTTTGTGGTTTCTCTCAGCCTCGATAAAGACTCTGCACATGACCGTCGGTTTCAGTGGCATCCAGGTTAACGGCAGACTTCAGTCCCTTGTGTGCTAATACAATGAAGCCCTCTGTGCTATATGTGTACATTAGGCTTTGAGTGTGTGCGTACGAGCTGCTGAGGCCCTTAACTCAAGCTTTGATTATTTCAGCACTCTCTGGTCACACTCATCATATAAGCAGATTCAGAAAATTTAAGAGGTATGTTTACAGAGGACATAACATCATTACTGGCTTTTGGATAGCAGCCAAAGTCATATTATATGTCATAGCAGACATATAAAGAGGTGCTGTTATTCCAGTCCATTTGCACGTGCTGATATTTTACCGATAAACTGGCTTTGAAGAACATGCAGCCCTTGTAAAGAAAGGTTTGCTGATTTAATGAACACCTACCCTCCATATTTCACCATTTTCAGGCCCTGCATCTGGAAATAATGCAAATACCTTGTGACCACATCACTACAAACGTGTAAAATCACTTATCCTGTTCAACCATGAATCCTGTTTGCTTGTTATTCATGGTTGCAACTTAAAAGCCAGAGAGGTTTGGTTTTCTAAATTTTGCTCCCACAAAATAAGCAACATTTGTGCTAAATGTCACCCACACTCATTTCCACTTGGACTTTATGCTTCATTCTGTGTTCACTTGTATCAGTAACTGCTTGCCACGTGGAGAGAGGCGTGAGAATTCAGCACCTGAGTACAGGTGACTATCTCTGAAAACAAACACGCATATAGATTTACAAATACTCCTATGAGGCTGATAACACAGTTATTGGAAATGGAGATGGAGAAGTCTTCTTACAACAGAGCTCTGACAGTTACAGTGTTGCGAAAGGACAGAATAAAGTAAAACCAGTTGGCATGAACAACAGTGGAGTGTCTGAACAGTAGAGGACTTCATGAAGATTTCAAAGTGGCTGAACACTTGAACGCCATGCAGGACCAAAGGAAAGGAGACGGAGAAACAGGTCAGTACGAGAAATATGGTAACATATTGTACTTTGTTTTTAGTAAAGTAAATTAAATTAATATATATATTTTTAATAAATGTGTGTGTTCTGCATATATTTATTATGTATATATAAATACACACACATGCATGTGTATATTTAAGAAAAGTTTTGTTTATATATTTATATATAATATAAATTATATGAATATAAATATATACATGTAACTGTATGTGTGTGTTTATATATGTATCACACATATATTATACAAAAAAAAAAAAAAACTTTTATTTTGGATGTGATTAATTGCAATTAATTGTTGTCCAGGACTATTTATATTCTATATTATTTATAATATAACGTTTATATAACGTAATATAACGAAAATAATAATAGAGAACCACGCTAACTCTAATGGTGGGCATTTTTTAAACAAAATAAATGAAATGTATTTTTATGTTATAAAATATTAATTAATATGAATATTTATTACAATATATTTTATTTATTAATTTAAAATAAATAAAGTTAATAAAAGATAACTGTTAATAATGGTGAGCATTCTTTTAATCAAGAATTACTTTACTTTTTATATTATATATTATTTTATATATTTAACATATATTATTTATTTAGATGTGAAAAATAAATAAAAAAGAACCATGTAAACTATGGTGAACATCATCACTTTCCTGATAATTTTAGTTAACCATAAAATTAAAAAAAATCTCTAAATATTATTTTTTAATAATGTAAAATGTAATATTTATAAAATAATATTTGTGTTTCATTTATTAAAAATAAACACATTTTAATAAAAGAGAACCATGTTAACAACACTAGGCATTCTTTAAAAACCATACATTGCATAAAAAGCCTGTTTTAGGATGTTTTTATGATTTTCAATATTCCAAAATTTACGTGACAATTAAGCAGTTAAAAATAAATAAGCAAAAATATAAATAAATAAAGAATATAGATTTGTCATTTATATTATATATTGTATAATATTTGTTTATTAGAAATAAATAATAATAATAAAAAAAATTAAAAACAAATTCTCATTAGTGTAAAGCATTAAAATAAATATTGAATTCTCAGCATAAATCATACATCAGCATAAAAAAGGCAGTAAAAAAAAAAAAAAAACTATCTTTACAATTTAAAGAACATAGCATTAATTAGCCTGAAATGAAAGGGCCATTATTTTTATTTATGGTGTAAAATATGACCTTATTCATCATTGGTTTCACCAGTCTCTGAGCTTTAAAAATAAGGTAAACATGTAATATTAGATAAATTGAGCAAAGATCATTATAAGTACTGTGGAAGAAAAAAATGACAGCTCTCCTGAGGAACCTAAACCAAGAGAACCATAGCCTCCTGTCAGAGTAAAGTAGCAAAGTGAGAAAAGGTGACCGGCAGTAAAAAACATAAGAGCGACAGCACATTTCTTCCAATGTGCTGTATATGTATCTTTAAAAGACTGTTTAAGCTTCCCGGATCCCAGCTCTTGCCCACAGGGATCTCCACGGGGTAAAGCCCCGCAGTGTAAACATTTCTCTCAGCTTGACATGGGGCACAGACAGACCAAAGAAAAACCCAGTGTGAGTGAGCGAGAAAGTAGACAGGAGCATTAGAGGTAGGAGGGCGAATGGAGGAAAATGACAAGCGTGGCCGATTGACTGACAGCTTCAGAACACAGTTAGATTAACTAACAGCAGCTTCTTGTTAAAGTAGGATTGAAAGCAGATGTGACTAATGGAGATTTTGCCTCCAGCCAACCACTGTGCACCTAAACCATGTGGCTGTGTCCCAAAACCTGGTGAGCTGCCTATCTAGACAGCACTGTGGAAAGCATGATGCCCAAAAATGCTGTTTGGGTTGGCAGCTCACTAGGTTTTGAAACACAGCTACTCTGTTGCATGCTGATCTATATTTAGTTTAGTTCAGCTCTTGGCTGTGTTTAGAACGAAATAGTGTACTATATTGTGTATTGACACAGATGCTTTAACAGAACGTTCAAAAGTATTGCTCTTATAACAAGAATCATTTTCAAAATTTGTATGCCTTATTGATGTTGCATGATTAAATTAGCCATTCGATCATCATCCAAATATTAAAAAATGCTGCAATTACATTACACTTGTCTAGATTACATTTTTGCTTTATTGTGCAACTAAGCAGCTGACATAGCTTCCACTTTAAAGGCCAATTTAAGAGCACTGCATGGTGGGAGACATTTTTCCGCATGTGCTTTGGTAGTATAGCCTACTACACACTATAATATCTAATGGATACAGAAGAATTACACGTGCACGATACACAGACAGCAGACATAGTATGTCAGTATGCTTATAATTATAAATATTATTTTGAACAAGGTTCACTATCACATAACATATTAAAATAGCTTACACATTAAATAATATTAAAAACATATATTTGACAGACATTTATGTAATTGAATAGCTTACATATTAACTAATAATCAAATAAAGTATTTTTTAATTAAATCTGGTGACATAAATGTATTCCAAAAAGTATGTCATCACATTCAAAAGTTGCTTAGATAAAAACAACTGAATATTTAAGTGACCAATTGCATTTTATGACAGACAATATTTTAGAAAATATATTTTATATGACATATGTTTTATATTATTATGAATAGTACATCTTATATTCTATTATCGAGGGAAGTAACAGCCTGAAATAATTTAACCTGAAAACATCGTTTAAAAATAGCATGAAAATGCTCAGCTAAGCAAATTATGTTTATTTTTTTAGGTCACTGTCCAGGTCGTTATTAGCTTCAAATTAAAACAACGGTGCATTCTTCCTCTCAATATTCCAGGGCTGGCCATTGTGGACACGACAGAACTGTCTCACCTGTACACATCAGACGCGTGCTTCACTCACCTCAGGTAATGACACAGGTACAGTCTCTGATGTTGAAGAGTGCAACCGTATCCAAAAATACGACAAAATGACGCGGCAATGATTCAGAAAGCCTATTAAAAGAGTCAAGCAGTTCCTTAAGGTAAGTAGCAACCTCTCCAGGCGATTATTCAAGGATAGAGTGAACAGTCAAGACATCGGCCAGGTATTAAATCTACAGAGCACGTTTAAAATGTAGATCCCACCCCCGTCCGAAATGGGAAGAGCAGGCAGGATTTCTTTGGGGGGTTGCAGCAGGAGAGAGAACATTAACGCTTTCTTTCAGTGAACCTACAGAAATTCCTTGCGGTTCTGCTTTAGTCCACGATTGATGCACAACCTCTTAAAGTGCCATTAGTGTACACAGAACTGACTTTATCAGTCTGACTTTCATTTACAGTGATGGTGTTTTATAGGCTTCCTATGAAATAGAGTCTGTATTAGGGTAATCAACAAATATCTCTTTCAGTTCTTATTAGAGTCGAGTTTATATGAATTAAAAGTGAATGTTAGATACTGCAACTGGTCCTTTAAGTATGGTGATAAAGGAATGAGAAGAAAAACATTATTAAAATAATTTTAGAAAAAGCACAGCATGTTAAACTGCATATTTAATGTCAATAATTTAAAAAGCCAAACGCAGATCTAATTTGACCTTCGTCCTAAAGTGAGAAATAACATCAGTGACCCTTCGACCCTGTATCCTCCTGGGAAGGCCTCAGATAAAAATCCAGTCAGACTGACTGAAACATCCTAAGCCTGGGGATTTGAGTGAGTTTCAATTAAAGCACTTTGCTCTGCTGGGAAATATCACATTTATATCCTCGGGGTCTTAATCAGAGGAATTAAAACTCCCACAACTGTTTCGAATTGAGTAAGTAATAAAAGTGAAATATTTAAAATTGAGAAACTGCAAACAGATCACATGAAGTTCAAAGTACTGAATTGTGTTTAAAAGTTTCTAACACTTAAGTGTTTTATATTAACCAAGGCTGCAAATATTTGTTCAAAATATACAGTAATAATGTTATTTATTCCTCTTATGCAAAGCTGAATGGTCACATAATCCTTCAGAAGTCATTCTAATATGATTTGCTGCTCAGTAATATCTGTTTTGAAAACAGTTGTGCTGCTTAATTTTTTTTTAAACTGATACTTTTTGTGTTCAGGATTCAAGAGTTGTGCTTGAATCAAATCCTGAAAATCCTGTCGTTATTTATTCATCAGTGTCATTCTAAGCCTATGAGATTTACATTCTTCTGTGGAACACAAAGGGAGATGTTTTCTTATTTATACAAATATGATATGGTTCCCCTTCTTTGCCACTGGCATTTATCCTGAAAGGATTTAAAAAGGAAATTAGAATAAAAAGGATTTATTTTTAAATATATTGCCCTAAATGTATCATGCAATGTATTCCCCCCCACCCCCCACCAAAATAACTGGAAAGTTCCTGTCTAATTCATCGCTGCTGCTTTCAAAATATCTATTATAACTCATATCTATTACTGAATCATAAACGCTGCTTGTTGCTGTATGGTTAATGTCAGAACACGCAGTAGGACTACTACTACAGACATAAAGGACAGCCAAAAAGGCTATTAATGCCTCTACTTTCTGAAATAATATCAATATTTATGTCGAAACTGGAAAGGACTTATTCCATGATTTGAGAAAAGCACAGATAGTTTACTTGAAAGGGTAAATTGCATAAGTTTGGAGAAAATGCATTTTGATTTACCACCCTTTTATCATTTTGTAACACTAAGCTTAAAATAAATATTTTTGTGCATCACTAGGGAGGATCAAAATTTCTCATCATTGGCAAAAGTAACCAGAGATTCAGTGAGGCAATACCTTCAATTCAGACCTGACCAATCAGTGATCATCTTGCATGCCAAAGTTGCTCAGAAGTCTTACGGCAATGAGAAGAGGTAAAAATGATTTTCATATGTGCATTTACATTTCTCAACAGTGAAATATTCAAGCATATACAGTTAAGTTGACCTCAACTGTATATGGTTTACATTCACCTTGCAGAATCTGCAAAATGTTAATTATTTTACCAAAATAAGGGGGATCATACAAAATGCAAGTTATTTTTTATTTAGTACTGACCTGAATAAGATATTTCACATAAAAGACGTTTACATAAAGTCCACAAGAGAAATTAGTTCTTCTTAGTTATTCTTAATACTGTGTTGTTACCTGAATGATCCTCAGCTGTTTTTAATTTTGTTCGTTTAGTGATAGTTGTTCATGAGTCCTTTGTTTGTTCTGAACAGTTAAACTGCCTGCTGCTCTTCAGAAAAATCCTTCAGGTTCCACAAATTCTTTGGTTTTTCAGCTTTTTGTGTATTTGAACCCTTTCCAACAATGACTGTATGTTTTTGAGATCCATCTTTTCACACTGAGGACAACTGAGGGACTTATTTGACTTTAATTTGACTTATTTTGTCTTCTGGGAAACATGTAAGTATCCTCTGTAGCTTCTGAAGGGACAACTGAGGACAACTGAGTGACTCATGTGCAACTATTACAGAAGGTTCAAACACTCACTGATGCTCCAGAAGGAAACACGAGGCATTAAGAGCCAGGGGGTGAAAACTTTCTAACAGAATAAAGATGTGTATATTTTTCTTATTGTGTCTAAATATCATATTTTTGTAATTTAGTACTGCCCTTCAGAAGCTACTTACATGTTTCCCAGAAGACAAAATATGTGAAGTTTATCCTGAACTTTAAATTCCAAAAGTTTTCACCCTCCGGCTCTTAATGCATTGTTTTTCCTTCTGGAGCATCAGTGAGCGTTTGAACCTTGTGTAATAGTTGCAAATGAGTCCCTGAGTTGTCCTCAGTGTTAAAACAAGGATCATTACTGGAAAGGGTTCACCAAAAAAAAAAAAAAAAAAAAAAAAAAAAAAAAAAAAATTGTGGGACCTTAAGGATTTTCCTGAAGAACAGTTTAACCGTTCAGGACAAACAAGGGACTCATGTTGTTTGCTGGTTTAAGATGTTGAAGCCGGTTTGTTGCTGGTTTACTAGCTCTAAACAGCTTGATAAAGATGGAAAACCGATTAAACCAGGTCTCCACCAACTAATCAACCAGCTTTACAACAGTAACACTGTTATTTTTCTGTTTATTAATGTGAAGCTGCTTTGAAGCAGTCTTGTATAAAGCATTAAATACAGCTTTTAAAACAACAGTGCTATTTTACAGTGCTATTGCACACCCTCTCTCTTCATGTGTTATTCCAAAAATATGAATTTTGTGCATTTTCATAGGTTTTTCTGTCCACCTCCTTGCGTGTATCTCACTGGACACGGATGGAAGCTCAGACAGGAGCAGCTGAAAGGTCAGTGAGCTGTGAGAGAACATCTTCATTCTTACCCTTCTTATTCACTGTAATTTTTCCATTTGTATTCACACAGCATCAGGTCTAGGAGAGTCCAGTTGTCGGCTTTTCGGTTACATGGGTCTGGACAGCTCCGCTGATCCGCGGACAGACAGTTTCAAGCTGAGCTTTGAGGAGCAAACAGACAGGAAGGTGAGACACTGCCAAAGCCCAGCGATCAAAGAGAGGAGAGTCTATCGGGTTTATGAGAAAACATGACTGCTGTGTGTACAGATAGATTTGGAGATGGGATCATATGTTTATTCTACCTCGATTACAACCAGGTTTATATAAGGTGGACAGATGGATGAATATGACCACATTTTCTGACCACAGAAAATTATACTCACAAATAAGATCTCTTAAATATATCATTATTTATCACATGCATAACAATATTTCTTTCAAAAGCAAACAGTCTGAGCTATTTTGATGCTAATTTTATTGCTTTAGATACAATTGACAATAACACTGCCATTTAGAAGTTTGGGGTCAGTAAGAAATTAATCAGCATGGATGCAATAATTTGACAAAAAGTTACAGTGAAGGAATTCATAATGTTACAAAAGATTTTAAGTAAATTCTGTTCTTTTGAACTTTTTTTGAAAGCACAGAATCCTGAATAAATGTAGCTTAATAAAAATTAAGAAGCAAAACTGTTTTTAACATTAATAATAGCAAATCAGCATATTAGAATGATTTCTGAAGGATCATGTGACACTGAAGACTGAAGAAATTATACTAAAATTCAGCTTTGCATCACAGAAATAAATTATATTTTAAAATATATTCAAATCAAAAACAATTAATTTTAAACTGTAAAAATATTTCATAATATTACATTATTATTCAACAAATAAATGCAGTTTTGGTAAGCATAAGAGACTTGTTCCAAAAACATAACTCCAAACTTTTTAACTTTCGTACATGTTATCAATTGACTCATTTGTGCCCATTTAATTTTTTCAGATGTTTGCCTGTGCTAAAACATTGTATATCTCAGATACGGACAAACGAAAGCACTTTCATCTGCTGCTACACCTGTTTCACAGCGGAGGGCAAGAAATTGGCACATTTAACAGCAGACTCATTAAAGTCATCTCCAAACCATCACAGAAGAGGCAGTCCATGAAAAACGCTGACCGTGAGTCTGTGCATGTGTGTATTTATGGCAGTTTTGAATCTCCATAATTAATTTGACTTAGGTAAAACACATTCAGTCCATTTAAATGTTTAATTTTAAATCATGACTAATTTTTAGAGCTAGCAGGGATTTTGTTGTTGTTTTGTCAGTTAAACACATACAATGCAAAAAATAAATAGTTCATCTATCCTTATTGCCTCAAAATCAAATATGACGTCAATTCTGACTAAGTGCCGTTACGTAAAAGGGTCGACCGGTGTAGAAACCGAACTCCTGTAAGTTTGGATAAGCGTGTTTGCGTGTCTTTCTGTATGAGAAGTGGGGTCAAACCACTAACTGGTGTCACCCGGCAGCCATTGCCACAGGAGGCAGACATTTGACCTCTAACCTTCTGATCCTAAAGCACACACTAAGAGGGCATCTTCTGTTGACATTGACTGTTGGATCCACAGAGAGCTTCTAAGGGGAAGAAAGAGGCGCTTGACATCTGAGAGCAGCTGTCAAATGACGTTGAATTCCTCACCGTTCTGTGGGAGAGAGACGGACAATGAGACAAAGATTAAGAAAAAGAACAGACTGGCATTAGTCACAGTATATCCGTCATTTGTGTTTGCTGTCTGCTTGTAGGTCTGAATGTGCATGTTTAGGTATCAGTCAGGGTTTAAATTATTATGGTGTTTCTTTTGTTTGCTCATTTGTTCATTTTTAAAAAAAAAAAACGTGTTTGTTTGTGCAGTGTGTATTTCATCAGGCTCAAAAGTGTCGTTGTTTAACCGCTTACGGTCGCAGACAGTCAGTACACGTTACCTGGCAGTGGAAGACGGGGCTTTTGTAGCCAGCGCAAGACAATGGACAGCCTTCACTGTTATGTTAGGTTTGGGATCCAATGATTTTTCTCTGTTATTCTGCTTGTATTCCTTATATCTTAATCCCTAATAAAAATAAACTATGAGTTTCTCACACTTGAAAACTGATACTTCACCCTAGCTAGTAATGATTCCTGCAGAGTCAGGTTTCAAGAATTCACACTATATATTTTTAAATCCTGGGTTTGGTGTTTCTTTAGATTACGTTTGGTAAAAGTTTACAAAAAAGGTTTACAAAAAAATGTTTCAGTAGTTATTTCAGTCCATTGGTTGACTACATTAGTTAATGTAAACTTACAATGAACAATACTTTTACAGCATTTATTAATTTTAGTTAATTTCAGCATGGACTAATGCACTAATATTAACAAAGGTTAATAAATGCTGGAAAACTAAATTGATCATTGCTTATTTATGCATTAACTCATGTTAACAATTGAGACGTTATTGTAAAGTGTTTACCTAATACTGATACAAGGTTAACAACATTAGGACTCATTTAGTAATGATTGCATGCAATTTATGCATTTATTTCTCACTAAATAGGCACATATACTATAAACGTAACATATTCTAACAGTATTATTATAACAACTGCGAATTCACACTAATGACATTAGAAACTCCTTTTGCTAAAGTTTTTCTATTAACCCAGGTTTACAAATGCACATGCAATTGCCCAACGTTCGGTTCTAGTGACTAATTCACCATTCAAGTATCTAAATAAACACAAGAAACCCAAACAAATCTAGAAACAACCGGCCAAATTGATGACACTGCATGCTGGATGTCCAGTGTAAATAAACTCACATAAACGCCTGCAGCGCCTCACTGCATTTGAGAGTAAAATTGGTCTTCCAGAATACTTGTATTGACATTAAACACAATAATAAATAAATAAATAAATAAATAAATAAAATAGATATTCTAAAAGATCCAAATGTAAATGTGAGCAACATGTGCTCAACAGCTGGAATTAATGTAGCATAAATGGGTTTAACCCATATATGGCACTCAAGGCTAAATCTGAGTGAGGTCTATTTTTCTGTCTCATCCCTACAGTGCTATTAGTCTAATACTCATTCTGTTTCTTCATAGTGGAGGAGATGCATGCCGCTCATAGTGAATATACTGTGTGCGACAGCTACATCTGTTATGGCTGTGTGGTTCAGCTGGTATGCACTGACTCAGGAGTGGCGCTGCCACCAATGGTATGGAAATATAAAAAAAATGATTTTGTTACTATTACATGATCCTTAATCATCTTTATAAAAGATATCAAAGCTAAAATGAAGGAGAAATGTGTAATAGTGTTCCACTGCAAGTGTAAAACCATGCACTTTTTTTTTTTTTTTAATTCAAAAACCTTACTGTATTGAATCTGCATGTTGCGTGTATTTTTTCACCCATGTCTCTAAGTTTGTATAGCAGAAATTTCCATGACTGTGGTGTTTTTTGGAAGCCAGTCTGCTACCAACATGCGTCACAATTTGCTGATAAAGCATTTGATCAAAATGTCAAGGGCGATGTTTAAATACCACATTTGGCAGACTGGCAAACAGAATAAGCCTTCACAATGTTGTTTTAGTTGTTTGAATTTGCTGACTGGCTTGTTTTGGTTTGCAAGTGTGTATTTGAAGCTATCATGCAGCAGGACTTTTGATGGCCAACAGTCAGGCATATTGTGCAGCACACGTATGCGGGGGACCAGGTGCAATGGTTCATGATTGAAGGGCGATGAATCTTTTTTTTTTTCCTTTTTGACTCTGCTCTTATCAGATTTCAGCAGTCTGGAAACAAAAATGAAGAGCATTTTGTTCAAATACACTCTTGAAAATTAAGGCTATAGAAACAATGCTATAGAAGAAGAATTTTTGGATTCCCAAAGAACCTTTTAGTGAACCGTTCCTAAAAGAATCATTTTTAGTGTAAATAAAGAACATTTTTCACTATAAAGAATCTTTTGTGCAATGGAAAGGTTCTGTGAATGTTCTTCATGGAACCACTGATGCCAATAAAGATGCTTTATTTTTAAAAGTGTAATATATCAAATCTGAAAAACAGCAGGGTTCTGGAAATAAAAACAAAATAGCTGAATATTTACTCATTCTCAGGCCATTATAGATTAGTTTGTTTCTTCAGCAGATTTTGAGAAATGTAGCATTATTTCAAAACAGAGCTGATAAAAACCAGTAATGCATGTTGCCTGTTTGAGAAGCAAATCCATAATTAAGATGTTTTTAGTGTAAAACCATTGCTTCTGGGCAAAACATGAGTCCATAATCTACAATAACACTTCCTCCAGTGAAAAAGGGTGAACTATTCCTTTAAGAGGATGTTAAATGTACAAAATGGTAAGCTGTTTCTGTTTTCTTTCCTTGCAGGTAATACGTAAAGTGAACAAGCAGCATGCATGTCTAGATGTGGATGAGCCTGTGTCTCAGCTTCATAAATGTGCTTTCCAGTTCAGAGACAGTAGCCACATGTACCTGTGCCTGTCTAATGAAAAAATCATACAGTTCCAGGTGAACACTGGCAGTGATGGTTAATTATGAACAGTTGCTCAACCTGAAATGAATATTGTCATCATTTACTCATCACCGTGTCATTCTGAACTTATAGGCCTCTCCGTGTCCTAAAGAAAGTAATAAGGTGTTACTGAATGACGGCTCCTGTTGGACCATCATTGGAACGGAGGTGGTTGAATACACCTTTAGTGAGAGTCTCACCAGTCACCCGACCACCATCAGCCCCGTACCTTTCATCAATGGACTAGAGGTCAGAAATCAAGAAATTATGTTCCTTCATTATATCTTTTCAACAGAAACCAAATTTAATATGAAACTCTATGAATGTTCTATGCCTGAACAATGTGTCCTTGGTGATTTAGTTGAACGGAGGTGGACACGTGGCTATGTTGGAGCTTCATGGAGAAAACTTCAGTCCACACTTAAAGGTCTGGTTTGGCAACATGCAAGCTGAGACAATGTTCAGGTGAGCATTTATCATATTTGTAGGCTTGTGGTTTGGCAAGCTAAAATTAAGCAACAGTCAGGCCACCCTACCAAATAGATAGTTACACTATATTAAAACCAAAACTGGTGCGAAAATCAATAACCTAAAAAAAAACTTTATATGCAATTCAACTGAAAATACAGTGATAAAAAGCAATGGAATGGTTACATTGTATTATATAAACCAAATATATCCAGAGCTCAAATTATTTTTATATATTATTTTTCATGCTATATTTGACCCTGGACCACAAAACCAGTCATAAGTAGCATGGGTATATTTGTTGCAAAAGCCAAAAATACATTGTATGGGTCAAAAATCGTTAGGAAATTAAGTAAAGATCATGCTCCATAAAGATATTTTGTAAATTTCCTACTGTAAATATAAAATATATATATATAGTAATATGCATTGCTAAGAACTTGCTAAGGCGATTTTCTTAATATTTAGATTTTTTCGCACGTTCAGATTCAAGATATTTAAATAGTTGTATCTTGGCCAAATATTGTCCTATCCTAAGAAACCATACAACAATTGAAAGTTTATCTATTCGGGTTTCAGATGATCTATAAATCTCAATTTTGAAAAATTGACCCTTAGGACTGGTTTTGTGGTCCATGGTCACATATTGTTAATTATTGAAAAAAATGTTAAAATACTAATATTACTAAAACTGCACTATGTTGTAAACAGCTAAGCTGCTTTTTTGTTCCTCTTCAACAGTTCAAACACATTAAAAAGGAAAGTTTCCTTATTTGAGTTAGAATATGACACGCTTTGTGAATGTGCGGTTTAAAGGCAGTCTTTTTCAGTTTATGACTTCCTCTTCTTGTAAACCGCAGGAGGTCCTGTGTAACACAAGATTAAGCTCTGAAGTCTTCCGTTGCAAACTGCATATCTTATCATTTATCAAAATCACACGTTAAAGCACAGATGTCACAGAGAATGATTATAAACACTTTTGAGGAAGTACATATACAAAACGGGTAACACTTTATTTTAAGGACCAATTCTCACTATTAACTAGCTGCTTATTAGCAATTTTTATTAGTACTTATTAATGCCTTATTCTGCATGAGCATATTTTAGATCCCTTAATCCTACCCTATACCTAAACAACTACCTTTCTTCCCTATTCTAAAGTGTTACCGAACAACACAAGGTCCTTGCAAATGATACAAGGATCATTTATATTGTGCTAATTGACAGGTCATTACCAAAGCAGTCAGCTATCAGTGAGTTTATCACTATAAAGGAGTGTTTAAGTGCCTAAACAGCCATAAAACATGGTACAATTAGTGTAGAACACTGACCAGACAGGCTTAATGCTTTTATAAAATCAGTGGCAAATCAGAAATCTGAATATTGGATAAAGCCAGGATCAATATTCTTGATTATTTTTTTTTTTTGGAGATATTAAAGGTTTTTTATAGACTGGATTCAGAATATATAAAGTTTGTTGTGTGCAAGTGCTGTGAAGTGGAGATTTCTGATATTTAAAAATAAGTATTGTAATTGAAAGGCACAAATAGTCAAAGTATAATAAAATGAACACATAAATGTGTATTTTTGATGTTTTCTTCCCATTAATCTGAAAGAAGACGTTACAAAAGCAAAATAGCCCAAAAAAGCTTCTAGTGTCTTTTTTAAAACATACCAGACTCGTATTGAAGTAAACTGTGAGGATAGAGGCATGCAGATATTTTTGGCTTTGAACATGGCTCATCTAATCACAGACTATTTTAGGAATTGCATTTAGGTTCTAGATGCCTGCAAGTTCATTGCAAGATACAAAACCAACTTCATACTCTTACTAAACCTTTCCCTGTGCAATAATTTTAGTTCGTTGTGACCATCTCGCCAAGGCTCCAGGGATGCCGTGGTGCGACATTCCTGTCTCGGCAGGCAAAAATGGAACGATGGTTTCTCTCAGGTCCTTTTAGGGAGGTTCTTAAAGTTGTAGTGAAGTGTCAGATGTCAGGAAGGTCAGCAACTGAAATGACTGCAAATTAGTGAGGTGTAACTTCCGTCATCTTAAGTTACAGTACGTAAACATTTATCAGATTAATACCCAAGTCAAAATTGGACAATTACAATATTGTAACAGTCACTGCTACCGAACAAGAGATAATTTCTAAAACAGTGTTTTTGCATGCAAATCTAAAGAACTTTGAACTTTCTTCATCAATATTATTGTCTTGTTTTCCAATCTAAATGTCTAAAGGTTCTTAAATCAAGATACATTAACTTGATATGACATAAGAAGTCTTGTTTTATGAGAAACCAATGGGCTAGGAAAACAACTTACCTCACAAGTTTATACCACACAGATATTTATTCTTATATTCTTATATTTATTCTTATAGTATAGTATAAACTCCCTTCATTTTGTTCAGTTTTGCATTTGCATCTCAAATAAATGCATTCTGATTTAAGAATGTTAAGATATTTATATTGGAAAATAAAAATACTGAGTAAGATATTTATATTTTTGCAATGCATGCAACATTTAGTGTCATGACTTTATTAAATTAAGACTTTCAGCTGTGATTTAAGACATTTTTAAAATAAAGTGAGTTCAAGAATAAATATCTACCAGTGGGCTCAGAAAACAACTTGCTTCATAAGGGAAAAAAGTTTTCATACCATATTGCCAGATATTTGATCTTTATTCTAAGTATAAACTCCCTTCATTTTGTTCAGTTTTGCATTTGCATCTCAAATAAATGCATTCTGATTTAAGGATGTTAAGATATTTATATTGAAAAACAAAAACACTAAGGAAGATATTTATATTTTTGCAATGTATGCAACATTTAGTGTCATGACTTAAGACTTTCAGTTCTGATTTAAGACCTTGTTAAGGTCTTAAATTGTGGAAAGGCGAATTTAAGACTTTCTAAGACTCACAAAAACCCTATAAAAAGCACTACAGGTAAATGCACTGGTCAGTTTTGAGATTTAGGGTTATTTTGCTTCCATAACATGTCTTTTTTCATACTTGTGAAAGGAAAATACAGAGTTTCAGTTTGACAGTCTCATTAAATGCTGTCCGATTCTTTAGTGAAAATAATAGTTGCACACTGAAAAAAATAAGGTTATTTGATCAACGTAACCATGTAAATGTAATACTTCATTTATCTTAGGTCCTCCAGGTCTCTGCTGTGTGTCGTTCCTGACGTATCCATATTGAGTGGTGAGTGGAGATGGATGAGACAACCAATCACAGTGCCTTTATCCCTGATCCGATTGGACGGTCTGATCTACAGGAGTTCGTATTCATTTACTTACACACCAGAGCACAGCGCCCCCTCTCAACCAAACGGTACAACAGAGAGAACCGCAGACTCGGACTCGCTCATAGACACCATTCACCAGGAGTTCACACGGACGAACTTTCACCTATTTATGCAGAGCTGAGATCACACACAAATATTCATGTCAGATTATGTCCAGTCCTGGCTCACATTCTAGCCTCTTGTTAACACTTACAATAACAAGAAAAACTCTCGCAGCATGTAATCACATAGAGCTTTAGGGAGCTTACGCACTACAGACAGCTCTGACAGAGTGTTTGACACTTAGGAATGCACAAGATCTGTGTGCTGAGGCTGTGGAGAGAACCGGGTCGGTCTGAAATAAAGATGAAATACTGTTAATTGGATTCAGGAAATTGGACATGCCTCTGTGACGTTTTCATTGGTCATTCTGAGTATCACTTTCCCAAACCATTTTGTTTTCTGTCGCTTTGCTGTGCAACATCCATACTGAAATTGGGTGATTGCATTCTGAGTACAGATAATGCTTGGAAAAATAAAGTTTGGGGATAGTAAGTATTTTTTAAAGAACTTAAAACATTTAATTTCAGCAAGGATGCACAAAAAAGTAGCAAAACATTTCCATTTCAAATGAATGCTGTTCTCTTTAACTTTCTATTTATCAAAGAATCCTGAATTAAAATGTGACCCTGGACCACAAAACCAGTCATAAGTAGCACAGGTATATTTGTAGCAATAGCCAAAAATACATTGCATGGGTCAAAATTATTGATTTTTCTTTTATGCCAAAAATCATTAGGATGTTAAGTGAAGATCATGTTCCATGAAGTTATTTTGTAAGATTAACATATAAAAACTTTCAAGTTTTTGATTAGTAATATGCATTGCTAATAACTTCATTTGGACAACTTTAAAGGCGATTTTCTCAATATTTAATTTTTTTGCACCTTTAGATTCCAGATTTTCAAATAATTGTATCTCGGCCAAATATTGTCCTATCTCAACAAACCAATACATCAGTGGATAGCTTTAAGATGATGATAAATCTCAGTTTCAAAAAACTGACCCTTACGACTGGTTTTGTGGTCCGGGGTCATAAATGCATCACGGTTTCAATATAAAATATGAAGCAGCACAACTGTTTTTAACATTGGTAATAATCAGAAATGTTTCTTGCGCAGTAAATCAGCATATTAGAATGATTTCTCAAGGATCATGTGACACTAAAGTCTGGAGTAATGATGCTGAAAATTCAGCTTTGCATCACAGAAATAAATTACATTTTAACATATATTCACAAAGAAAGCAATTATTTAAAATTCTAATAATATTTCATAATATTGCTGTCTTTACTGTATTTTTCATCATATAAATTCACTTTGTGAGTGAACAGGAGACTTCAAAATGTGATTTTTTTTAGTTTACAAGAATAGCACTTATTTGAGGTAGAAACCTTTTGTAACATTATAAGTGTCTTTCCTTTAACTTTTGATCAACTGAATGCATCCTTAAAGAATAAAAGTATAAATTTCAGTCATTTAAAGTCTTGTATCGCATACAGTGTATTTAAAACATAATATATGTGTCTAAACATTTAGCACTTTTTACCTATTCTTGTTCATTTGTGAGAGTTTTTGACTCTGCCACTTTAAATTATAACGAACACCTTTACCACCCTATTTCGGTGTGTAATTAGATTATCAGTATAGCTTGTATCTCATTATCATTAATTCAGTTATGTAATTGATATTATGATGTCCTCTATCTCAGCTTACTCTGCTTTACTGCTCTGGTGTCTTTTCCATAACACTGCACATAACTTTACACAAAGCAGCTATTATACTACACCGCTGCCACATCCAAGATCATCTTCAAAGGATGAAAGCTAAGAACATACCCCATAAATTGTGTTGAAAAGTGTGAAAGTGTGTGTGCAAATTTTTGAAGGGTCTTAGAGGTCTTTGGCTCATTTCCTCCTAATTACTAAAGCAAATATGCGTGAGAGGGAACGGCACATCGGCACATCGACTAATCTTTATCATGTGTCCACCACTGCCAACAGGCCTCCGGAATTTATTTTCACATCAATCCATTCCGCTCGGAGACAAGAGATATGAAGGGACTCATTCTTCTATCTGTATCCGTTCTTCACACCCCTTATGTAACAGGAAGGATTGTATTCAATACCATAAAAAGGAAATTTCTTTCAGCTTTGCCTTCCTGCTTGAAATGAAACTCTCAGAGCGGCTTAAACTTAAACTTTGGGCACGTGTACGTGGCGCATCGACAGTCTCCCTACGCTGCTCTCTCTGAGCATAAAGAAACCTCTGTCTCTTTATTTTGGCTGAGCGTTTGTCTAATATATCAGCACTCTCCCATCATTCCAGCCTGATCGGCCTTCTGCTCCAATCAGTGAAAGGATCTGGCCTGTGATTGACAGCTCATTTACAGCTCTGAGAAGGGCCCTTTAAGGTCCGAGAGGCCAGTGCCTAGACAGAGAAGATGAGAAAAGTATGAAAAATGTCTGTACTCATTGTTCCCAGGGACGTTTGTGTGTTCAGGAGCCAAATGCGAGCCAATTAGTGTGTCAAGGTAAAGCACGGTAGAGTAGACAGACTTTGCAAAGAGGTTATGAAATGGATTAACACAAATGCTTTGAAGGATTTGTCATGTTTGACAACTCATGTTTTTCTTCCTGAACACCGCACAAGAACAAAATATGTAAGCTTATTATCAAATGGATAGTGAGGAACTACATTTAATATACCCTTGTTTGTCCTGAACAGTTAAACTGCCTGCTGTTCCTCAAAAAAATCCTTCAGGTCCCACAAATTCTTTGGTTTTTCAGCATTTTTGTGTATTTGAACCCTTTCCAACAATGACTGTATGATTTGAAATCCATCTTTTCACACTGAGGACAACTGAGGGACTCATTTGACTTTAATTTGACTTATTCTGTCTTCTGGGAAACATGTAAGTATCTTCTGTAGCTTCTGAAGGGCAGTACTAAATGAAAAAAATATGGTATTTAGGTAAATTAAGAAAATGTACACATTTTCATTTTGTTCAAATGTTTTCACCCCTGGCTCTTAATGCATGTTTTTTCCTTCTGAAGCATCAGTGATCATTTGAACCTTCTGTAATAGTTGCATATGAGCCCTGCAGTTGTCCTCAGTGTGAAAGGATGGATGTCAAAATCATACAGTCATTGGAAAGGGTTCAAATACACAAAAATGCTGAAAAACCAAAGAATTTGTAGGACATGAAAGATTTTTTCTGAAGAACAGCAGGCAGTTTAACAGGACAAATAAGACCCATGAACATCTATCACTAAACAAAAAAACACAGCGGTGGATCATTCAGGTAACAACACAGTATTAAGTATCAAGTGTTTGTAAACTTTTGAATGGGGTAATTTTTATAAATTCAACTATTATTTTCTCTTGTGGACTATATGTAAATATCTATTATGTGAAATATCTATTTAAAAAGTAACATGCATTTTGTATGATCCCTCTTATTTTGGCAAAATAATTTACATTTCGCAAATTCCGCAAACAATTAACATTAAATAATATGAATAAAAAAAAAAACAAAAAAGACACTGCCGTTTCTTTTCTTTTCTTGGAAAAAAAATAATAATAATTTTTTTCAGCAAGCATACATTAAATAGAAAAAGTGACAGTAAAGACATTTATTATTACAAAAGATAACTTTTTTTTTTTTTTTTTAAATCAAAGCATTCTGAAAAAAATGTTCCATGGTTTTCACAGAAATATATAAATTCAGCAAATCTGCATATTAGAATGATTTCTGAAGGATCATGTGACACTGAAGACTGGAGTAATGATGCTGAAAATTCAGCTTTCCATCACAGAAATATATTTCATTTTAAAATACATTTAAATAGAAAACTGATTTTTTAATTGTAATAATATTTCACAATACTACTGTTTCTTTTTTTTTTTTTTTTAGTTTTGATCAAATAAATGCAGTCTTGGTGAGACTTTATTGGTGAGAAATTATTGACCCCAAATATTTAAACAGAAGTGTATTAAAAAAAAATCTGTGGATTACAGTGGTTTTACGACTGTACCGCTGTACAATCACTGCTTATTTAAAAGCAACTTTCCTTACTAGGTAACTTAGCAATGTGACTAAGACATCCTAACTCATTCTTGTGGACCAACTATGGCAAACTGAAAGTTATGAGCAGATATTGTGAGTAACTGACCTAATATGATACAATTAGTTCTTATTACCTTCATTCATCAGTCATGACAGGTATGTAGGACACAAATGCACTTAGTTGACCACCATCAAGACATTACTTAGCAAGGTTGACATGTATAGTGACTCAATTCCAGATGTTTGGCAGATTTTTCAAACAGACCAGATGACTAGACAGCAAAGTATGAGGCTTATTTGCCAGACCAACAAGATAGAGGCATTAACTAAGACCTAGAAAGCCTTAAAAGGTCATTTCTGGTCTGATGGCATTTCAGTGTAGGCTTTTAGAGGATACTTAAATGAAGTAATGCTTGATCTCAGTAAAGATGCGATTAAAAGTGAACATTTGCTAAATCCAGTACATTTATTTGACATCACATGGCTCCCTAAGTGAGATGGAGTTTATGAGCTCTTTGCTCTCTGTTGTGACTGCATGAGAACCTGGAACGGGTCTGCTCTAGAAAGTCCTTCTGCCTCCGCAGGACGTCTGTAATGATGCCTGACTTGAAGGGGAACCAGCTGACCTTGCATCCTTCCGCCAGCCGGAACAGAATCACTCCCTACAGCAATCTCACAAGTGCTCCATGTTGTCAGAATGCCTTAAATCTAAGTGGTTTAAAAAATATGGGCGGAAAGCCCAGAACTTTGAGGAGAACACCACTTTGTTCATGCAGAATGAGAATATTTTCCAGCATCCTCAGCATTAGGGTTGTTTAAAGAGCGTACCTGGTGTAAATGTCAGCATTCCCATGTAATAAGTATAAAAGCCTTCTGTTTTGTAGCTCGGGATATGCAATGGGGAGCTCATTTAAGTGTCCACAAAGTCTCAGATGTTTCTTCTAAAATTCCTTAGGAGAAACAAAGAAATGAGATAATTGTGAAAGCTACACTGTATCACTTTTTGGGTTGAAATTCACAAAATTTAAATTATGATCCTTTTTAAAATAACGATCATTTTTCCTTTCCAGGGAAACTGCATTTTGTAATATGCATACAGTAATATTTTCATCATTAGACAGTGCATGCTTATGTCATATCCGTGATTAAAGAAAAGAAGAGGCAGGTTACTATTTTAAGCAGGAAAATTAATTTACATAAAATTAATTTTACTGTTTGATATTGCAAATTGCTATGTCATACCATATTATTTTAATGTATTGTCTTACTTATGAACACACTGGCTCTACAGTGTAAACAGTTTTACCGTTTACCGCATGTTGTTTATCGTCTCCTTATTTCCTTGTAACGGTGAATGAACCGGAAGTCTTGCCCATAGGCTTACTTCCGCGTTTAAGAATAAGATGGATAAACCAAAGCAACTAGAAGGCAAGCCGCCTAAACTAACACTTCAGGTCTGGCAGTACGTGGGAAAGGAGACCAGAGGCCATTTTTTGAATGGATGTCAATGGAGGAGTGGCTTCACTATGCTGAATAAACAGCTTTTGAATGGAAATGGCTTATCATTTAATGAATCAACAGCCTATCTGCTAATCTTCAACATGTTTTACACTAAACAGTACTTTTGGATTGAACTATTTACCACATTTACCACGAAGAAATGGCTCTTTTTTAATAGAAGTCAGAGACTTTTTGCGACAGGTGGGATTCAGTTTACGGCACTTCCCATTCATTCCTATCCGTAAAGGGGACACGTGATCCAAGTTAGGCGTTACGCTTTCTCCAAAAGTAAGTAATACAGTCCCTCTCATCTCCCTATAGTAAAACAATCACTGGATAAGCAGCCTTAAAATCTTATCGTTCCCACCGTTACCTGATATGAATAGCCTTATTTATGTTTAAATGGCCGCGTTGCCAAACTTTTGTAACAAACTGATTTCAGTAAGTCAAAACAACAATGGAATATGAACTTCTTAATTCCTCATAAGACATACTTTTCAGATTCTTTCGTTTTCTTCCTTCTTTCATTATTGAGAGATTTTTAACGTCTGTAAACATGGGAACAGCGGTTAGACTGAAGCCATCAGATTCATCCGCGCAGAATAGCGGAGCCGAAGCACAACTCACGAAGTCATCAAAACAATGTTCCTACGCGAGTAACTTCGGCCGCTAGAGGGACAAAGTGAAAAGTTACAAAGTGAGGTTTTAACATACAGAAAAGGCTATTAAAATGAATGCGCATATCAGTGGAGATAATTTAGACTTGGAAGAATTTGATGAGAAATATTTTTATTGATATTTCTGACTTGGTCTCATATTTGTAAGTGTTTTGTTTCCGCTTTATCTAGGAGAGACAAGATAGAGGTCTATATTTGTGATATTCCTTTCCTGTGGGCCAAAATGAGACTTAAAGAGATAAAAGTCCAGATCAGAACCTCATCTCTCTGGCTCTCGTTTCCCTGTACCTCCTCTTTGCGGCAGTATGGCAGTATTCCTGTGGGAATCTCTTTCCTCTCAGGAAGCAGGTCCGCTTTCATAGTCAATAAGCCTTTCTGCTACAACCCAGCTCAGCGTGTGCACTCACATGTATAGGAGCGTGTTCACGTAGGTCTGACCGGCAGCTGTGGGTGTGTGGGCTCTTAGGAGCCACTTGTTTGAAGGGTTGGAGAGCATTTCAACATCAACTGCTTTGTTCACTAGCACAGGATAGTGAAAATACTCCAGTATTTAATACACAGGTTAATGTGATCACCAAACATAAAACAGGCATTGTTATTTTTGCTTATAAGGCTTGGTTATGCTGTATTTATTTATTTTTATTAATTTATTTATTTGTTGCTTCTATTGTTTGTCTTGTTAATAGCATGGGAAGTGCGCAATGGATATTATTTGTGGTTCAGCTTTGATTTTGTCAAACGCAGTTATTAAACCAGTTTGATTCACACTTGGTGCAGCAAGACACATAATACCCAATTTGACATTATGCAATGCATTTTAAATGCATTTTAGAGCAACTGCATACACAGACACATTATAACATCAATAAAAATAGAGATAGATAGCATATCTATAAATAAAATGAATTGCATACAAAATCTGGTTAGAGGGGGAAAAAAGAAAAATATTGTTAAAAAAAAGACTTCAAAGACATTAGAAAAAAACATAGCGTAGACTATTTCTGTGGAGCACTGCATTATTATTTTTTAAATGATATGAATAACTGACAGAATTTTCATTATTGTGTGAACTATTCCTTTCAAACCTAAAAAATTCTCATAAATTACTGGAAAAAATACATCGCTTTCAATACCTTAAATAAAAACAAATATCTCGCTTTCAACCAAAAAGAGCTAGACTAATTTAAAGGCCTGAGAACAGAAAAACAACTGCCATAATATTATTCATCAGGGCAGACAATGATATTATTTTATATTAATAGCCTCTTTACTCCAACAATGTTGGCTTGGCGACTGGCATGTTTTTTTTTTCTTTATTAATATCAGATAATATTTTGACAGAACTTTATATAGCTGAAGTTCTCAGAAGATAAAGAATATCAAAATATTTAAATAATGCTTCTCAAAAATATCTCAAAAGTAACTTTTCTCTCATCAAAAACAACTGGAAGGCCATAATACAGACATAAAACTTTAGCAGACAAAGAGTGAATATTTTCCCATTCCTATTCTCTGCAAAGCATGACCGTCAATATTTTTTACTCTGGAACCAAGCACAAAGAATCACAAGTGAATTATAAATTGTTTTTGTGTTCAGGATATGCTTCTAAAATGCAACCTTTCGTTTAATGTTCATTTCTAATAACCCCCTCAATAGCCAAAAATAATATAACTGAATATTCCTCCAGCTAATGCAGAACGTTTGAGTTTAAATTGTCTGTGTAAGGCAGTTTAAACACTTTCTTATACCCCAGTGTTTACATAGTAACTGTTCCCTGTCTTTATTTACATGGAGCATGGTAATTCTATAAAATGAAGGTCCTTAATAAATCATTTATTTAGGTATGCAGAAACTGAATCATCAGACGTCCACGTAAAAGACGGAAACCTTATACTGACCCAACTATATACAGTGCCTGGGGGGGTTAGGGTTCAATTTTATTTCATTAGCGGTGCCTGCTGAACTGAATACTATACTGTTGCTGCTCATACCTAAGGTTAACTCAGCTCAAACTGTGCATGGAGAAATGTGCTAATACTTTTACAATCAAAACAAATAATAAAAAAAATCTCTAGAAATAAGAAAAATTCTCTAGACTTACAATGAAGGAGTGATGTGAGCCAAAAAATATCTAAAGACCAGAGAATAGACTTGAGGTTAGGCTCTTTTTACTTTTGCCGGTAAACAGCCACCCAGATCAACCTAGCAACAACCCACAACATTCTACAAATCACCTATAGGAACATTCTAGCAACTGCCCAGAACACAGCAACTCATTAACAACCACATAGAACACCCTAGAAATAACCCAGAAACGCACTAGCACCATTACACATTTCAATCATTTAGCAAAGCCCAAGCCACCACCCAGAACACTGCAATAACATCCTAGCAACCACATGAAAAACACCTGAAAAATAACCTAGCAACACCATAGCAATCACCAAAACTCCCTAGCAATCACCTAGTATTTAGATATACCCAACAAATACTCAGATCACCTTAGTAATCGCAATGCCCTAGCAACCACATAGATCACCCTAGCAATAATGTAGCCACACCATAGCAACTACCCAAAAAAATACTAGCTATCACAAATAACACCTTGGTTAGAAATCAACCAGCCATGCCCTAACAAATACACAGAACACTGTAGTAATCATTTAGCTAGCAACCTCCCAGAACATCCTAGCAACACCTCAGCAATCATTCAAAACAATGTAGCAATCACCTATTTAGAGATTCCTAACAAATACCCAGATCACCATATAATCACTTAGCAATGCCCTAGCAACCACCCAAAACACCCTAGCAATGTTCTAGCAACCACATAGAACACTCTAGCAATAACCTAGCAACACCATAGCAACTACCTACAACACACTAGCTATCACAAATAACACCTTAGTTAGAAATCACCAAGCAAGGCTCTAACAAATACACAGAGCACCTTAGTAATCATTTAGCAAAGCCCTAGTAACTACCCAAAACACCCTAGCAACACCCCAGCAATCACCTAGTATTTAGACATTCCTAACAAATACCAAGAACACATTAGCAATCACCTAGCAGCCACCTAGAACACCCTAGCAACACCACAGAACACTATCAATAACATAGTCATTCCATAGCAACTACCCACAACACACTAGCTGTCACAAAGAACACCTTAGTTAGAAATTACCTAGCAACGCCTAACAAATGCACAGAACACCTTAGTAATAATTTAGCAATCCCCTAGCAACTACCCAAAACGCCCTAGCAACACTTATACAGTCTTTACATATTCCTACCAAATACCCAGAACACATTACTAGTCACTTAGCAATGCCCTAGCAACAGGCCAGAACACCCTAGCAATGCTCTATAACCACCTAGAACACCCTAGCAACACCTCTGCAATTACACATAACAACTTAGCAATAGCCTAGTATTTAGATATAAATACTTAATCACTTAGCAATGCCCTAGCCACTGCCCAGCACACCGTAGTAATGCCCTAGCAACCACACAGAACACCCTAGCAACACCTCAGAAATCAACTAAAACAAATTAGCAATTACATAGTCTTTACATATTCCTAACAAATACCTAGAACACATTACTAGTCACTTAGCAATGCCCTAGCAACTGCCCAGAACACCCTAGCAATGCTCTAGCAACCACACAGAACACCCTAGCAACACCTCAGAAATCACCTAGAACAACTTAGCAATTACATAATCTTTACATATTCCTAACAAATACCTAGAACACATTACTAGTCACTTAGAAATGCCCTAGCAACAGGCCAGAACACCCTAGCAACACCTCTGCAAATACTACTTAGCAATCACCTAGTATTTAGATATGCAATGTCCTAGCAACCACATAGAACACTCTAGCAATAACTTAGCCACACCATAGTAACTACCCACAACACACTAGCTATTATAAAGAACATCTGAGTTAGAAATCTCCTAGCAATGCTCTAACAACCACCCAGAACACCCTAGCAACAGGCCAAAACCCCAGCAACCAAAACCCTAGCAAACCCAAAACAGGACTCTTCAGTCTTTAAGCAGCACATGGGTGGTGAGTGGATGTACAGTATGTGGGCAGGAAAGCTTTTACATTCAGCACAACCTCTGCATCCATGAAAGCTTATAAGGGAGAGCAGCTGAAATGTGCTGATTTTAAAGAGAGCGCGTAAAATCCCTCCACCAGAGCCAAGGCGCTGGAAGAAAAGGCCGCTATTGTGTTTATGAATAGAGTCTGTATGCGCCATGCTTTGACATTTCTATAAATTGAGAAATGATGGTTTATAAAGCTTACGTTTGTTTTCACAAGCGTTTCGACTAGAATGAAGGCCCCGGGAAGCTCAGGAGCTCAACAATGCCGCGGGTGTTCTTACTGGACTAGTGGAAATTACACAACAGATAACCTCGAAACGCTTCATCACGACTCATAATGATTGTGATCGCTACTGTCTGGCCTTTTGAAAATCAGTCTTTCAAGACAGGCTAAACTGTCCTCTATCAACTGTAATTGTGAAGCCCAAGATTCCTGATTGTATATAACAATGTAACGTGATATATGGGATCAAGTTCAATAACATGAGGAATTTTCTGGAGCAGGAGGAACCTCGTTCCTGATTAATGCAGAGAACAGATCATCTTTTCAACACAAGACAGATTGCAAGGGGCGTAGTTATTTAAAGATTCCTCTTTACTAAGACAAATGAGTGTAACTACAGCGCCACCTGCAGGCCACAGCCACAAACTGCAACAAACTGTCCTCAATCTAAATGCGCATATAATATTGCATAAATGGGAGAATCTAGAATAAAAACACTAATTTAATTGTATCAGTTGGGTCTTATAAAGTCTAGCACTAATATTAACCATAATAAAACCACATATTGAAATGGTAAAACAAAAAAAAAAAAAAAAGACATGCAAAAGTAATAGAAGCAGCATATATTACATTATTTAACTAAATAATTATATGAAGACTATATAAAGGTTTGTATCAAAAGAAATAATTTCAAAGTTTCAGACTTTTGTTTAAAAAAAAAAATCATTTTGACAATGCCAAAACATTATATATAACATCATAAAGAAATAAAGTCTTAGACTGTTGTAAATAAAACAAATAAATAAAATAAAATAAGAGTAATAAATTAAGAGTTAAAATTAAAGGTTATCAATGCCAAAACATCATCAAAAGCATTACATATAATATTATTTAAATTATTATTATTAATAATAATAATAATATAAACACTACATATAAGTTTACATCTTAAGAAATTAAAGTCTCAGATTTTGTAAATAAATTTATAAATAAGTAAAAGGTTTACAATGCATAAGCATTAGAGGCATTATACATACATAACATTATTTAAATAAATTATAGTATTAACACTACATATTAGTTTTAATAATTTTAAGGCTTAGACCTTTCATAACTATTTAATTTGTATTTAAATAAAGATAATACAATAAATAAACCAAATTAAATGTATAATTATTTAAAGGTTTTAGCAATGACCTTAAATTTCCTCCTCCTTTCTATTACATAGCATGTAAATAATTCTTTTTTTTATTTACTTTTTATTTTTTGGTTCATGGAAAGGTCCCACTTACTAACTTAAAAATATTTGCCTTAACAAATAATTCCCTTATCAAACTGTACAACATTTATAGTCCAACAAATGTTGTCAAGTGACTGTGTGTAAACATGCTTTTATTTAGGGACTTTAAAAGTCCTGGCATTGCAATTTAAATGCTTGAACATGCTGTGCTTAGAATTACACAGCTCATTTCCCTTCAGACATCATTAAAGTTTCCTTCAAGATCAAACCCAAACATGGATAAAAGAACAAGAAAAGCAAATTATAAAATGCATTTTTAATTGTTATGTAAAGTATTTGTGCCAAAACACTTGGCCTGTGTGTGAGATCCTGCACACATCTGCCACATGTAACAGTCAGAAACAGACACTGAGGTTTTTAGGGCTTCCTATGGTTTTCTTCAAACATAAACTCATGCACATGTGGGAAAAAGAGTAAACAAGAACTCACCAAACGTTTTCCGTTCCCCAGGGATCTGGCTTAAATGTGCTTTGCATCTGGTTATGTTTTTTTGTACAGTAATACAAGCACTTCCACCATGGCAACCTTGCTATAAATTCCATCTTTATGATGTATTTTGCGTCTGGCTTCTTTACAACTCCAGGCTTCCTGTTTTCAACTACTAACAGGATTTGCAAGGTGCACGAGGCCCGAGACAATTCACTTCATCACCACAAGAGGACGCCATTCAGCTGTTTGCAGTGCTTGTGTAACGATTTGGTTAAAAATAAAATAAAATAAAATAAAATAAAAAATAATGACTGAAATGAAAAAAGTATGGTAATGGTTTAATGGTCAGGTACATTTTCACATAATAATACCAGACGAAAAAAATCATTATATTATATAAACATTATATAAGCGGGAAAATTATATTTTCATACATTTTTTAACCTTTTTGTACCGTTGGCTGTATTTTTAAATGTTTAATACCTAATAAAAATACCATTAAAACATTACACCTGCATGAAATATATTGCATCATTTCAGAAAATACATTAAAAGGCACAACACGAGAAGCTTCTATAAGGATATTCGTAATCTGCTGACGTTTCTGTGTACGTGCACTACGTCATCAAGATCTGCGTTGTTGCAGAGTCACTCTGAGTGCTTAAGTGTAAACAAGAGACTAGCGAGGGAAAAATCTAGAAAATTGTGTATGGTTTATTGATTTCTGCTATTGGTTTTGAGTATTGACCGTGCTGACGTAATATCTAGAGCACGTTATGCCCGTCGACAGCCTGTCATCGGGCAATTTGACGCGAGTTTTCTCACAAATTTCGTCGCTACACGCTGGCTGGCTAACGTTAGCCTGTTAGCTTTGTGAACACATACCATCATAAAAGGAGAAACAAACTCCTGTATGTCAGGGATTTACACGGATTTGGGTCTTTTGGCCGTAAGTATATTTTTCTAATGGTCTATTTTTGTTTCTAATATTTTGGTCAAGCGAAGTAGACCTTAATGTAAATCGCGCCAATGGGCTGGACACAATGCTAAGCTAAATTTCATAATACGATGTGTTCATGTGATCAGTGTTTCATAACATTAATCACAACTTGTCAGCGGCTTCAGTGTGATAATATTAATGTTAAATATAATTAGTTAGGTTGAACTTGAAGGCTGCTTGTGAGTAAGGCAGTATTTACATAATATGATCCTCAGTTAGTTCTGTATAATCTCTGTGCAAAGGTTAATCTAAATTCTTGAATAAAGTTGAACAAACCACTGCACTTTGTCTTCATTTATTGAATTCTTCTAATTGTTTGAAGTACCTGAGTGGTTTAACATAAAGTTACTGAGCCTTATATTTATTGACGTTCTATAAATAGGTGTGTTTGTTATTGTGGATCATTTGTATTACTCTATGCTTTTGCTTTCAGTTTTAAGGCTGTCTAGCATCATGGCTGCTGTGGAGAAAGTAGAAAAGGAGTGTGAAGAGGAGACACTACAGACCGCTTTTAAGAAACTGCGTGTGGATGCTGAAAGGTTTGCGGACTTTTAAATTTTATTTCAGCTGACAAGTGAAATGGATTCTCAATAGCAAAGAGGGGCTTATTTTTGTACTGCCCGGGTAATTGTGTGTATTCCTTTCCAGTTCCACAACCGCAGTCCGCGTCTCTGAATCTTTGGCTTCCAGATTGGTTGCTCGAAGCAGCCCGGAAGGAGCCAAATCCAAGATGAGCTCCTCAAAAGATAACTGGCTTGGGTGAGGACTGTTTTAAGATGCTGAATTAGTTAACCCTGTAAAGCCTGACACATGAAAGAACAGCTTGAAAACTGATTCTGTTGTTATAAATGGAACAGTTTATTGAATATTTTGAAAGTTTAGGCTATAAATGTTTTTTTGTTGAGCATCATTTTTGATGTCAGGCCTTTATGGTTTATGTCAGGGGTGCCAACGCTGTTCCTGGAGATCAACTTTCCTGCAGAGTTTATTTCCAACCCTAATCAAACACACCTGTCTGTAATTATCAAGTGCTCCTTGAGATCCTAATTAGCTGGTTCAGGTGTGTTTGTACAGGGTTGGAGCCGAACACTGCAGGAAAGTTGATCTCCAGGACCAGGGTTGAGCACCCCTGGCTTATATAATTTGATATAGTGAAAATATAAGAGGAAAAGGCCCAAACTGAGCAAAAACATGTAGTTTGGTGAAGTTATTTATATGGCCAAAGAGATTAATTTCTGATACCATTTAATGTAATTCAATAAGATCATTATAATAGTATAGCAGACTGCTTAACATTAAATCTAAATATCAGTTGTCACTCCACTTTTTAAATGCTTAGTTTTAATATCAAAGCTGTGTATTTTCAAAACATATAATGCAATAATGATTGAGAGATGAACAAATCAAGTTGCTTAGGTCCAGTAAATGTTTATCTTGAAATATTACTAATAATGTAAAATGTATTCTTATGTTTACTATAAAAAGCTGTAAAGATTCCAAAGCAAAAACATGTGAACCATGAGCTAAAGGTGGACGGTTTTACAATTGTGCTTAAAGGTCTTTTAATTGCAAAAAGAAGTCTGAATGATCAATCAGACGACTGAATGGATGTAGTAGTTTATGCATACGTTTTTCAGCATGCTTTGATCATTTAGAGGCCTTAGAAAGTCATGTTATAGACTATAAATAAAATAAACATTTTCACCTTTATTTTTTTACTATAGATGCACAAGAAAGTCATCTAGAGGCGTTGTGAGAAGCCAGCGACGACGACGATCAAAATCTCCAATCCTTCATCCTCCTAAGTTTACCTACTGCAGCAAAATGTCTCCCCCTCCTGCACACCTCAAACACAAGACCCCGCCAGAGCCCGACGACTCCGGCGCTGTCAAGAACGAAGTAGCATTCTCAGCTCCATGCTCCACTGTATTCGGTGTCGTCGGCTATGAAACGCACCTCCCGTCTCCAAAGGGTCAGGAATCACCCCTCAGTCCCAGAATGCCCTCGGATGACGAGAGCGCTCCCGAAAACAGGCCCGCTTTAGGATGTGGGCCGGGATCTCAGGAGGCGGGCGAAGGTAATGCAGTTCCGTCTGACTTTCAAACTCTGTCCAAGTTGCAGGAGGCCGGTCAGTGCCCGTGTGGGCAGCGGGAATGCCAGTGTCCCGGTTGGCAGGGGGTCGAGGTTTACTCATTCACCGGCCTTCGAGACGTGATCTCCGAATGCGAGCGGAAGCTTCCCAACCCGCAGGACAGTTCGACCAACAGCAGAACTTCCAATGGGACGTCCAGCTCCCCTCGCTCTTGTTCCGAACAGGCCCGCGCCTACGTGGATGACATCACAATAGAGGACCTTTCCGGATACATGGAATATTACCTTTACATCCCGAAAAAGATGTCGCACATGGCTGAGATGATGTACACCTGAAAATTACATTTAATGAAGCAAGTTCAAGCATTGGATATTGGGTACTTTTAAGAGGAAAATAAACGATTGATTTATTTAAAAAAAAAAATAAAATAAAATGTAGTAATGATGATGTTATCTAAAAGCAATTCTACTTTATTGTCGTATTGAGGATTTATGATGTTTGTTCTTCTCCAGAACATCCAGATAACATGTGCTGACTAAGAATCATGGGAGCATGACTCATTCTGTGATTTACTACTCTGTTTCGTTTGTTTGATTTTGTGATAACTGTTATGTTTGGTTTACATTTTAAAGTTGCCAAAGGTCTGTCCCAGAGACTGCAGGTTTGATTTCACTGATATATGCAAACTTACACCACGCCAAGTAATAATTCTGTTCACCGTGACAAGGATGTGATGTCATCTTGTTTCTCAATAAAACTGCTTTTTGGGGATTGTTCATGACGTTTGTTGTCTTGGACGTCTTGTTTTGCATCTTGCTAAGTCAAAATAATTTCAATGCTCCACATTATGCAAGAACATTATGCATTAAACAATTGAAAGGAGATAATGTAAAAGTACTGTAGTTATGATGCTTGCACATGTTCATTAAGCAATAACATGTGACTTCATTTACCTGCTTATATAAAAAAGCTGTGTTACATAAGGTAGGAGCTTCCTATTTAAAAATAATGGACTTGTTCTGAATCACCAGTAAGATGGAATGAAACATGACCTGCCAATCCAGTGTTGTAACTAGTCCTGCATGATTGTGTAATCCTTTAAAAAACAGGACATTTTCTGACGTAATTTTTATGGTGTTGCTGTAATGGCCACTAGGGGGAAGCACTGCACTGTTTATTCACATCACGTACTGAAGATGTGCTTAAGATTTAAGTCGGTAAGCGAACTTTTTATTCTCTTCTAGTAATATCTAATAAAGCCACTAGAAACCGCACAAAGATTTAAGATAGCAACAGCTTTTGCATAGAAAGGAAGTTAGCCTGTTCATTATTTCATATTTTTAGATTGCAGGGTGAGAGTTTTGATCTTGTGGTCATAAATGTGTTTTTTCTGGGCCTGGGAAACTTACACGCAATAAGTTTCAACTAAATATAAAAGTCTGCAATAAATGCAGAATTTTCCCGCTTTTTGTACTGTAAAATAGATTTGGTTTAAATCTGTGCCTTAAAGGAACAGTTCACCCAAGAAAAGAAAATTTGTTGAAAAAATTTACTCCCTCTCAGGCCATCCAAGATGTAGATGAATTTGTTTTTTCAATGGAGAAACATAGCATTACATCCTTTGCTCACTAATGGATCCTCTGCAGTGAATGGGTGCCATCAGAATGAGAGTCTAAACAGCTGATAAAAACATCAAAATTATCCACAAGTAATCCACACCACTCCAGTCCATCAATTAATGTCTTGTTAAGTGAAAAACTGTATTAAGAAATAAATCAATCATTAAGGTGTTTTAACTTTTAAACTTGTGTGCAAATTATGAGTCCGTAATCCAAAACAACATTTCTTCAAGTTAAAATCAATCACCTGTTGTCCTCTCACATCAAAATCCACTGACAGTCCATATTTGTTTGGACTGTTTTTGCTTGTAAACTGTGCTTGATCAGTGCATATTTCTCTCCTGATTCAGACCAGCAGATAATCTGATGGAGAAAGGACTTGTATTTTCTTTAAAAGCAACAGTTTAAAGTTTAAAAGGTTTAATGATGGATTTGTTTCTAACAAACACAAAGCTTTTTGTTTCACAAAATATCATGGAATGGAGTGGCGTGGATTACTTGTGGATTATTGTGATGTTTTTATCAGCCGTTTGGAGTCTTATTCTGACGGCACCCATTCACTGCAGAGGATCCATTGGCGAGTGATGGAATGCTGAATTTCTCTGAAACTCATCTGCATCTTTGATGTCCTGAGGTACATTTTCAGCGAAATTCCATTTTTGGGTTTGGATGTAATTGTATATACAAGAATGGGTGGGGGAATTAAGATCTAAATATCATGCAAACATACAGAAAGCACGAGAGCAAAGAGAAAATATCCATGTAAATAGACATTCACCTGACTTGTTCCACAAAAACTCCCATGTGTACTTTCTTTAGCTCAGGCACATGGGCCGGTCAGGTGACTTGGTTCCTGACAGAGGGTGAGAGAACTGCCCTAAAGGGCATTCCGGTGAGGCATACATCATTGTGTTTCCAACCACGTCACAGAGACTTTAGATTGTCCCTGTAAATAACCCACATGTTAAACGTCACAGCATAAGTCATCTCTCACTTATCTGTTACATTTGCTTTTATTTAAAATATAAGTCTAACTCTAAATCAACAGTCCACCCACTTTTTTTCTGGTTTACTGATTTCAGTTCTGTCTCTCTGCTCCTGTGAGAATGACTTGTAAGGTTGTATGGATTTCTACAAAAGGGCAACTGCATCAAAGCATACCAAGAAAAGCTATGGAAACACACAAAAGAGTCTGTTGGATGTTGCCAGTCAACAAAAGCTGGCCAGCTAACCAGTTTGCCTAATAATCAAGCCTTTTGTCAACCAGATTGAAAAAACACAGGGAATTCTGCTGGGAGAACATGCAGGCCGAACATGTGCAGCTGCTTTTATTGTGGTGTCTGTTGTTTTGTTTGTCTGAAATTGCTCGTCCAGAGCTCATCAACTTTTATGTTCCTCTTAAAATTCTTCAAGAGAAATAAAAATAGGCACTACTGCAACACTTGCTATTTAGAGTAGAGCTATAAATGAACGTAAACAGACGATTTGAGAGAATTTGATTAGGAATGTTCATTAGAGAAGGTCATATTGTGATGTCTGACTTTACATTGAGGATTTTTAGGGACTGGTAAATTAAATCATAGATTGAGACAATTTTAGGTTTATGAAACTCAAGTGGAGATCAGTTATGTTCATTTTATTTTCAAATGAACAAAAATTGTTACAAATTATTATTATTATTATTTTTTTTCACAAATTATTAGCAAAATTTTTATTTGAGACTATTTTCTCAGGAGAAAAACAACAAAAATATCTCCATTTGCTCTCTATTTATTCTCATTGCTGTCTTGCAGAAACAACTGCCATTTATTGTTCCTCCTTTACACATAACATTTCTGTGGTTTGTTTATGGACATTGTATTTCAGATGTGTGTGTTTTAACCTTGTAAAGCCTGAGAATATCTTTAAAAAATCATAAAAATGATTGCATACATATTTGATACATAAAGCTTTTATAACTCATATAGTACAATAAAATGAGAATAAGGAGCTCAAATTTGAGGAAAAACACCCAATTTTATTTGTAAAATAAATATATGTGTAATTGTAATATAAATTTATATGTGACCCTGGACCACAAAACCAGTCATATATGTAATTTTTTCAAAATTGAGATTTATACATAATCTGAAATCTGAATAAATAAGCTTTCCATTGATGTATGGTTTGTTAGGACAATATTTGGCCGAGATACAACTATTTGAAAATCTGGAATCTGAGGGTGCAAAAAACAAAAAAAAACAAAAAAAAAAAATAGAGAGAAAATCACCTTTAAAGTTGTCCAAATTAAGTTCTTGGCAATGCGTATTACAAATCAAACATTACGTTTTGATATATTTCCGGTAGGAAATTTACAGAATATCTTTATGGAACATGATCTTTACTTAATATCCTAATGATTTTTGGCATAAAAGAAAAATCGATGAATTTGACTTTGATGAATTTGGTATTTTTGGCTATTGCTACAAATATACCCGTGCAACATAAGACTGGTTTTGTGGTCCAGAGTCACATATTACAGATACTTACATAAAATTATATAAATATCAGTTTCATTCTAAATCTCTCAATAACCAATAATGGGTTGTTTTTATGATTTGTTTTAAAATATATTTGACAAATTTGATTTTAATCAGAGATGAACAAATAAATATCCCTCAAAAGCCTGATGATCATTTTTGATACTCAGATTTTAACAATTGTTAAAAAAAATATGCATGGAAAGTTGCCTAAGTTGAGTAAATGTTCATCTTGAAATATCACTAACAATATAATAAGTCATTCTTCCATTCACAGCAAAAAGACACATAAACCATGTTTTCACGATTACACTAAAAGTCCTTTCATTTTCTAAGAATATAAACTATCAGTCAGATGACAGAAGGCATGTAGTAGATTGTGTACAACAGGTTTTTCAGCAATGTTTTGATCATGCTGATTATTTAGAGACTTGAAAAATTCACTTATCAGATATGATGCAGTAGGCTTTATAAATTAGGAAACGTGCTGCTGTCACTCACACTGAAAAAAATGCTAGATTTACTTAAAAATATAGTGCATCATTTTTGCAAGTCTCTTTTTAAGTAATTTTTACATGGAATTTTAAAAACCTTTATGGGAATGCTTAAATGTTTGAGTATTTGCTCAAATTTTTTTTTGAGCTGGTGTAACAATATTTTAAAGGGGTCATCGGATGCAAAGTTCACTTTTTCATGTTGTTTTAACATAAATGTGTGTTGGCAGTGTGTGTACACAACCACCCTAAAATGATAAAAATCCACCCAGTGCTTTTTATTTAATCTGTAAAAATAATATCCTTTTTCAAATCAAGCAATTCTCAGCATCTTGTCTATGTTGTGTCACACCAACAGAGGCCACTCCCACGATAGTTGATTGACATGAGCGTCTTACCTCAGACCTGCCTTAAATCAGCTGTAACAGTCGACTTCCATTGTTTCGATGCCGGAGCAGGGATGTAAGTTAGACAAGAATATCTCCGATCGAGCGATTGAGGTGTTGTGTTGCTGGATGTAATAATGAACATAGTGGTCGTCATTTACTCCCGACATCTGAGCCACTGAAGATGCAGTGGATTACGTTTGTTTGTAAAGGGAATGTGCCTCCCGATCTACATATATCCGTCTATGTTCGCACAAATCATTTGTGACCCAGCTTCACTTACAGCAGAAGTGAGTATAAGGGTTTTTTTATGAATCTTTGCAATCGCCTTTCTTAATAACGTGCTAGTTAGCAAGTTTAGAGGCTAAACGCTGCTAAATGCGGCTAAAGTAAACAGGCTCGTCACTCCAAGAGAGGGGCGGAGCAAGCACAGCTCATTAACATTTAAAGCAGCCTCGACCGGAACAGGATGATTTTTGCAGAGCTGATTTTGACATGGTAAAAAGGGTGTTGTTTTACACTGCCATTGAGAATTTTTAACCAAAGTATATTATAGACTTTTCATTAAGACCCTAAAGAATCATATCAACTTGTGGAAAATGGGCATCCGATGACCCCTTTAAGTACTAAATTTAAGTTATTTCTACAATAAAAGTCTTGTTTACCCCATTATAAAATGTAAGCTAATTTAATTAGATAATTTTAAGTTTTTGTATTTTAAAATACCTATGTAATGCTCAATTACTTCAAATTAGTGATACAGTACAATGTGCCTGCGTCTGTGCTGGTTTTGTTCAGACTTGTCTCCTCACCTGCGCTCCCCCTCACCCCCGTTCCTGTCCCTCCTGGCTTTGCTCCTTTTGTACGCTGGAATGTTTGTACTTGAATCCTGGGCGCATTCAATCACGGACTCAGGAGAGGAACGCCATTGTTCTGTCCTGGTGGGGTTGCGTCCCCCCTCGGGAGACTTTTTCCTCTTTTTTCATGTAATATAAGATGCTGTTTTTTGAAGGTAGCTGCACAGATGATGGTTGAGGGTAATTAATAGACTACACTTTCATATGTAGTGATACTATGGAAATATTCAATTGACATGTTGGGGGGGGAAATGTCAGTGTGGAAAAAAATTGTGCAGCAGAATTAAATATTTAGGGTTAAGGGTTTAAAAACATAAGCGATACTAACACTAATAATAAAAAGAGACATTTAACAATGTTTATATGGACTTTTTGACCCAAGCTACTTTTTCCCATGGTTTAGGATGGACCCTCATATGGAAGTGTTTAGGGCGGCACAGCTATAGCGGGATCCTGTCGCCACTCAACCCACAGCCACCCTCGTAGGGGCATGATCCTAGCAACTGGGGGGCAAAGGTCAGCAGAGTTGAGTGAGACTGGAAAGATCCAGATCTGATCCTTTGTAGAACACTCTGATCAGTCTGTGTGTGTTTTTGAAAGGTTCAACCACTCATTTCTCATTTTCCTTTTTTCTCTCCTTCAGCTAGATTTGGGGAAATGCTCAAATCCGTTTTTTGTAAGGTAGTTCACATGACCTATAAATTTATAAAACACCATATTCTGGCATGGTTCATCATAACATCATCAACAAAGCTCGTAATAATGTTGTATAAAATAATGCATGGCAAATTAACCATTTGCATTAGTATTAAAGATGGCATGCAATAAAAATTCAGCCTACACTATAAAAAAATATTTTTCAAAGTTGCATTTAAAAATACTTAACTTAAATACGTTTTTAAAGATACTTCACTTTAAAAATGTAACTTTTAATTTAGTTTTTAAATTCAGTGTGTTACTTGCAATTTCTTTGTTGTTAGAAGGAATTTATTAACAATATCTGAGTGAAAATTATTTCTACGTTTTTCTTTTTCGCTAAACTGTTACACTCAGATTTACACAACAGATTTTTTTTTACAACAAAATACTATTTCAGACTTAAATTTAATGTTTAATTCAGTGTGTTAATTGCTGTTTTTTATAATTAATTGAGAAATTTACTAGCAATCTTTAAGTAAAAATAGTTTCTACACCAATTATTTTGTATGTCACAATACTGAAGAAAAGATTTAACATTTTAACTTCTATTTTCTGTGACTGTTTTATCCCTGATTAAAGCAAAAGTCAGTTTTTTTTGAAGAATGCAACATATTTCCAATTAAAATATTTAAACATTTTAATCAAATTGCCTTGAAATTGTCCTAGTTATTATTAAATTGTTCTTTTATTAATCATAACACCATAAAAACACCCCAGCAAAACTGCTTAGCAATGCACTAAAAACCACTTGACACAAAAACCTGACAACCAACCATAATAGCCTGTTTATTCAATGCAAAAATGTACAAATCTAGTTGAATATGAGAAAAATCTGATGCAGTACTTTTCAGATCTCTTTTAAAATTATTTTCCGCATTCAGTTTCACCAAAAAATGCCAAAAAAACATTTACAAATCTATTTTCCTGTCCCTATATTTTACAAATACATCTATTTAATCATATTTGCATGCATGCATTTAGCAGACCATTTTATTTAAAGTGACTTAAAAAAGACAAAAGTCATAACAGACAAAGAAGAAAGAGGTTAAAATGGTAATTTCATGGGCCTCATATTTACTCAGTAACTCCATGGCGCTGCTTTAAATAGCTGTCTGTTGTCTTTTAAATTGCTTTCCATTTGTGCATGTGGTATCTTTAATAACATTTTTTAAAAATATGCATAATTGCTTTATTTTTTCTATATTAATTAGGTGTATGCTGAAAGCACTCATTGACTTTGATCTCCAATCTAACGCATATTAAAAAGGTGAATCAACATATTCCGTACTAATTAACAGCGATTCACTTGCAAATTAAAGTGCATGCATTCATCTTGCTTATGATCAAAGTTAAAGTAGCTCTGATTACCTTCTAAACTAGCATCTAACGAGCTGTGTAATACGAGGGGAGGCGTGTAAAGTCAACGCAGTCTCCCAGTTCACTAACTGATGAGGTGAGACTTTCTATGCAGTGATGCTTAGCAGAACATTGATTGCATCAAGCACTCAATCTTGATCATCTGGATGACTGCAGCCTCAATGCTGGTAGATGGTGGCTCATTTTTAAGTGTCTCATTTCTTATCTGTTCAGATTTTTCCTTCTAGACCAAAATATCAGTTTGTTACATAGCTTTATCAAGGTTTTCAACATTTCCCATCAAGCAAATGTTTAGTTCTGTGCTCATATTGTGTTTCTCATTTTGAGTTTCTCTCATTTGCTTCTATTAACCTCTGACCAATAAAAGCAATAAATAAAATACAAATGAAGGTCTTAGTAGCATATGAAGCATTAGTTTTTGAATGCATCGATGCGATTTTTAAACACAGTTTAAGATGAGACTGCACTATACAGAATAAAATTCCTCTCTTACAGGCCAGCAAGCAGCAAATACTAATAGGCATTCAAAAACACACTAGAAAAACAAAGAATGAAACTTCATTTATGAATAGAAAATCACAAAGGCAGTGTTGCTAGGTGGTTCCTCACAGCTACTTATACTATGGGACTATTTTTAATGGAAGTCTTTGGGTTTTTTGTCCACCAGGTGAAAATTACACCTTACAAATCACTCCGTTATTTTAGTATTATTTATATACAATGAAAGTATTTTTCAATGTTTAGAAAATGTAATGTTTTATTTTTATGTTTTTTTATGTTTTTATGTTTTTATTTTTATGCCATTTTCATTACTTTTTTTTTTTTTTACAAAATACAAACAAAAACAATTTTTTTTGCTATATATAATAATTATACTTTTATAAATAATTTTAATTTTTAAATTTATTTAATTAATATATCACAAATTCCTTCACCAGTGTTATTTTAGTATTATTGTTATACAATTAAAGCATTTGTTAATTAAAATGTTTTATTTTTATGTTTTTTAAATGTTTTTTTTATTGCTGTTGTTGTTGTTATTTTTATGCCATTTTTATTACTTTTTTTATAAAATACACAAAAAAAATATATATATTTTTTAATTAATTTAATTAATATATCACAAATTCATCCACCAGTGTTATTTTAATATTATTTCTATACACTAAAGCATTTTTCAATTTTTTAAAAAATGCAAGGTTTTATTTTTTTATGTTTTTTATGCCATTTTCAATAGGTTTTTTTTTTTTTTTTACAAAATACAAAAAATATGAAATACTAAATACTATATATAATAATTACATAAATAGTTTTATAATGTTTTTATGATTTTAATTAATATATCACAAATCCCTCCACCACTGTTATTTTAGTATTATTTATATACAATTAAAGTATTTTTAAATGTTTTTTATTTTTATTCCATTTTCATTTTTTTTTTACAAAATACAAAAAAGTATAAAAAATAAAATACTATATATATATTTTTTTATTAATTTGATTAATAATTAAAAATGTACAAAATATATGTGTTGTACTAGTTTTTGTGTATTAGATTTCTTTTTAGTTTTAATTTATGTTTCTTTTAATTGTAGTTTTAGTTATTTCACTTCAATTTATTATTTTATTTCAGTTAGTCGTCAAGGCAAAATTTATCATTTCTGTTTTTCTCATTTTTATGTAAGCTTTTCATCACATTTTGTTTTCAGTGTTATTCTAAAATTGAGTAATCTAAGTTTCCAGTAATAAGTAATAGTTTTATTTTTCAAATTACAGCACTGCTCTCCACAGCAAGCTGCATGATATGAGTTAAGATTAGAGTTGTTAAAGTAAATATGATGCTGGCTTAATCAAACACCACTAATGAAAGTCATCTATTACTAATAGAGTCATATTAATAGAAACTGTATTTCCTTATAGCAAAACCACAGAGTGCACCTGCCGTCTGCTCACCAGAAAAAAGCAGAACAGAAACCGACTCGGTTACATGCTGACCTTTTGCCAAAAAACCCAGATTCATTTTAATAATGGCGAGCACACAGAGAATCATATTGTGTCCTCATTAGAATCATGTGGCTTGTAAAATAGAGAAGCTCATTGTACAGTGAAATGTCACACCTGGCCGAGAGCGAAAATGCGGCGGGCAGGTGAAACAGCAGAGAGACGTGTTAAGTGTCTATATTGTCTCCTGGGCATACAAACACTCTGAAATGGTAAAATGATCCATGTCAGAGCTTTTGTCTAACTAAGGCAGTTGCGGATAATTCTCCAGTGAAATGTGGA